>NW_004443999.1:6516226-6533112 GCF_000243295.1 Trichechus manatus latirostris
AGAAATGCGTCCTCAAAGTAGAGTTGACCTTAATGACTTGGGTGGAGTCAAGCTTTCGGGACCTTCATTTGCTGATGTGGTGAAAAAGAGGAAGGCATATATATATATACACAAACACATATATACATATATATGTGTATATACGTGCATATAGATCATATATACACATACATACATAGGCATGTGTATATTTGTGCATATATATCATATACCTCATGGATCTTGACAGAGAGGCCCATGTATCTTTTATCTTGCTCCAAAAACCAAAAAAACCAAACCCATTGCTGTCAAGTTGGATTCCGACTCATAGTGACCCTATAGGACAGAGTAGAACTGCCGCATGGGGTTTCCAAGGAGTGGTAGGAGGATTTGAACTGCCAAACTTTTTGTTAGCAGCCTGCGCTCTTAACCACTGCCCCACCAGGGCTCCAGGGAGCATTAATTGTGCCTGGGGAGAAATGTTTTGTAGGTGATTTTTATTTGGAAGGTGGTACTATCAATGATAGCATCAAGACTTGAGAACAGTATGCGATAAACCTTGTTTGGTGGGGACAAAAGCAACTTCTCTGATTTATTTTCCGTTTGTGGGTAAGCAGTATGGTCTCAGTGAGGTCCATGGCAGAATCTCAAATGATTTTCAAGCATGACATAGTAGTAAGAATGGGGCATCTAGAAAAAGACTGCCTGAATTCAGTTCCAGGTTCTACCTTCTACTAAATACGTGACCTTGAGCAAGTTATAGAGCTTCAGTTTCCTCATCTGTATGATGGGTATAATAATAGTATCTACCTCCTAGAGTTGTTTCATCCAGGCAAAAATTACAGAAGACTATCCTATTGGTTGATAGTGGGAGAGTCAGAGAAAGAGACACCCTTCACATAGTTCACTTTTTTACTACTACTCTCTTATCTGGAGCCCTGGTGGCACAGAGATTAAGTGCTCAGTTGTTAACTGAAAGGTCAGGGGTTAAAACCCACCAGCTACTCCACAGGAGAAAGATGTGGCAGTCTGCTTCCATACAGATTACAGCCTTAGAAACCCTATGGGGCAGTTCTACCTTGTCCTATAGGGTCGCTATGAGTCAGAATCTGACTCAACAGCAACTGCTTTGGTTTTTTTGGACTCTCTTATTTGGGAATTTTTAAAAATCAGTTTGTATGCTTTTGAATCTGTTATTCAAAGAGTGACTTCCATACTGAAATTTCTAATTTGAACAGGTTGTGATAGTAATACAAATAGCTAACCTATATCAAATGCTCACTAGTGCTTTACATATAATATCTCATTTAATTTTCACACTAACCTTATGAGGTAGGTACTGTTATTACCCTGAATTCATACAATAGGAAATGGAATCACAGAGAAGCTAACTTCCCCAATATGGCACAGTTTATAAGTGGTTGAGTGGATTTAGGTACTGCAGAGTTCTTGCTTGTAAGCCCTTATGATGCTTTAAGGAATTCCCAAATATAAGCCTCAATTTACTTTCTCTCTCATTCTATCATGAGCCATTAAGAGTGAAAACAATGTTGGGACCAGAATATATGTTACGTGTTTCCCCCATCATCTGATTTTTCATTTAAATAGTTTCAATACAGTGCAGGGAAAGTTTGCATTGATTGAAAAGATCATCCTATACTGGGTTATAAGCTACTTTCAGAACAACCTCCAATGGACACCAAGTGGATGAGTGGTTCTCACTCTGGAGCAGCACTGTCCAATAGAGCTTCCTGTGATGATAAAAACGTCCTGTATCTGTGCTGCCCAACATGGTATCCAACAGCCACATGTGACTATTGAGTCCTTGCAATGTGGTTAAGGAGACTGCAGAAATAAATACTTAATCTGATGAATTTTAATTAATTAAAATTTAAATTAAAGTGAATTGGTCACACTTGACCAATGATTATAGTTTTGCATCACACAGGTCTAGAACCCTTAGGTCAGGAAGGCCCCCAGGCCCCTGTCTCCAGCATCAATTTCTCTGGTATCAGCTAGAGAAATTCTGCCATTAACAAAAGCCTGGGGCAGATAAATTGGTCTAACAATTCCGTAATAGGAGATGCACACTCTCCAGAGTACGGCTCTTCAGAAGGCATGCTCTCACTCCTGTCTCACTGATTTTGGTGGCTTTGATCCTAAGGTGCTGCTGGTGCTTACTGCATCAGACTCTCTGGAAACATCCCAACACAAAGGATTTCAAACCACATTCTTCACCCCAGAGTTCACCACCATGCTTCCGAGATTCTGCAAACATTTAATTTAAATTTTATTTTAAAATGTTTGACCACTCTTAAATAGGAATCAAAAACACACTCAAATGAAATTAGCAAATCTGAGCCCACTAATCTTTAACCCGGTGCTATCAAGTTGAACTTGTTTTTATGCTAACTTTGGAAAGCCCACTTCTATAGCTGTCTCCTTGGAAAAGGAGAATGTTATGAGATTACAAGGTAAATTAAAAAAAAAACAAAAAACTTACCATATCTCTCTGTTTAAATGTCTGAATCAGAATTTCTCCATACTCTGTAATCAAAAAAAAAAAATCATAAATAAAGAGAGGAAAATTGGGTAATGACGCTGTTATAAAACGGCAACAGTCATTTATATATAATTCCCAATTTCAATTTTTTGTGTTTAACCAAACAGCCTCAGAATTCTCTCTGATTGCCTTTAAAATAAATTCATTTTAAAATTATAGTTGCATAAACTGGTAAGTTACAAAATAAATTGAAGGCATGCAAATATTCCTTTTGCTGTTTACATACTTAAATGCCAACTAGTGTATTATGTGAAAGAAAATTTTTACTGCTTAGTAAAAGTTTGACGATCGTTGAGTGTAACTACAAAGTGTCCAGCAAGTGGTAAGGAGAACTCCTCATTCCTCCTCTGAGGAATAATAGTAATAAAACTCATTCCACCCTCCTGGAGTTGTGTCTGTGACTATGTGAAGTGAGATTAGAGAGGGAAGTAATAATATATTAATTTAAACTCCATCAGGAAAGAGGTCATGTGGTAATAATCATCATCGCCTTGTCAATGATGCTGCAAACTCAGGCATGGAGGACTTTATTGGACCTTACAGAGTCTTACAGTGTGTGCCCTTTCAGCACCTTGAGGAGGGACACTTCATGACTGCCTGAAGACTATGCCTAACCAAACCAAAACCAGTTGCCCTTGAGTTGACTCCAACTCATGGCAACCCCATGTATATCAGAACAGAACTGTGCTCCATAGGGTTTTCAATGGCTGATTTTGGGGGAGTAGACTGCCAGACCTTTCTCCTGAGCCACCTCTGGGTGAACTTAAATCTCCACCCTTTTGGCTAGCAGCTGAGCACCATTAACCTTTTGCACTATGCAGAGACTCCTGACGGTGCCTAAAAAGCACCAAAACCCACCACGGTAGCAGAGAGCCAACATGCCTGTGAGCAGTTGCTAAGAGAAGGACTTTGTTTTACAATGCCTCTCTTTCTCTCTCCTCTAGCTTATTTCTATTTCCTTACCTTTAGAACTAATTTTCCTCTTGGGACCATACACCATTTTGGCGCCTACCTGCCTTTTAAAATTGATGAATTACTGTGACAATTTCTGCTGCGTTTTAAAACATATTCAAAAGAGGAGGCCAACAACGTTGAGACAGCAGTTGGATTTCAATATTTGAAGGAACACACATTCCAACTGGGACTTCATTTGGTGGATGTCTGTGAAAATCAAGAACTGCGGGGGGGAAATGCCATTGCTAAAGAACTGGAGAGGAAGCATCCAGAATGATGCAACAGGAGCCCCCAAGAGGGAGATGTACTAAACTATGGTTCATCTGTGTTAGTGAACCTTCTAACGGGCTTATTTCTTCTGCTTATTTGATCCTTGTGCACACTTGCTTATAGTAGCATAATTTCTTTAACCACCTTATCTCCCAAAACACCCTAAAAAAAAAAAAAAGAAAGAAAGAAAAAAAAGGGAACAAAGCTGCTTTATTTTACAGCTAATTTGCTGTAAGCACATAACCCAGCTGCTCACAATGAAGTAAAAGAGGAAATGGGAACAGAGGGAACCTTGTAATGAAGGGGGGCAGGGGAGCAGTGTGAGATGGTGGGTAGAATGAGCTAGATGCTCTTTGTATGATTACAGACATGCAAAAACCGGTAGTAAGCAGATATGTTCATCTTGGGCCTAGAAACAGAAAAATGAGAGAGAAAAATTTCTCAAGAGCAAATAATTTGTTCAAGATGGTGTTTTAACTGGCCCAAAGAAATCTTTCTCACTGTTCTATTATACAAAGTTTTATTTGGGATTTTGCTCTTGAATGAGTGTTAAAATTGGTCCACAGTTTGTAGACAAGGGATAATCCTAAAAAGAGATATTAAAAATTAGCAGTTCTTTAAGAAAGCATTCAGAAAGGTGGGTTTAATTGATTAGACAGAGAAAAGTTTAAATGAAATAATTTGGGGGCCATTGGGGAAATTGACATCCAAAACTTCTGAGTGAACAGACAGCATGCCTCATTCTTACACAATATTTCATTTTAAAAAGAGGAAAGATCACATTGTTTATTGCTTACTGTCCTCTTTCTGCCGACTCAGCACATCCTCCCCCCTTAACAAGACCTCCTCTAGCCCTTGCCCTGGGGATCACACTCAGAATTGGGTACATTTTATACTTTTGTACCTTTCCAATTGCAGAATGTGATATTCATATGGAAATGAACAATCTCCTGAAGCTTCAGCTCTAATTCTTTAATAATATAACCATTAAAGGGAGGGGTGGGCAAAGAGAAAACAAATAGGTTTTAATATTCAGCTTTAAATAAATGTCCTGAATTGGTGTGTATGATAATAGTGCCAAAATAATTAATTTGAGCTTGGCCTTCTCATCTGTCAGTGAGAGCAGGTTACTGTGCTCTAAAGCTTCTGTGAAGCCATGAAAGAATCGTCCCATCATCACTTTAAAGCTCAGGGCTCCTCTGCAGTCTAGCCCGGTGGAAGCCAAGGCCTGACTTCCTCGGGCCCAGCCGGGGGCTCACTGGGGACCGCCTCAGACTCCTCATTCTGGGAACTGTTTTAGCACCGTGGAAGCTCCATGTCCCACCTCATATCCTGAAGCACTTTTGCTTGCTGATCTACGGGGGAAATGAACGAGTTTAGTTGCTATTTAATAGCAGATATTGGGAATCCCAAGTTTCTAGGTTTTAATCCCACTATAACTTGGAATAATTCCTGATCTCCACAGTTGGTGACAAGTATTGAGAGCTACTGTACTGGAGCCCTGATGGCACTGTGGTTAAGAGCTCCGCAGCCAATCAGAAGGTCAGCAGATCAAATCCACCAGCTGCTCCTTGGAAACCCTATGGGGCAGTTCTACTCTGTCCTATAGGGTAGCTCGCTATGAGTCGGAATCGACTTGACAGCAATGAATTTTTTTTTTTTGGTTTAATACTGGACAGAGCTCTCTCCTAGGCACAATGAGATAAGTAAAAGTCAAAAAAAATTGAAAATAATAAAAAATGAAATAAAATGAATTCCATAAAGCTAATAAAGCTCTGAGCAGCCACATGCCTGAATAGACCCATTTGCAAATTGGCAAACAGGACTCCCCTAGATCCAGGTGCAAGAATGGTAAAACAATGACAATAATTAAGAAGAAGCCAATACACTTCTTTTAGATTTGAAAAGCCTTGAGCTTTAAGAATGAAAATCTATTGAAAAGAACAATCACTGATTGGAGAAGAGAGAAAAAAAATGAAATTTGTTTTGGAGCTTCATAAAATGTTAATATGTAGGGTTAGGAGAAAGATGAATTATTCTGTTTTTTTTTTTTAAGTTTGCTATCAAACTTTTCTCAGCTCTGGACACCTAAAATTTTCTCAAAGTGCTAGCCCAAATAGCAGTGGTCTGTATGCATGTGTACAGGAGCTGAGATAATGCTAAACTATACGAAGGAATAAGATAGTGGAGGACTATGTAGCTGTGAAAGGGAATGAGGAATATCTCTACATAATACTAAGGAATATCACTACGATATATTTTGTTGAATGACAACAAGTAAAGTAGAAACAATGGGTATTCTTTGACTGTGTGTCAAAAAAGTGAGGGGAGGAAACGTATAAATAAATGAGTATATTTATAAATGTACATATATTTATCAACCAGTGGTTCTCAGCCAAAAGTGATTTGGTCTCCTGGGATATCTGACAATGTCTGTACACATTCTTGGTTGGCACAGCTGAGGGAATGCTATGACATCTAGCGGGTATAGGCCAAGGATGCTGCTAAACATCCTACAACATACAGAGCAGCTCTCAGAGCAAAGAATTGCCCCGTCCAAGATGTCAATAATACCTAGGTTAAGAAACCCTGTGTAAACATTCGTTTAATATAAACAAATTCATGAATTTGTATGCATGAATTTTCTTATATTAAAAAAAGGAAGGATAAATTTTGAAATTAAAGAGAGTAGATTACCTATGGCACTCCTTGGGTGGTGCAAACGGTTTAAGCTTGACTACTAACCTAAATGTTGACGGTTTGAACCCAGCCGGCAGTGCCTCGAAAGAAACGCCTGCCAATGTACTTCCATAAAGATTATGGCCAAGAAAACACTATGGAACAGTCCTAGTCTATAGCACATGAGGTCATCATGAGTCAGAATCTACCTGACAGGGCAACAGGTTTTTACTGGATTATCTATAGTGGAAGAAGGGACTAGGGTAGAGGGAACAGGGATAGAAGCAAGACTTATTTGATTATACCTTGTTTTGAAGATTTGACTTTGAAACCATGTAAGTATTTTACATAATTACCAACAAAATTAAATTTTAAAATGCAAACTCTAAAATTCATCAGCAAAATTAAACAAATGAATCTGTGTTTTGACTAGGTAGCATAACCACACAAAGAAGAATCAAGTGACTTTAAAACACGGATGTTGACTGTACAGCATAATGGGATAAACCTTAAGGACAAAAAGAACTGCAAAAACAGTCTTAAACTGTTTTCCATTATAATTTTAATGGTTGTCTTGGTATTTTATTCTAATACTCTTTTGTTAGATTGTGGAATAAAATGAGCCCATGAAAATCAGGACTCTGGCAAAGGAGAAAGAGATACAGATGTAATATAGAAGTTTACCTGTTGCCATTGAGTCAATTCCAACTCATAGTGACCCTGTAGGACAGAGAAGAGCTGTCCCATAGGTTTTCCAAGGCAGTAATCTTTATGGAAGTAAACTGTCACATCTTTCTTCCATGCTGCACCTGGTTTGTTTGAACCACCAACCTTTTGGTTAACAGGCGAGCACTTAATCACTGAGCCACCAGGGCTCCTTAAAAGAAGCTTAAAAAAAAACCCAAACCCGTTGCCATCAAGTCAATGCTGACTCATAGCAACCTATAGGACTGAGTAGAATTGCCCCATAGAGTTTCCAAAGAGTAGCTCGTGGATTTGAACTGCTGACCTTTCAGTTAGCAGCCGAGCTCTTAACCCCTGCACCATCAGGGCTACAGAAGGAGTTTGGTCTTCTAAAGATCCTTTAGTCTTGAACTTGAATGAGAAAAATCAGTAGAGAATCACGATGTATTAAAAATATTCTAGCACTGTCCACTAGAAAGACTTAGAAACAACGAATATAATAGCAGTGAGCAACCTGGAAGAAATAACTGATTTTAGGTTTGAGGAAACAATGTGTCCAACAAGATGAGCCTGGAACACCCTGTCATAACAGAAATCAAGGAAGCTATCAAAGCTACTGATGTCATGTTAAAAGGATACAAAAGCCAATTTGAAGAGGCTTCCACTAGCTAAATATGGCATTACTTGAACATCAACAAAAGTTAATAATTGCAATGGATTGAAAGACATCAAACATGTTTAAATCCTTGAGTTCATACACACACACACACACGTATGTATATATATACATTAAATCTCATTGGTCACCTTTGGAGAATACGAAACAACCAACTGATAATTCTGAAAACTACTAAATTAAGAGGAAAAATCAAGCATTTATTCTGTTTTGCTTATTTGAACTGTACATCAGAGTAAACAAATACTGAAGAAGAGAGCTTCCTCTTTATCAATGCATTTTAGATAATAAATTAAGAAAGTAATATGAATTTTAAATAATCAGTTAAGAAAATGAGATAGAATATTACTGCCCCTGACAAATTAATGGATCTAGGCAATGATTATCAATGGCAGTTGCTATCGCAACAAAATAGAGACAGGCGTTACATGCTTAGTGATAGAAGAACACAACACCATCTATGGAGAATTCTTGCCAAATAATTGAACCTGAGTCCAACAAAACCTCTATATCTCTCTACCAGTTACAGGAAAAGCAGACTACAGAGAAATGGCACCATGCGGACGTGATCAGCAAAATCCAGACTATACAAAACCCTTCAACAAATAAATTGTAAGGGGGAAATATGATATGGAAGAGGAATGTATGTTTTTTAAAAGAATTAAAAGACATCAATTAATTACAATGTATGGACTTTAGTCAGGCCCTAATTCTAACAATAACAACAAAAAAGTATTAAAAATAAAAAAGATTATAGACAAAGAACTCTGAAGACTAATGATATTAAAGAATTATTTTTAAGTTTTTAGATTGGTAATGATATTATTATTGTTTCTTTTTTTAAAAGACCTTCTATTTTAGAAATACTTACTAAAATATTTCTGAATGAAAGGATAAGATGTCAGGGATTTGCTCCAAAATAATGTGAAGGGAAGAAATGAGTACAGATGAAACAAGATGGCCAAGAGTTGATAATCACTGAAAATGGGTGATGAGTATATGGTATATACTAGTCTCTCTATTTTTATACAATATTTGAAATTTTCTATGATGAATTTTTTTAAAAACTTAAAAATAAACAAAAAAAAATTAAAAGATATGGATGTCCCTTAATTTCTTGACATATTAGAAGTGTTTCACGGCAATCTTTCTGGTGAAGATATTATTATAGAAAACGTACTTTGAGAATCATTCTTTAAGAGTCTTAGGGATGTTATCAAAGAAAGCAGATTCCTCCCTACTCTCTGCACCTCATCCCCATCCATCCTAATCCTGTGAAAAATCTCACTAGGAAGTTTTCCTCCTTCCACCCTGCAGGCAAATGCCCACTAGCACTGGGATCATCTCATTCTGACGGTTGCTACAAAAGAAAAGATCACAATATCAACTACCACTTATGGAATACCTTCTAAGTGCCAGCTCTTTACACAGATTTGTTTTCATCTTTGTAACAAGGAGGACATTATGATCCTCATTTCACAGAATGAGGAAAGAGAAGTTTAGAGAATGAAGTCACTTGTTCATGGCCATACAGCTAATAAGCATTTCATTTAGGATTTCCACACCAGTCCTCCAGACTCCAAAGACTTTGCTCTGCCCACTGCACCATAATAAACCCATGCGCTACATTTCCCAAACATACCCAAGCCCACCAAAACTATTTTATAACTTCCTGTGCCCAGTGATCATCAAACGTTAATGTGCATCAGAGTCACCTGGGGAATTTGTTTAAAATGCAGATTCCTGGGCTCACACCAAGAAATTCTAATTTCACGTGTCTAGGACAGGGGCCCAGGGATCTGCATTAAACAAATAATTCTGATTCTGATGGTTTGGGAACACAGCTTTGAAAAACACTTCTTAGATCCATCACAATCTTAAGCTTTAAATGTATTATATAACATGATCATAGGCACTTTGTTTTCCAGGAAATGCAAAAGAAAACCATTGCTGTCAAGCCGATTCCAATTCATGCTGACCTAGGCATTTATACGACAGCTTCAGAAAGTCTCTTTGTTCCTGTTCACCCTTCTCCCACAATAACATCATCATCATCATCATCATCATGACCGCACTAGAATCAATGTTCTGAGGACTATAAAGGTCATGTCAACATGTACATGCCATTCTTCATAGTGGCTTCAATGAGTTGAATTTAAAATTCCAGAATCTAAGAGCTGTAATTTATCATTACAATCACCCAGTATGATTCTTTCAGATCAATTTTTATCATAACTGAATACTTCACAAGTGCCAAGTACTGTCATATAGCAAGCACTAGAGAGATGAATAAGACCCGGTCCTTCCTTTGGAAACAGTCTAGAAGCAGAGATTGACATGTGAACAAACAAATACAATATAGCATAGTATACACAATAATAGAAGAATGTCACAGAGGAGGGGCCGCATTTTCTCTAAGTAATATAATGAAAGCTACTCATTGGTCATGACGTCATTGAGGTTTGTGACAGAGAGGAGCGGGCGATTCCTGTATTGAACATCTACCCAGTCGTCGTCGAATTGACTGCGACTCATGTCAACCCCATGAGTGTCAGAGTAGAACTATGCTCCACAGTGTTTTCAGCGGCTGATTTTTCACAAGTAGATCATCAGGCCTTCCTTCCAAGGCACTTCTGGGTGGACTCGAACCTCCAACCTTTTGAAAAGCAGCCGAGTGTGTGAACCATTTACAACAGACTCTGTATTGAACACGTAAGAATCAAAGTCCCTAAGAGACTAAGTGACCTACTCATGGTCCTGCTGACCTGCCCATGGTCGTGGGCAGCGTACAGGGACAATGTGCTCAGATCTGTAGAGATGTACAACGTCAAGGCCATTAAATAATGTACCTCAATCCTTCAAAACTTTTGCAGCCTCCGCCAGTGACTCAGCCTCACAGTCTACAACTCTTCCCACAATTTGATTCATTTTTGCTCCAAATTTATCAGTCACAAAAAAATGTGCTCAACCTATTGAGATGAAGCCCTTCCGTTTGGCGCCTCACGCTTTTGCATCCTCATATGTTGTCTCCCGCCCCATCTGGATGTGGCAAAACTCCTTCAAGGACCAGACATCTCTAAAATTAGGCATCGGCTAGGATTTATGCTGATTCACTTGATTTAGTCCAGACTTGTTAACTTCCCGGGAAGGAAACAGATCATTCCATAAATTATTGCTGCCTTTAACCGACCAAACTATTTTTAAAGGGTGGTCCATATCAAATGCAATTATATCTAAATTGTTGCCTCAATAACTCTGCCTTGATAGCTTGTTCTCTTCTTGTTCGCTTATTTCCCCAAGTGTATTTAACTTGTACTACATTAAGAGCTCAGTTTATCAGAATATTTTTTTCAGCCTCTGGAGAAATGCTAAGAACAGGGGCACTCTTTGTTTTGGGAGGTGTGGAAACAAAGTCTTGGCATACCACTTCTTTACACACATCCTGGTTAAGCCACACTGATCCTGTCTCCAGAAAACACTCAGTGATAACTAATGCAGGAACCCAAGGAACTGAGTACAGGGGAAGCTTTAGGACCCAAGAATTGAGTGGACAAAAGGTAAATAGTTACTGAACTCCATGCTGGCCCTGAATTAAGCCAGCCTCAGTTTCCCACCTCTCTGGCATTCTTCCCTGCACAGGTGGGAGTGGAGCCATGCAGAAGGGTGCATTACACTGTGAAGGCCCTGAAAGTCCTATCCTCCTCTACCCAGCCATCATCCCAAATATTTGAGAATAATCATGACTGTGTCCCAATGAGAAGGATGTCTTTCCCTCTCACCTGAGGCTACCTCCCTGCAAAACAGGTCAGTGAAGGACAGCAAAAACCCTAATACCTCTTATGGTTGGAAACCTGAACACCATCAGGTTGAAGCCTGCTTAAGCATTGCTTAATGCAATGCATTGGCCAGAGACCTGGAATGGTGGCCTCCACAGCTCTCACCACACAGCCCTGTGTGCCACATGCTGCTCTGGCCACCATCACTCCTGCAGTTGGCCACCTACATCCTGTCCCCAAGTCTTCTCCACATTGGAAACCATCTACACCACATTACTCCTTCTTGCCACCCTCAGCACAGCCTTGCCACTATCTTGGAGTGAATTAATTGAGATGCCCTTTCTCCAGATCCATTATTGCCATCCACAAGGAGAAGGATGGAAATAGCTATGTAAATCTATGGTGACTGAACCCGAATGGCTCCCCCTGGAGTTGTGCAATCCACCATTTACAAATCCATAAGCGGAGGTCCTGATCCCAACACAGCAATTCCTAATCTTTTCCTGCATTTTGGCAGAAACATGCACTCACACCAAACTAGGCAGCTTGGAAGACTCCTGCTTTCTTGTCACATGAGTCTTAGCCCCCTCAGGTCAGGTCGGAGGGAGGGAACTAGTCTTATATCTTCTTCTACTTCCCACAGCTGAAAGTACATATTTCAATTCCGTAGTTGTTCTTCTTGGGGACTATGGAATTTTGAGTAGAATCATCCCATACTCTGCAGGACATTTAACACCCCAGCACTCAGACACCAAATGTCAGGAGCATCCCCTAGTCATTGTGGAAACCAAGAGCTCCCCCTCCCCCATTTCCCAATGTGCACTAAGATGACAGCGCCACCCCCCATTGAGGACCACACAACAATCTGCTCTGTACCTGTCTCCACCCCTAGACTATGCTAGGAGAGCAGGCACTTCACCTTATACAAATCTACATTCCCAGTGATAAGCACAGTGTTTAGCACTAGAGTTGTTATCATTTGACCTGAGCTCTGCCGGCCAGAAGAAATTAGCTCATCAAGGTGTATGCTTGCACATAGGACAACTCTAGCTCTGCCCCACCTTACTAGCTGAGAAAGGGCTCAAGAGGCTCACCTCTACCGGTTGTAAATAGTTATTTAGGTACTTACGTAACATCCTCGATTTTGCCTTTTGACCTGAAAAGCTTAAAATATTTACCATTGGTGTTTGCTGATTCTGGTCTAAGCCAATTATCTCCATTCTATTTCCCTTGCCAGTGAGTGGTTTAAAGATGGCATCAGTTCTTACCAGAGAAGAGGGAAGTTCTATTTGCTCTTAAGAAAGAATAACTGGATGCAACTCTGAAAGTGCTGTAGCCATTCTGCAGCCTGAGCACAAGGACCCCCCACCAAGGATGCCAAGCAAAAAGATGAACAGGATCCGCCAATGACATCACAGAATTAACCAATCTGGAGCCATTCGGACATCCCTGGGTGGCGCAAATAGTTAAGAGCTTGGTCACTAACCAAAAGGTTGGCAGTTCAAACCCACCCAGCGTTGCCTCTAATGAAAGGCCTGGCAATCTGCTTCTGAAAGGTCACAGCCATGAAAACCCTATAGAATGCAGTTCTACTCTGCAACACACGGGGTCACCATGAATTGGGATCAACTCAACAGAAACTGGTTTGGGTTGTTTTGTTTGTTGGGAGCCACTCTATCTCAGGGCTTCTTGTTATGTGAAACCACAAATTACCTTAATGCTTAAGACGCTTGGACTCAGAGTTCTTGTTACTTGCAACTTAATGCATCCTAATAGAACCAGCCTGGAAGTGGAGGGTCAGAGATGTCCCCAGTTAGTTGGTGATAGAACTGGAACTAGAAGACTGTCTTGTCTTAACTGGGAGACTTAAGTTTCTAACAGTGAGACAAAATGTGTTTTTAATGAATGGACTGAGAGTAGTTAAGTAGATTCAGCTGATTTAGTTCTATTTGGTGCTTTGAGGGAGCTGTTTCATAACAAATGAAGACTGCACCCACCTTAACTTGCATTTATTTTATTTTTTGTTGAATCTCCAAGGGACCAAATCATTGATATCTTCCCAAGAAAGGGAGTCTTATAAAAACACCAAGCTGTACTCTTGAAAACAGGAGGAAATCCACACCCCTGGCCCTGCCATACTGGTTTGTTTTGTTTTGTTTTCTATTACTAGAACAAACAATTTAACTTCACGAGCTACTGCTGCATAAATGTTCTAACAGTCAAGATTTTCTTGTTCCCTTACACTACTCAGATAGCTGTTTTCATGCCACAAGGCCCTATATTTAACAGGATGTTAAGCCCTCACTACAGCCTCCCTAGTGGTTTTGAAAAAGGTTTTATTGGCCCCATTTCACAGATGAAACAGCAGAGATTAAATGACTTTCTCTAGACTATACAAAATGCGGCTCACTGCAGCCAATGCCATATGAAGAACAGGGCAGTTACTGGGTCCCTCAAGTCAACGCTGCCTCTTTTTGGCCTCCTTCCTCAGATAATTGCCTCCTGCCCACTCACAGGTTTGTCTGTAGAGACACCACCATGCTGTTTGGGTGAGTTATTGTAACTACTTGTGGTTTTCTGTGTGTAAATTAGAGATCCTCACACAGACCCACCTTTCCTTTAGCGATATGATTGATTCTCAGACATTTTTCAATACCAGGAACTAATGGGGAACCAAAAAAAATTTACTACCAATTCAACTTATAGTCATGATTTTGTGTTTTGATTTTTCTTGTTCAAATCATCTCAGAAAGCTGTTATTTGTGATTGTGAACTGTGTTCGAATTAGTCCATTCTTCAATAATTATGGATCCAGAGGTAAAGAATCACAGACCCCAGGACAGGAAGGAGCTTTGGTGATCTGACTCAAACCTCCTGTTACGGATTGAATTGTGTCCCCTCAAAATAGGTGTTGTAATCCTAAATCCCTATACCTGTGGATGTAATCCCATTTGGGAATAGGACTTTGTTATGTTAATGAGACCATATCACTATAGGGTGTGTTTTAAGCCAATCACCTCTGAGATATAAAACGAGCAGATTAGGCACAGAGAAGGAAACATTAACAGAGGGAAAGATATACACCAGATGAGGATCACCAAGGAACCCATAAACAGAGCTGAAAAGAAACAAGGACCTTCTCCCAGATACAGAGAGAAAGACTTTCCCTAGAGCCAGTGCCCTGAATTCAGACTTCTAGCTTCCTGAACTGTAAGAAAATAAATTTCTGTTTGTTAAAGCCACCCACTAATCGTATTTCTGTTATAGCAGCACGAAGAAACTAAGACGCCTCCACTCTACATTTTTGTTGTTGTTGGTAGTTGCCGTTGAGTCAGCCCCCAACTCATTTGGGTCCTATG
The DNA here is from genome assembly GCF_000243295.1 of Trichechus manatus latirostris. Taxonomy (NCBI): domain Eukaryota; kingdom Metazoa; phylum Chordata; class Mammalia; order Sirenia; family Trichechidae; genus Trichechus; species Trichechus manatus. The sequence goes on from NW_004443999.1 coordinate 6,531,167, forward strand.
CGCAATGCAGCACAACTCTGCCCAGCCCTGCACCATCCCCGCACCATCCCCATGATCCATATGACCCACAGCATTTTCATTGGCTGATTTTCGGAAGTAGATTACCAGGCCTTTCTTCCTACTCTGTCTTAGTCTGGAAGTTCTGCTGAAACCTGTTCCGCATCATAGCAACATGTAAGCCTCCACTGATAGACAGGTGGCGGCTGTGTATGAAGTACATTGGCCAGGAATTGAACCCAGTCTCCAGGATGGAAGGCGAAAACTTTACCCCTGAACCACCAATGCCTCATCCACTCTATGTTAATTCTGTCCAATTACTTCATTTCTACTTCAGCACCTCCAGAGCTCGTTGTTAGAAAGTTCTTTCTAACACTGGGACAAAAATCTTTCTTCCCGCGCTTTTACCCACAGGTTGTAGTTCTGCCCACTGGTGTTTCTCTGAATAAATACTTTCCTCTTTCACAAGACAGTCCCTCAGATATTTTAAGACTGCTACCTCATCATCCAGAATTTTCTCTTCCCCATGCTAAACAGCCCCAGTTCCCTCAGCCTCAATAGTGAAGAGCACAGTCCAAATCCCTTCACAGGTCTGACCACTCTTCTCCATACATGGGTTCCAAGAAATAATAGCAATTTAATTGAACACTGATATGCCCAAACTTCCCCAAATCCATGTGTTCTGTAAATGTCCATTGAATACTTGTTTTTATGGGCTTATTTCTTATGACCCTTTTGAAAGACAGAAAGTTGTGTTTCTATGATTCTGTCTGTTTGGGTCTGTCCTTCTTAGAGAATCCTTGCATCCCAGGGACAAGCACTCTGCCCTCCACAGGAGCCCAGTTTTCTTTCTAACATCATTAACCATGGGGCTCTTTTGATATGGGCTGATTTTGTCTACAGTTAACACCCAGTGTATGATTTTAGATGCATGCTAAACATAGCCACATCTATTTAAAACTAAGTAAATACTCCATTAATACGTGTGAACACCTTAGAAATGAGTTTAAAATTTCCATGTGTCAAAGGGAAGCGCTCAGAAGGCTTAGAGGCTAATTTGAAACCACAATGAAAATGAATCACAATCATAACTTAACCCTTAAAGAGTCCCTGTAGCCAGGGAGTCATTGAAGGCACAGCACAGTCCTTTGGTAAAGATCACACACATCAGTCAATTAGTCAACAGTAATTTTATTGAGGACTTACTATGTGCAAGGGAATATAGTAAGTTGGAGTGGAGTCGGAATATAAACAAGTCTGACATGAGCCTACCCTAGAGTTTACCATCTAGTTGTGGAGCTAAGACATATATCAGCAACACTAGGCAATAACTGTTGTTAGTTGCCCCCAAGTTGGCTCCAACTCATGGCGATCCCATGTATAACAGAATGAAACTTTGCGTGGTCCTGCACTATCTTCATGATGGTTGATATGTTTGAGTCCATTCCTATGGTCATTGTGTCAATCCATCTCATTAAGGGTTTCCCTTGCCTTTGCTGGCCCTCCACTTTACCTTACTTGATATCCTTTTCCAACAATCAGTCCCTCCTGATAATGTGTCTAAAGAAAGTGAGTTGAAGTCTTGGACAATATTCTGTGATACATACGGTTTTCATTGACTAATTTTTGGAACTAGATTGCCAAATCTTTCTTGCTAGTCTGTCTTAGTCTGGAAGCTCTGCTGGAACATGTCTACCATGGGTGACACTGCTGGTATTCGAAATGCCAGTGGCATAGCTTCCAACACAAAAGCCACGGCAGTACAACCTGACAGATAAGGTAGTGGCATTAACTACTAAGTACTAATACATGGAACAGATAATTAGTTCAGAAGTTTTGCAAAACAGGAGGAGAGCTAATGTATGAGTGCTACTATGTGCTAGTTGTGCATGTTATTTCCTTTAAGTCTTCTGTGGCTTTAGTTTAGGTACACCTGGTCTATGCTGAGA
>NW_004443999.1:6533907-6536632 GCF_000243295.1 Trichechus manatus latirostris
ATTATGGAAATTTAACAATAAGCTCAATAATACTTTGATGCTTGCTATTTAGCTGGGATTAAGCACAGGCTTTAGGGTTGCTATGAGTCGGAATCACCTCGATGGCAATGGGTTTGGTTTTTTGCCATGGATTGAATTGTGTCTCCGCAAAATTCCTGTCAACTTGGCTAGGCCATGATTCCCAGTATTGTGTGATTATCCAACATTTTGTCATCTGATGTGATTTTCCTATGTGTTGTAAATCCTACCTCTATGATGTTAATGAAGCAGGATTCGAGGCAACTATATTAATGAGTCAGGACTCAATCTACAAGATTAGATTGTGTTTTAAATCAATCTCTTTTGAAATATAAAAGAGAGAAGCAAGCAGAGAGACATGGGGAACCTCATACCACCAAGAAAGAAGCACCAGGAGCATAGCGTGTCCTTTGGACCTAGGGTCCCTGTGCTGAGAAACTCCTTGACAGGGGAAGATTGATGATAAGGACCTTCCCTCAGAGCCAACAGAGACAGAAAGCCTTCCCCTGGAGTTAGTGGGCTAAATTCGGACTTGTAACCTCCTAGACTGTGAGAGAATAAATTTCTGTTAAAGCCATCCTCTTGTGGTATTTCTGTTGTAGCAGCACCAGGTGACTAAGACAGGGTTCAATGCTCAGTCTCCTTTTTCCACCAAACCAGCACACCTTCTGCCAAACCAGGTTTCTCCTCAAGATATCCCAGCTTCTCATTCACCCATGACACATTGCTTTGGGCAAATCTGTTACAAAAGACCTCTTTAAAGTGTTGAAAAGCGAACACGTCACCTTGAAGACTAAGGTGTGCCTGACCCAAGCCATGGTGTTTTCAATCTCCTCATATGCATGAGAAAGCTGGACAATGAATAAGGAGACCGAAGAAGAATTGACACCTTTGAATTGTGGTGTTGGAGAAGAATATTGAATATACCATGGGCTGCTAAAAGAATGAACAAATCTGTCTTGGAAAAAGTACAACCAGAATGTTCCTTAGAAGCAAGGATGGCGAGACTATACATCACATACTTTGGACATGTTATCAGAAGGGATCAGTCCCTGGAAAAGGATATCATGCTTGGTAAAGTAGAGGGCCGGTGAAAAAGAGGCAGACCCTCAACAAGGTGGATTGACACAGTGGCTGCAACAATGGGCTCAAGCATAACAACGACTATGAGGACGGCGCAGGACCGGGCAGTATTTCGTTCTGTTGTACATAGGGTCGCTCTGAGTCAGAACCAACTCAGTGGCACCTAACAACAACAACATTCCCCCATTCTCTCGATTTTTCATATAAAGGAGGGGCTGGAGGCACTCTGCTGAACATTGACATCAATAGCACCTTACAGGAGAGCCTGCTGGACCCCCCCATGATACAGGATCACAGGGGAGGGGAAAAAAGCAGTGTGCATAAGTAGCTATAAATAAAAGTCCCAAACTAGTGAAAGTTTCTACATCTCCTTTTTATTTAAATGTTCCTCATTTATATGCAACCAATTCACAAAAGCCCACACACCAATCTGTAACGCACCTGGTATTGTGAGAAATTGCCAGTTTGGTAGTGCCGCTTTTTGTCCCCACAATAAAAACTGCACAAAGCCATATCCTTAGGGTACGTTCATCCCCTTTTCTTTTTCTCTTTTTTAAATGAACCCCCAAAGAGATAGATTTATGAAATCCACCAAATGAATAGGTTCTATTTATTCCTGAGCATTCTAGGAACACTCAGCCAGGTACAATTTTAGAGAGTGGGTATTTCTAATAGCCCTTTCTGCCCGGGCCTTGTTCTCCTGCCTAGCGCAGCTTTTAGAACTGGAATTTGACGAAGGAGAGAAAGATTGAAATAATTTCTCATTCTCACCCAAGGCTGGAATTTAAGCCTGGTGTATAGACCCACAGAAAGAGACTTGGAGTAACTGGGCTAGCTCCTGGAGGCTTAACAACTCAATCAGGAGAACAGGGGTTTGTGTCTCCCAAGATCACTGAACACAACTGTAAGGGTGCATTGGATGAACTTCTGTGGAGAAGGAGAATGCATCTCCTCTGCCCTCTTGTTGAAAAGGAGCTGATCTTCTCTGTTCTTGGGAAGGAATAGAGAGAGAGCTGATTCAGCCTGCCCCATGGTAAAAATAGCTAAGTGGACAGCTTGAGTGAAATTTAGCAGTTCACCTGTTTTTCCTATTATCAACTGCACAAGAGAGTATATCAAGGGCTGCAAAGTTACAAGCCATTGTAAAACCAAGGGTCTCTGCAAAAACCGCCTATCTGAAATTGAGAAGTGGTAGGGAGCTTGCTGGGATTGAAAATAGACAGCTGCTCGCCTGCTCCTCCCTGAACAGCTGCCAGGGGAGCGGCAGGCAACAGGAAGCCTCCATGGCACTAGCAGCATGTCGGGGAAGTCACCACGGAACACTCCCCATCAGTGGGATGCCGGCAGAGCTCCTTCAAGGGGGGAAGGCTTGGGCTTCTCAGCATCATCTGCCAGCTTTCCAAAGTTCCCCTTTAACTTCTGGCTGGGCCAAAGCGCGTTTTAGGCAGCCCAGGTTGGGAAACTTTTCAGTACGGAGCCACAGTCATGTTTGATGCACATATCTACTTGAACACTTATGACTGCTGAACCCTGAGGTTGAATTTATAACTGGATTCTTCTTTGGCCTGGCTCATCACCAGCAAGAGGAACGGCCCAGAGTGGGTAAATGGAGAGATGGCAATAG
>NW_004443999.1:6537277-6542347 GCF_000243295.1 Trichechus manatus latirostris
CTCCACTAAGGGTAACTCAAAGGAGCCCTGGTGGCACAAGGGTTAAGCACTCAGCTGCTAAACAAAAGGTCAGCAATTCAAAACCACCAACCACTCTGAGGGAGAAAGAAGTGGCAGTCTGCTTCCTTAAGGATTACAGCCTTGGAAACTCTATGTGACAGTTGTACTCTGTCCAACAGCGTCACTATGAGTTGAAATCGACTTGACGGCTACAAGTTTGGTTTATGGTTTTAAGGGTAACTTGATAGCAATGGATGGATGGATGGATGGATGGATGGATGGATGGATGGATGGATGGATGGATGGATGGAAGGGTGCAGACAGCAAGCCCAGGCAGCCAGTTGACCTCCTGCTCCTCCCAGATGCAAATCATGGAATGCAGGAGGCCTATAGCGAGCCCACATGTGCTCTAAAAATAGCACGTGCCCCATCTCTTGGCGGATTCGCTTCCCAGGGCCTGGGCCCTGAGGCCTGGGCCCTGCCCGGGGAGGTGGGGGGCTTGGCCTGCACCAGGGCTAATTACCCGCGAACCTGGGACTGGCAGCTGCCGCCCGGTTCCCCATTTGTGAGCCTGTGGCAGGCAGTGGTTCTAACTTTAGAACTGCACTCCAAACTTTGATCTTCCGGTGCTGTTGGCTTTGGGCAAAACATAAACTTAAGAGCTGCAACATGTTTTTTAAATTTTATTCCCCTGGCGGTTTTAGAATAAGGACAGGAATTATTTTCAAATGAGAATCTTTGACTGCATAACACAGGCTTCCAAAATTAAGCAGAAACACATGGTGGCTCTTAATATTAAATTTCCCTTGGAAAACAATGGTTTAAATTGTGGAGGGGAGGGGAGGCAAGAGGGGGCAGCTCGATAAAACTTTGAAACGTAAAGCCTAAAGTTTAAAATAAAAAATAGTTCTAGTGGTTTTTTTTTTTTTTTTTAAAGATCATGATGGGGTTTTCCTAGCCCTGCCATTATTAATGTATTTCTGCCAGTGTTTAAAAAATGGAATGCTTAGGGTTTGAAATATAAATGGCAATTTTTAAAGCTGAAAATCAGGTGCTAAGGGGTTTCCTGGAATACAGACAGATATTTGGGCTACTTGATTAGAGCATCTCCCCATAATATAAAGCAAGTTTTTAAGGAAATGAAGAAGGTACCATGAGCTATACCTGACTGTGAGTAGCATTTAGCAGGAAGGAAAAAGCTTCTAGCGAGATTTGCCCTATGCTCCAAGGCTGTTTTGGGCTAACAACATGCCGGGCTGTCGCAATTAGGGCCACGGGCATCTTCTGTCATCAAAGTAAATCAATACACACCTCTCCTCTTCTCCACAAGCCATTCCTGGAAAGGGATTTGGGTAAAAGGATGCCCCCGGGAAGTGTACTGCCGCAGGCCTCCCAGACACTATTTAATTCTCCCTTCCCTCCAAGGACTAAATCATTACTACCTTTTTCATGAAGCCCTTCTGATCACCTCATTTAAGTTTCCCCATGTCATCCTCAGCCAGCCATCATTACTGTGCGTTATCACTTGTTTGGAACTGATTATTTCCTGCTGGATGTGGTTAGTGATCTTACAGGGCGTGTCTCTCCTTTTCCCAGCTACCTTATAAGATCCGCAAGGGTGAGAACCAGTTCTTTTCATTTTTTGGATCCCCTTTGGGCCTAGCTCAGTGCCCTGCACAAACCAGCAAGCTTCCTGGGCCCAGTAAGGCAGAGGATAAGAGCAGGCCTCCAGGAATGACAAGAAGTTATCTTCTAGCATCACCCTGAGGATGCCCTGGGGAATAAACACAAAGGAAAAGAAACCCCAAATTCCTTCCACTCCCTTCCCGCCCGTGTCCCACAGACAGCCTGGTTGTAAGTCTGGGTGAGCCTGGGCAGCCAGCTGGGCTGACTGGTGCTGTAGATGCTCAGCTCGGAGGAGAAGCCAGGGTGGAGATGAGGGAGCAGTGTCCCCACTCTAATTCTGCAAATGACACATATTTTTTTTTTTTACCTCTGTCAGCTCTCATAACCCTGCTCCACGTCAGTGCCCTGGCCTGGTTTTCCACTTCTCTGATGAAAGGAATGGTTTCTGTGCAGTGTACTGTTGGGTCTTGGTGATACCCAGCCAAATCCCATACCTTTTCTGCACAATGTTTGAAACCATTTTGATAGTCATTGTAGGAAAACAAGACCATCACTCACAAAACTTTATTCACGTAACTGAATTCCACTTTGGGATGATTTCCTTTTCCGTTATGAAAAACTTCACTTCATCCTTTAAATAGCCAATCCAATAAGCTCATTCAACATTTCAGGTAGAGATTTCTTTGGTTGGATCATCAGGAAACACCACCTGTGCAGAGCAGACAGCCTTGCCCAGGTTAATGTGTAAGAAACAGGTGGTGTCTGTGATTTAAGCCTTGTTACTCAAAGTGTGAGTGTAGTGGTAATTCAGTGGTAGCATTCTCACCTTCCATGCGAAAGACCTGGGTTTGATTCCCAGCCAATATACCTCATACGCAGCCACCACTCTGTCAGTGGAGGCTTGCATGTTGCTATGATGCTGAACTGGTTTCAGAGGAGCTTCCAGGTTAAGATGGACTGAGATCTGCTTCCAAAAATCAGCCAGTGGAAACCCCATGGATCACAAGTGTCCAATCTGTAACCAATCATGGGGATGGTGCAGGACTGCGCAGCATTTTGCTCTGCTGTGCATGGAGTCACCATGAGTCAGAGGCAGACTCAAGGGCAGCCAACAACAACAACTCAGAGTGTGGTCCGTGGACCAGCATCATCACCTAGGAGCTTGTTAGAAATACAGAATCTCAGTGTCTACTCCAGACCTAGTGAATTCGAATCTGCATGTTAACAGAATCCCCAGAAATTCACTTACATATTATAGTGATTAGAAGCATCCTATAAAAGTTCTGTCTCCATCAAAGAGCCCCCTCCCACTGATCTGTCACTCCTGCCTGAAATGCAAATCGCAGCGATTCATGGGATGGGGGTTATCCCTGCTTCTCCATTTTTAAATTGCAAATTCACCCAAGAGGGGACAATTTATTAAGGCCCAATCAGCTACTAGTACTGAGACGCCAAGATGAACCTTCTTATGGTGAAACTACATTTTCGAAGTGAGGACAAGAATTAGGTAATGTTTTGCAAACTCTCGGTCAGTATGAAATTCATTCATACACACATGCGTCCTCTGGCCAGTATGAAATTCATTCATACACACATGCGTCCTCTGGCCATCAGGATGCCTCACCTGTGCTCCTCACCTGCCCTCTGGCCACCTGGTTATAGAAGAGGGGTGCCATTAGACACGCCCTTCCTGACATAGCTAAATCTCACCGCTCACAATTGCAAAACAACTGCTGTTGTTGTTGTGTGCTATTGAGTTAATTCTGCCTCATAGTGACCCTGTGTAACAGAATGGAAATGTCCCATCCAGTTTTCTAGTCTGTAATCTTTCTGGGAGCAGATCACCAGGTTTTTCTTCTACAGAGCTGCTGGGTGGTTTCAAACTGCCAACTTTTTGGTTAGCAGCTGAGCACTTAACCATTCTGCCACTTAATTAACCGTGTGACATAATTAAAATCAACTGCAAAGGGAGCACAAAGGGACAACCACTGGGGAGCTGCAGCAGTGCCACCCACTTTTCCCTCACGTGTTCATTGATTCAACACCTCGACCAGGATCTGGCATATAACAGGCAATAAACGGTTGTGAGTGACTGAACCAGTGAATGAATGAATTTAGCACGTTGAGACTGAATGCCTGAATGTGCAAGTCTCGGGGCTAGACAGTGGAATGCAGCAGTAAGTCAGAATCGGGCCCAGGCCTGGCTTAGGAGCCAGGAAAACACCCAGAGGATTACCAGGCCATGGGATAAGCAATGCAAAGCAGGGAAGAGGGGCTGCAGAGCACACAGAAGAGTGCAGGCCAGACCCCCCAGGATGGTGGCTCAGGAGAGTGGTGGGAGGTAATATACAGCAGGGCTTGGGGTGTCTGCTAAAGGGACTACCTCCTTTGGCCTCTTGGGGCGTCTCCCTGGAACAATGACTGTAAATCCCCCAGTCACAACCCTGGGTCCCCACCACTCAGAACTCGGGCTGGGCTGGATTTCCTGATTCTAGGGAGAGCTCGGGTCCACAAGGTGGACAAAAGACATATGGAAGTGATGTGTAAGCAGAAGGGAAGGGGGAGGAGCAGGGAGAACAGAAAGGAGGCTACTGCCGGCCTGATACTAGGCGCCTTTACACTTTGAATGTGGAGAGGAAGGGAACTGGCAGACGAAAAAGTGAAAAAATGGCAGCTTACAGAGAAAGCCTAACTGTTGGAAAATGAGTGAAAGGTGGAGGGAAGCAGCTTTGATAACAAAACCCGGGGAATTAGACAGTTATCTGCTGAAATCTCCTGCTTCAGGGGGAAGCTCAAGAGTCATTGAAGTTGTTATATACAGGGAATAAGACCAAGTTTGGTTGGGATTGCACTGGGTAATGGAATAAAAATCCAGGCACTGCTCTTTCAATTCCAAGGCTCTCTTGCAACCTGGCTTTGAGCTGGAGGGAATTGTGTTGTGGTACATATTTATGTTTGAATACAAGCCAGCACATATTCTACAGGCCCAGAGTTCTTTCATGCTCAGGCAAAAAATAAAAAAGTTTCCTGTTCTTACATATTCTTTCATCTTGGTTTGAAGCAAGGCTGTGTGTGTGTGTGTGTCTGTGCATGTGTGTGTGTGTACCCACGAGTACAAGCCCATGCACTTGGGCCCAAGAGAAATGTTCATCTTTGCTGCGGTGGGGAACGGGCCGATTTTTCCATCAACAGATAACAGGAATTTGCCGCATTACAGTGTTGTGTAGACCACCGTAACTTGCATTGTTCTCAAGCTTCTCCTTTTTCTTTGCTGTTTTTTCTCAACCAACCCCCACCCCGGGGCCACATGCCACATCTATCAAGGCATTCAGTAGGTCTGGTTTCTGTTCCCATAAACTGAATCAGGTGGTAGTGGTGGTTAGGGGAGTCAGACATCTCTGCACCCCCATCCTCTACTTCCCCAGCTGTCTCGTGTCACCAAAT
>NW_004443999.1:6543225-6553496 GCF_000243295.1 Trichechus manatus latirostris
GGGGATAGAGGCCCTCTAGGTATCTGGTTGATCTCTAAACATTGGAATGCCTGACTCAGGCCTTGGTCCTGCCACACTTTCTCACTCTCTCTGGGTGACCTCACTCAGTCCCAAGCCTTTTCACCCCATTTAGGTACCAATGGCACCCAAATCTAAATCCCAACCCTGAACTCTCTCCTGAGCTCCAGACTCAAAATCTGACAGCCTGTTCATCCTCCTGGATGGCTCATAGAGCCCCTAAAAAACTGAACTCCTGAGTTTCCACTGCTCCTCAAATTCCCTTATACCTTAGTCTTCCCCATCTCAGATGGTAACCCTATCATTTTCCCAAGTGCTCTCACCAAATACCTTGGATCCATCCTTGACTCTTTTCTTTCTCTCACACCCCACATCCAAGTCATAAGCAAGTTCTTTTAGCTCTACCTTCAAAGGATACCTCATTCCTACCTCTCACTGCTACCAACTTATTCAAAGCACCACAACCTCTTGCCCAGATGACTGCAGTATGCTCAGATTCATCCCTTTGATCCCACACTTGCTACCTGTATCTACTATCTACACAGTAACCCAAGTGACTCCTTAAAAAAACGTTAATCAGTTTACCCAGCTGTGTTGCACAAATACCTCCATTAGTGTCCCATTACACTTAAACGAAGCCCAAAGTCTTACAATGGCCCGTAAAACCTTACATGCCCCGGGCCCATTTGCCCCTCCCACCTTAACCCCTCCCATCAGCCTCTTGCCCATTCCAGTCATGCTAGCCTCCTGGCTGTTCTTCAAAACACACTGCCTGTTCCTTCCTCAGAATCTTTATATTTGTTATTCTGTCCACTTGAAAAGCTCTTACCAAAATTCATCACATCACTCATTCTGCTGCTGCATTCAAAACTCTCTACCTACGTGTCACCTCCTCAGAGAAGCCTTCTGTGACTACAGAATCTAAAGTAGACCAACCACCACCTACCCCTGCATCACCCTCTCTTCCCTTATCTTGTTTGCTTTTCTTCATAGCCCTAGTATTGGGCATTTAAGATGTGTTTTGGCCGCCCAACATATTTTTTGTTTGTTCTTTTTCTTTTTTTTTTTTTTATTGTGGTAAGTACATATATAAGAAAAAATTGCCATTTCAACTTTTTTTCACATGTACAATTCAGTGACATTAATTATTTTCATCATGCTGTGTAACCATCACCATTGTTTCCAAATTTTTCCATCACATTTAACAGAACATATTTTAACTTTCCTGCCCTGTTTGGGAAATGTCAGGACTCTTCAAAGCAGAAACCAGAAGACTACTTTACCTACATACTTGGTAACTAGGGCATAAATAGCATACCAAATCCCCTGCCCCCGGTCAGATATTCCTACATGAGAATTTGATTGTGGAACTGAATATCTTGGGGGGAGGGAGGGGCAGCTTCAGCTGTTCAAGTCTTCCCGGTCCAGGCCCTAGACATCAAGGAGCAGAACACAAGTCATCCCTGCATGTCCTGTCCAAATTCCTGATCCACAGAATCCATGAGCATAAGAAAATAGTATTTGACATCATAAAGTTGGGGTAGCTTGTTACACAGCCATAGAAAAACTGCAACAAAAAACAAAATAATTCTGACAGTGAGGCTTGGGGAAGACGGAAGAAAGAGATATATTGAATCATAGCTTTGGAAGAAAGATAACTGGGTTTATTGAAACAGCTGAATCTCATATTTCCTAAGGCCACATCAGAAACCCACAAACCTGAGGTCCAGCAGGGTATACGAAAATCTCCCTGAACCCTAAAAATTCAGAAAAAATATTTCAAAAATCTTGGCACAGTATGGGTGAAAGAATCCTCAATTTCCTTGCCATGAGAGGGATTAACAATAAAACGTTGACATGGCGCCAAGCATTCCCATAGTCACAGTTTCATGCTAGCCCCGCAATAACCCTGAAGGTCAGGCATCACCATTTCCATTTAACAAACGAGAAATTTTACAAATGAAGCCTGGAGAATATAAAAACCTCACCTCATGCTTTGAACCCAAAGCAACTTGAAGTCCCAAGGTATGCTGGCCCATCTCCCAGAGCTGCTTCTAAATAACAACACCAAGTTAAAGGAGGAGGCTGGAGTGCCAAGTGATCTCCATGATCCCCTTTCATGATATCTTAAGGTACTGCCAACAGCATTGTTGTCACTCAGGCAGCTTAGGGTTGTTATCAACGTGGGAGAAAACTGTCAGGGTGCCTGCAAAACCCATGATCGGAAGTTCAGAGCAGCAGGTCATAAATTGTTTTTATAAGAGGAAAGGCCAGGCAAGGGGCCGTTTTAGCAACTGTATGGCATCTCCCTCCTGCAGCCTAGGCTGAGTTTGTACAGAACTTCACGATTTGGGGCAGAAATGCATACCAGAAAAAAGTTCCTTGATGCATTTTTAGTGAAATTGGATAAAGCCAAGAATTTGTTCCAATTTAAATTAAATGACCCCTAAGCTGATATACTGTGAAGGATATTAATCAGGTAGCCTCCGTAAATACATATGGGGCACTCAGAGGGTGCTGAGCACCACCAGAGACTTGCTGACGTCACTGGAATGAAAGAAATTGGCGGCCTTTTTGGCTGGCAGCATCTAGGTCTATAAGCTAGTGAGAAGAGTTGTCATATGAATTTTCACACCAACCTGGAGACAGTGGTGCTTATAAGGGCGCTAATCCACTTAAAATAATCAGTAGTTGTTTTGGTTATTGTTGCTAGCTGCTGTCAGGTTGGCCCCAACTCATGGTGACTCCGGACACATGGCAACCCCACGCACAATGGAATGGGTCCTGCACCATCCCCATTGGTGAAGGTGGGACCATTGTGATCCATAAGGTTTTCATTGGCTGATTTCCAGAAGTAGATTACCAGACCTTTCTTCCTAGTCCATCTCAGTCTGGACCACTGAGACCTGTTCAGCATCATAGCAACACGCAAGCTTCCACTGACAGACATGTGGTGAAATCAAACCTGGCTTTTCCGCATGGAAGGTAAGAATTCTACCACCGAATCATCACTGACCCTCCTAGAAATAATCAGTACATGAGCACTAATTTTACAACCTCCCAAGCATCTGTAAGGACCTGCCAACTTTCATAAGAATATAAGCTACAATAGAACCAACCCTCAACCACCAAGAAACCTAAATAGAGAATCGTATTCTTTCCAAACTACAAGAAAAAGATATCTAAGTCCCATGACTTCATTATACAAATGAGAAAATTTAGGCTTATCAAGATTGAGAGATGCTAGTTCATGGTTGTTTAGAGCTCAGTCTTCACAGGCAGAGAGATTTAGATCTCTACTACTTACTAGTTGTGTGGCCTGTGGCAAGATAGTTCCTTTCCCTGGGCCTCAGTCAGTTTCCTCATTTGTAATATAGACATGCCAGTAGTTCTCACCTCCTATTTTTGTTGCAAGGAAGGAAACAATAGATGTAGAGTGCCTAGTATAGAGAAAGTGCTCAGTCATCTTTAGATGCTGTTGTTATTTCCCATGCAACTAAATGTGATTGACATTTAGCAACTAAATGTGATTGACAACTAAATACAAACAGATCCTGGTCAAGCAAGGATTAAAACTCAGGTCTCAGGACTCTCTTTAAGAGAAAGGCAATTTCCACCTCTATCCTTGGGTCTACATTCTAACCATTCAAGACACAGACCAGCACCTCATAAGTTCAGTAAAACATAAATAACTTCAACAATTATCTTTTTTCAAAATAAATGAAGTTCAGCAAGCCATGCCATAGCCCCACACCTAATTTCATAAAACTTAGACAGTTTCCTGCGGGGCCAGCATGTTCTGGCTAATTAAAATGAATGTTGTATCGATGAAAGATTATTTTAAAATGGCACTGATAGTGTTTAGACATTGTCATAACATCAGCCGGTAGATCACTAATTTGCAAATTTTACTAAAGCTCTTGCCAATTAAAACCCCTTCTAGACTCTCAAACACACTGTCAGTGACAGCTGATAGACCACATGGTAAAGACACGATCACATTAAAATCACACAAGACTGTTCTCCCTGGAAGGGCTGAGGGAGAGAGACGGGGGCACGTCCTCCATGCGGGTGCCACTGAGTCGACCCAGCCAGATTGTCAGAGGAGAAAAGCAAATCTTTGAGTTTTATTTCACCCTATCTGTTTCCCAAAACAAACAGTAAAACTTCTAAAAAAGTCTGCAGGAAATTATCATCCTGCAAAATTGTTCCTGTGTTTCTCTTAGGGAGACAAGTCAAGACAACTTCATCTCTGGACCAAACTGAAGTCCACCAAGACACAAGTCAGCTTACCAGGGAGCTAGCGAGCGTTAGTCCAGGGTCCTATGAGGACAGTTTGCACTTCTCCAGGAGTGTTCCAAAGGGGCAACAGTAGTGATCAGACCGTCCCTGAGAAGTCACCCCAATTAACAGCCACAGTGAATTGCTGTAAAAGTCAGCTTTACAAGCTCAGCCCAGCAGTTGGTCACTGGGGGAAATTTTCCAGATTTGTAAGTTAAGGTAGTGTGACTCACCATGTATTTAAATGGACGTATTTCATAACCAAGAGCCTAGTAGCTCACATTTATTGAGTGCGTACCATGTGCATTATGTCATTTAGTCATTGCAGCAACTCTACAAGATTACTGCTATTATTATCCCCCAAAGGACAGATGAGGAAACTAAGGCTCAGAGATGTTGCAGAATTCATCCTTGTACATACAGCTGCTACACAGCAGCACTGGGATTTTAAACCCAGTCCCGTAGGGCTCCAGGATGTTAGAGGTTAAACTCCATAGTGCATCTAGCCTTATCCTTGAGATTCATGGTCTACCCACAACTGGTCCATCTGAGAGTATGGTCTTTTCTGAGATCCAAGTGTAATATTTCTCCATTCACTGAGATGTTCAGGAATATATCAAGTGACACCAACCATAACTGTACATTCAGTTACTGTACATAGGCATTCTATACACAAGCAGTGTGTGGGAAAACCTTGTTAAGAATCCAACTTCAAAATATGTGATTATTTATGGAGAATACAAAATTAAAATAGGTTTATTAAACAAACTGATAAGTAAATAAGAGGGCAGTGGTGTTCCACCAACTACAATTGTGCAACAAATTACTCTAAAGCATGGCATCATAAAAGAAACATTTATTATGCTCATGAAATCTGGGGGTCAAGAAACTGACAAAAACAGTGGGGACAACTTGTCCCTGATCCACTGGAAACTTAGCTGGAAACTTGAGGCTAGTGGCTGGAGTCACCTGAAAGCTACTTCACTCACATGTCTGGTGGTTGATGCTGACTGTTAGTTGAGGGCCTCAGTTCCTCTCCAAGCGGTCTCTCCATGCAGACTTCTTCACAGCATGGTAACTGGGCTCTAAGGACAAGCATCCTAAGAGAGAGAAGGCCTTGGAAGTCACAGAGCATTATTTTCGCATTCATCAGAAGCAAATCACGAGAGCCAGCTCATATTCAAGAGAAAAGGAATCAGACTCCATCTCTTGTCGAGAGGAGTGTCAAAGTTCTGGAAAAGAAGGTGGGCCTAGAAATATTGCTGTGGTCATTTTGGAAAATAAAATATATCACAAGTAGGGAATATTTATCATAGTTTAAAGAACAAATGACTTACTTTTACATGTGCTATACACCCTACATTACACTGTTATTTTAGCTTAAATAGTCAATCATCCTTTAAAGAAATTTAACAAGTAAGAACGAAATATCTTTATATTTACTCATGTAAATCCTTTGTTTAGAGCAAGGTTTCTCACCCTCCTCATCATTGACATTCTTTGTTGTAGGGGGCTGTCCTGTGGATATTTAGCAGCATCTCTGGCTTCTACCCACTAGATGCCAGTAGCACCCTCCAACCCCACCTCCAGTCGTGACAACCAAAAATGTCTCCAGCCATTGACAAATATCCCCAGGGGGAGGGGCAAAATCACCCATAGTTGAGAACCATTCATGTATCCTCATATTTCTATCTGATATCATTCCCTTTTTCTCAAAAGGTTTCAACTTTTAGTGTAGTGTGAGGATGCTGGCGATAAATTCATACAGCTTTTATATGTCAGAAAAAGTATTTTGCCTTCGTTTCTGAAAGGTGTTTTCACTGGGTGAAGAATTGCAGGTTGACAGTTCTGTTCTTTCAGCCCTTTAAAGAGGCTCCGCTGCCTTCTCACTTGCATTGTTTCCAACGAGAACTTTCTGTCATCTTTATCTTTGTTCCTCTGTAAGCAACGTGTGTTTCTTCTCTGGCTGCTTTTAAGATTTTCTCTTTATCACTGGTTCTGAGCAAATTGATTACGATGTTCCTTGGTGTAGTTTTAGATTAATACCAGTATGAATGAATGAGTCCCTAGCACAAGAAACATGAAGAAAACTGCATGTTTCTTGTGCTAGGGACTCATTCATTCATACTGGTATTAATCTTAATCTACAAACAGACATGCAAGAAATATCACATTTCTTTGTTTTTGTTTTGTTTTGTTTTTAACTCAATTTAAATCTAATTCAGAGCCAACCCCTCCTCAACACACTATGGTAAATTCAATCATAGTCATTATTTTCCCTTCCCTCCCTGGAGGGGGAAATTTCCTTGGGCCTTTACACAGAACCAAGACAAGGGGAGGTCTCTCCAGTCGTGGGTCGTTGGCATGCCCTGGTTGCCACAGTAACACCCAATGTTCTTGTTCATAGTCAATGATGACTCTATTTCATGCCTAGGACATGGAAATCTTCAGGTGGCCAGAGCCCTGTGCCTGAGCTCCTATCTCTAGGACAAGACCTATCTCCCTAGGTCTGTTTCTTTCTCCTATCTCCTTAGATATCCTCCTTGCTCCTGGAACACTGCAGTGCCTCTTTCTACTCCACAGAACTCGCTCCTTCACTACTTTCCGAGACACTCCTCCCCTCTTCATTTCCCTCTTCCAGATATCCAGCACAATCTATTCAATAAGTTTGGCTTTTGAGGAAAAAAACAAACAAGAAAATCAGATAACTTCAGATAGTTTCTGCTTTTCACCCTGCAAAAATCTCCAAAGCAAAGAAATGTCAACAACTTGGGTACCTACTTGAAAACAGGGAAGGGGAGAGTTCAGAAAGCAAAATCCAAATTAATATTAAAGAGTACTCTGCCACCTGTATAAAATGTAATATAAGGTGGCTAGTAGCATAATGTATATTAAAAAAGTGCTCTAGGAACAGTTAGGACTGAGTAACCTATAGATGAGGTGGTAATTGATCTGGATCTTAAAAGATAAGAAAAGGTAGACAAGGCCATAAAGAAGGCACTCCAAGGAAGGAGAGCAGCTTGTTCAAAGGCCCCAAGTTATGGGTGTTCCTGGGAACAATGAGAAGAAAGTAAAGTCTTGTGTAGAGGTATATGCAAAGAGAATGGAGAAAAAATAAGAGAGTAACAGGAGAGGAAGCTAGAAAAATAAGTCAATAACTAATTGTGTAGGGCTCTATATGCTAAACTAAGAAGCTCATATGTGATACGGTGGGGAGCAGGCAGTCAATAGAGGTCCTTTAGGACTGTGAATGACATGAATAGCTCCCTTTATTATTATTATTATTACTACACAGTTATTAAAAAAACTAAGATAAGGTGCATATGGGGGGAAAAGTGTATCAGCTTTCTATTGTTACGTAAAATATTACCACAAACTTAACACCTTAAAACAACATATATTTATTATCACATAATTTCTGTGGGTCAGGAGTCTAGGCACAGCTTAACTGGGTCCTCTGCTTCAGAGTCTGCAATCAAGGTGTCAGCCAAGGCTGAGGTCTAATCTGAAGGCTTGACTGGAGAAGGATATACTTCTACGTTCACGCAGTTGTTGGCAGAGTTCATTTTGTGAAGTGTTGTTGGACTGAAAGCCTCAGTTCCTCGGCAGATGTTGGTCAGAGGACAACTGGCCTCTCAGTTCCTTGCTACATGGGCTACTTTATAGGGCAATTCACCACGTGGTACCTTGCTTCATCAAAGCCAGCCAGAGAAAGAATCTGCTTGCAAGACGGAAGTTATAATCTTATGTAACATAATCATGGAAGTGGCATCCCATCACCTTTGCTGGATTCTACTAGCCAGAAGCAGATCACAGGTCCTGTCCACACTCAAGGAGAGGCAATTACACAAGGGTGTGAATGCCAGGAGGAGGAGACTATTGGGAACCATCTTAGAGACGTCTGCTACAACAAAGAAAAACATTCATTCACTGGAAGCTGCCTTCTAGGCTTGGAGTTGGAGGTCACAAACTGCTGGTCCAGCCAGGTCAGTAAGTAGCAACTCTAATCGGCATGACACTGCATGTGTGTCTCCAAACAGGCTGCCACCTGCTCAGTGTGGGCTCACCTCCAAGTAGAATCAAACAATCAGCAATTTCATGAATTAAGGGCCAGGTTTACCCTTACACTCTAAAGGATAAATATTTGTGATCTTAGGTAAAAACCCATGTATTAGTTAGAAGAAAAGACAGAGATATTTGCTAAGCTTGGTTACTTCTTTTAAATGTAAGATGAAGCTATATGAGTGTCACATTCTTGTGGAATTCATGTACAGCACCACTGACAATGACTCCAAAGAAAACGAGACAGTATATTTTAAGCTGACAAGTAATTATAATGGAAAAGAGGCATTACATAGATCTGATTTAATAAGTTTTCTCATTGCTTGTTTTTTTCCTCCTCCTAGACCTGATTCTAGACTTTAACCATATTTCATAAGCTGGTTAAAATCGGAAGCTTTTTCTCTGAGTCCTGGTGTAAATGGGTCTGAAAGTTAACAAGGTTAGTGAGCAAAGCCATTAGACTTGTGTTCTAGACCTAGCCATTCCAAAAACTTGCTGTGTGAGACCTTGGACTAATTACTTAACCTTTCTGGGCCTCAGTTTCCTGGTCTTCAAAACGATAACATTGGACTAAATACTCTCTTTCAGCTCTAACAGTCTACGAATACATACTTCCCTTAACCATTCAATCATCTTGAATTATGCCCAATTGTTTTAGCCTGAATTTGAAAGGCCTTTGGGGGCTTGTAATTTGCAATCAGTCACTTTAGGATGAGTGTCAGGAGAACGGTCCCAGCTATGAGATAGAAACTGATTGCCAAATGGATCTGTGGGACCCACAGGAGATGATAGACTGACTGCAAAGCAGGGGGCGAAATCCAGCTGCAATGGAGTGACTAGCCCTTCAGTGTCCCATTTATGCACAACTTTAACTTGTGTATTCTCTCAGAGACTTCCCCACTGAGGAGACTGGCATATTTCCAGACTGTGTAATTATAGACTGTTTTTCTATGTAACCCCCAACCTTCAACTAAAACTAGGATTTAGCTCACTACTGTCCTAAGCTGCAGAGGCCAGGCTGTGTCCCTCACCATCTGTAGATGGAAAAAGTATTTCCTGTTCACACATACGACTGAGTAAGTATATCTCAGTACTCCTTAATCAATAGATATTAGTTGGGCAGATACTTTGGAGAAGAGACATTTATCAGTAAGCATGCAAATATATACATCATTACAAACTGCAACAATTCCTTTAAAAGAAAAGCAAAATGTACTCTGGGAGCATAGAGTGGGGAGATAAAACCTAGTCTAGAAAAAATGTAACTGAAGAAGTGATAAATGAGCTGTGATCTAAAGGATGCCCAGGAATTAACTAGAAAAAGGTGGAAGAACATAATATGCCTGATGACAAACAGCAAGGAAAGAATGGTGTAAGATGAGTCTGGGAAAATGTAAACCCCAGATTATAAAGATCCTTAAATCTAGGGAAGTCACTGAAGAGTTTTAAGCTGAAAAATAGTATGGTCAGGTTTGCATTCTTAAAAAATCATTCTGGCTGAAGGTTGGAGGGCAGCAGGAAAGCAGTTAGCAAGGTATTCAGCAGGCAGGCAAGAGGTCATGGTAGCTTAGATGAGGGTTTAGACAGTGGAAATGCAGAGAGGTGGACAGATTCAGAGATATTTAGAAGTTCTGATTGGATTTAATGGTGAATTCTGAAGGGGAAGTTAGGGAGGAGCACTTCTAGGGTGTCTAGCTTGGACAACTGGGTTGATGACAATGACTTTCACTAAGCCAGGGAGCACTAGGGAAGAACAGGATTCAAGGGTGGGATTATGAGTATAGGCTCAGCTATGTAGATGTTGAGGTGGCTTTGGGACCTCTGACTGGAGACGACAAGATAGCACTGTATATGTTTTGGAGCTCAGAAGAGATTTCTGAACCACGAATACACATTCAGGAGTCCTGTAC
>NW_004443999.1:6555053-6556142 GCF_000243295.1 Trichechus manatus latirostris
GGCTTGATCACAGGGGCCTGTCTGTGAAAATAACAGAGAAGAGTTGAGCTCTATAATTAAATCTTTAGGTGCCTGAGCTTACATGGGCCTCCAACAAAGATGAGATGAGCCCAATATAGGTAAATTAGGGCTATTAGCAATCCAAGCCAAAAAGCATCATAAAAACTCATAATTTAAGAGGAGATTTTAATTAAAAAGCAAATGTTGAGAGAATATCTTCTGGCAATGTGAGTGACGACCCACTATTACCTGACAAACGAAAGTACTTATGTCCACACTATGCAGAAAACTTCCCTCACCCACTTTACTTTGGAATGACACACACATTTTTAGTTCATACTTACCCCCTTTGATTCAAACCGTTCTGAGCCATAAGAACTGAAACAACTTTTTCAAGAAAGTTGCCTATTTCCTTAGCACCAACTCTGTGACACTACGTCAAAGTTGTCACCACACCATCATGACTGCCCTACCACTCCTATTATTGTCTTTCAGATACAATTAGCATCATCTCAAGGAAGATGTGGAGTGGGCAAGACGATAGACCAGGCAGAGGGATGTGGGAAAGAAGCAGCATGTGGGAAAGGAAGTTCCCAGAAAGCAGATGAGACAAGAAGGATAATGAGTCAGGAGTCAAGGAAATGAAAAGGTAGGAATCCAAGGTGGAAAGAAGAGACTGGAACATGAATCTGGCTGAATGGGCAAGACAGGACATCATGATAAGAAACAATGATATCTCAGTAGAGAAGCCAAGAGTGCATGATGTTGGGTGGAACAAAAAATAAAGACCGGGAATCCCAGGCTTGTCTTGGGATATATGCCTTCAATTGCCATTCTCACTAGATATAGATAGCATGTACAGAAGGGAAGTTGCATTATTGAAAATGATGCTTTTATTTATTCCCACAAAAGTCAGTTTGACATTAAAATATAAATGTATAAATAGCATCATGGGAGTCAATCAACTAAATCCTAATTCTTTTCTCCCTGAAAATTCTGTGTGAATTGAACAGGTTTTGTGCACTCATTTTTAAAGGACTGAGCCAGTACATCAAGGTGAAACATGAGCCATGCAACCTACCCCCACAT
>NW_004443999.1:6556639-6559021 GCF_000243295.1 Trichechus manatus latirostris
CAGAAGGTTCATCAGAGCATGTGCCCAACAAACGGTGATCTTGAGGGGGGCTAGGGGGAGGAGGAGTTATTCATAACTTACACATGAGAATTGTTAGGTCCTAATATAACAATTAGTTTTTGAGCACACACATGGAAAACAGCAAGTAACATTGAAAGGCAGAATGTGCCCAGATGGAAAACACAGACCAAAGTGCCGCAGAAAAGGAGTCCAGCAAGTACTGTACTGAGTAAGGACAGCTTTAGGGGGGACCTGGTGAGCTGGACCTAGATTGGTGAAGAGACTGGAAGCAGGAGGATTCAGGTGGCAAACGGAAGAGAGGACTCCAGGACTCCATGTTGCAGTTGGAGGGGGAGTGGAAATGAGCAAAGGTTCAGGAATGAGCGTGGACTCTTCTCCAGTCTGACAACAACAGAAACTAGGTCAACAAATAACAGCAAGTTAGGCGGGTAGTCCAAACCCTGGAGACCCTTGCTACAAGTGAGATGGCCACCATGGGATGGCCTGTGTCATGACCACTGTGAGAGCATGGTTCTAAAACAAGACCAAACCTTAATCAGAGATGGCAATGGGCACTAAGCCAAGGGGTGGGATAAGATGATTATTTAATACAAGACTTGAAGCCAGGTTGGTAGCTAAGAGACTAGAGGAAAGAAACCCTCCGGAATGTGTCAGTGATTTCATAAGCAAAGACTGACCTGGATACAGATGAGATTTCTCTTGTACAAACCTACTGTAGACTCCAGGTGGGCAAAGCTCTTAAAGGCACTGTGTTAGGCTGGGTGCCTCACACACCAAGGGCACTAATTTAATGCAGTGAATTTCATGCAGTAAAAAACGGAGTCATTGGCATTTTTTGAGTAGTGAAACCATATGAAGAGTGTGATGACTTGAAACAATTGTAACTGACATGCCCAGTCTAGATTGTAGAATCCAGAAGAGTAAATAGTTAAAAGATAAATTTAATGAATAGATAAGTAGTTTGTCCATAAATGTCCATAAATGTACTCAGTGGTTACTTTCTGAGTATCTACTCTTTTTCCAGCACTAGTGAGCAAAACAGATATAATCCTTGACTTCATAGAGCTTAAAATCTAATGGAAAAGACACATTAAGCAATAAGAACAAATACATTACAAACTGTGGTGCTATGAGAAAAAAAGCATAAGGTATTATGAGAAGTTATACCAGAGGAGTTGTGAGGTCAGGGGCTGGATGAGAGGGAGCTCATTGTGACCTTAGCTCATTGGGTGCAGTAAGAAGGGCAGAAGGCAGATTGGAGTGGATTGAACAGTGAATTAATGAAGGAAGGGGGAGAGGAAGGGAAAGAAGAAGCTAGGGATGCATCACTGAACAAAACAGACACAATCTCTATCCTTTTGGAATGTATATCCAAGAAGAGATGTCCTGTGGGCAGGCAGAGCACTTGAACGAGAGATCAGAGCTGGAATAATGGACCTAGATGTGATTTGGGCCATATTCACCAAAAAAAGAGTGCCAAAGGAGACACATAGACAATCAAGGATGATACTAAGAAAATGTCTCCCATTGGGAAGGATAAGAAAAGAAAAAGAATTCAGAAGAATCCAGAAAAGGAGGTAGGCAAGTGACCGCATTAAAGATACGAACGCTTTAGATATACAAGAAAACTATAAAAAGTTGTGGTCCATGACCGTTACCTTCTAGGATAGAAGAAATTTTTATTTTTAATCAAAGAATCTTCCAGAGAAAAAGGGTCATAAATACATACTAACTTAGCTGAAAGAGGCATTGGGGCAACCTACTTTAGCCTCTGTCTGTGGGTGCAGGGTACAGACAAATCTCACTCAGGTCTGGCATGTGGTCTGCACCAGCCAAGGAGTGTTGAGTGACTGAATGAGCAAACAGACAAATACACAGAGGTTTAATGCAGAGATAAAAGAACAAGGAAAAGAACAATGAAATATCTCTATCACACAGGTAAGCCATGCCTGTTTGGAAAAGATATACCATATTTGATGTTTATTGACACCTTTCAACTTCCAACTTCTAAAAAAAAGACCCTCTAATTGAAAATATACACACACACACAGAATCTCCAGTGCCTTACTTTTTAATTTTCTGCTTCAGAATCTTTTCAGTGGGTGGTTCTTTAAGAGTTCTTGTTAGCTGTCGTGGAGTCCGGCCCTGACTCGTGGCAACCCCGTGCACAGTTCAGTGAAACTCTGCTTGGTCCTGTGCCGTCCGCAAGCTGAGTTGTGAATCAGACAGTAGTGATCCTAGGGTTTTCTGATTTTTGAAAGAAGATCGCCTGGTCTTTCTTCCCACTCCATCTTCTTTTGGAAGCTCCAATGAAACCTGCTCAGCATCGTAGCAACACACAAGCCTCCACTAACAGACAGG
>NW_004443999.1:6559727-6604033 GCF_000243295.1 Trichechus manatus latirostris
TCTACCACTTATTAAGCACTACAGTGCATCGGGCATATACTAATTGTTTTAAAGAAATGTTGCACATCCTACAAAATGATTACCAGTGATAAAACTGGGAATGGAGTAGTTTCTTAGAGATTTAAAAAAAAAAGAGAGTGAAAGGCAGGGAGAGAAAGGAAAGAAAGGGTCAGGAGGGCAGGATTATCATTTTCGGGATAACTCTCTTTGTTCATGTTTATGCATTAAGTCCTGATACCCACAATCATGAGCCAAGGTTGATTATGGTTTTGATGATGATGACCATGATGAATATAGCCTTCTTCAATTCCCCAAGTGGTGTATCGACCGTAAATATTGTCCTCTCCAATTTGTAGGCAAGGGGGAAAGGAAAGAGATTAAAAATTTGACGCAATCTATTTTTGGCTAAGATTTTGTTTGTAATCTGAAGGAAGGGAAAAGGAGTAAAGCCTATCAAATTTTGGAGTGTCTCCGATAATCTACCTGGGAATCACCTCCCTAAAATCAATACTGCTTCCTGACCCTCTTTCCGCCATTTGTTTCATGGGATGTCATGGTTCAATGGCTCAGTTTCTAATAAAATTTTGACCTAAGTCTTTCAGCACAATGTAGGTATCTCTTGATCTTCCACACACCGATTGCAACATCCCCATCAAATTGTCATATTTGCAGAGTTAACAAAACTAAGCATTTAACTGTTGTACATGAAGAACCAGAGCTTCCAACTGAAGGGATTTTCAGGCTATGCTTCAACCCATATTATCTGGCAGCACCTGATGAAGTGTGAGCAGCCCAGCTTTGTTACTGCGCTACTTATCCAGAAAAAGAGGTGCTGTGTGTGTCAGTGTCTCAGTGCTACTATAACAGAAATACAAGTGGTTAGCTTTAACAAATAGACATTAATTTTCTTCTAGTTTGAAGGCTAGAAGTCCAAATTCAGGGTGCCAGCTCTAGGGGAAGGCTTTCTCTTTCTGTTGGCTCTTGGGAAAGGTCCTTGTCTCTTTTCAGCTTCTGTTCCTTGGTTCCGTGGTGATATTCACGTGGCATCAATCTTCCCCAGTTTGTCTTTACTTGCTTCTGTGCCTAATCTGCTCCTTTTATGTCTCAAAGGTGATTGGCTTAAAACATACCCTACTGATATGGCCTCATTAACATAACAACGAAGACCCTATTCCCAGAGAAAATTATATCCACATGTATTGGGACTAGGATTTACAACACGTGTTTTTTGGGGCACACAATTCAATCCATAACACTGAGCAAGCAGTATGTGGAGTGAGGGGTGGAGCATGGGTCATAGCAGCAGACAGAGAGCAGATATATGATCTCTGTTGCAACTACACAAGCCTGCCATTGCAGCTGTGTTGCTAACTAGAAAGCAGTTACAGACAACATGTAAATGAATGGGCATGACAGCTTTCCAATAAAACTTTATTTTCAAAAACAGACCACACGCTGGATTTGACCTGAGAGCTGTAGCTTGCTGATCCCTAACCTAGATAATAACTAACTTTATAGCTCTTTCATTTTCCTGATGATTAAAGCATATTCCTTAATTATTCATTATTTAGGCTTAGAATACGAATTGTGCATCCATAGTACAAAATGTAAAAGTTCAAAAGGTTATTTAGTGGACAGTAAAAAGTTTCCCTTCTCTACTCTTACCCCCCCCTCTAGTTTCTCACTTCTCCTTCTCAAATGCAGCCTCTTTTGTTACTTACTTGTAGATCCTCCCAGAGATGTTGTCGTTGTTGGATGTCGTTGAGTCGATTTTGACTCATAGCGACTGCATGTGACAGAGTAGATCTGCCCCATGGAGTTTTCTAGACTGTAATCTTTATGGGAGCAGATTACCAGGTCTTTCTCCTATAGAGGCACTGGGTGAGTTCCAACCACCAACCTTTAGGTTAGCAGCCTAGCGTTTAACCATTGTGCCACCAGGGCTTCTTAGAGACAGCCTAAAGCTATGCAAATCATGGCAGCTTTCCCAAATACAATCCTGATTTAATCCTCACTACAGCTCTGTCAAATAGGCAGATTACTTGTTATTATCCCCATTTTGAAAACGTAGACACTGAAATTTAGAAAAGCCAAGTGACTTACCCAAGGCTGTACGGTTAATAGCCGGGTCTCAAATCCAGTACTCTTCTACCCAGTACACCACCTCAAAAAGAGTGGCTCTTTAAAATTCTGCATGTTACAAAACAGAAAAATGCTGAATTTTACCAAAAAAAAAAAGAAGAAGAAGAAGACAAATGATCGAACAAGGCTTATTGGTAAGTATAGCCCTCATCTCAAAAGCTGCTACCTGCCCTCCATTTCTCACCTCCATTCCCCTCCAGGATGTCTTCTTTCCCTCTCCAGCTAAAGATATAATATTAGATAAAAGTTGTCTATGCCATGGGGAGAAAAATAGTACTTTGCTTTGGCAGGTTCCAATATCGTGCACTGCATAATGTCAGTAAACTTTGGGATTTTTACACAGAGGTTGTAAACTCCCCTCTCTTCCCTCATTCTCTCTCCCCAGTCAAAAACTCATGCTCAGCACTTTCTCTTAATAGTTTTCACTTTATTCCCTCTCTTGTGACCTGTATGTGCAGCACACCAATACCACTGCATGCCTCCCCCATGTTTCTGTGCATATCCAAACCCTGGACATCCTTTAAAGTTTAGTTGAAGTTCGCCTCATTCCAAGAAGGTCCTCTGATGACCCTGGCAAAATCCACACTTCCTTCTCTCTTGACAATGCTCTCATCTGAACTTGATGGTCCTAATATGCTTATAGTCAGAAGGTATCAATTTTTATTTTGATAATTTATGACTCTCTGCATGACCTTAATCAAGTGTGCCAATATTGTCTGTATTACTATTTAATTTTTCATGTAGAGCTAGTCTAAAGGAGTATATTTCTCAAAAAAAAAAAAAAATGCTTTATATTCAGTAGTATCCCACCTACCTCCCACCTACAGGCTATTAAGTAGTTCACATATTAGGTGTTTGATAAATACTTGAATGAATGAATACATGAATAAGATACTTAAACCTTCAGCTAGGAACATACACTTACTTCCACAATTGGCTTTAAGGGTATTGCTGATGATATCGTTTGCTGTAACACTAGCATCTTGTCCATGAGGTCCCACAGGAGAAATGCCTTCAGACCTTAGTACCTAGAGTGGATGTGCTTTCCCTGGGCATGGAATGACTTTACTCTTAATGCCACGGTGAATGTGTGGCTTTTGAGCCCATCTATTTAGTGGCGGATGCTTTTTTTAAACATTAAATGTTACACAGAACCCCACACCATATAAAATAAATAAACATGGAATTCCTCTGGCTGAGCAGGAGTGCAAGGAAAGACTGGAGCTGCACGTTTGGCCTGGTTTCACCTGCTATACCTGGCCCTGGGCACCTCAGGGGAAGCTAAGGGCTTCATGGGACAGGGTTTGATGACTCTGACTCTCTCTCTGCATTAATCACTACAATTTTTTTCCCACTTCCAGAAAACACAGAGGACTGGTGACTTATTAAACCCATTCTTGGGTTTATTCCATCTTTCTTACTACTCTGCCTTTGTCCAATTTTTCTCATTCATTACTTTTTATTTTATTTTACATTTTGTAAGGCATCTGAAATTGGCTCTGACACAAGGCATAAGAAGAGTGGCTGGATGGATGGTGCTATAATTTTGATTGGCAAACAATACATAGCACTTGTGGAAAATTCTCTTCAACGTCACACATAAAACTAGTAAGGATTCTTTGTAAAGTGGACATCCTTCATCATAGTAAAGCCCCACTAGGACCACAAGTGACTGGCTTTGGCGCTGCACTGAGCAAGGTAGAGCCAATGAAATCCATAAGACAAGCCACCCTTACTTAAATGTAAATGTGACAGAGGAAAAAAAAAAGTGTTGAAAGAATTCCTCTTAATTATTGCTTAGTAGCTAAACTCTTCACACTGCCGTATGGAGTATTAGGGTCAAAAACCTGAAAATTATTGGACGTGATGAAAAAGTCGGCTCTCAAACATCTGTACTAATACAAGGTAGTGAAATGATAATCCTAATTAGTAATAGATAGTCCCTCTCATTTCTATTTGTTCTCAAAGAGCATTATTTTTCAGCAGATTTTTTTCCTCGGTAAGTTACCTTTAATTTCATGAAAACATTAGTCTGCATTGGTTTGATCTGTCTAATGCTATTACTGTTGCTTCTCCTGTTAGTTTGCTAAGATCTTGGCACCTAAACTTTCCCAGACTCACTTGCTGACGACTTTATAAAGTTCAGGATCAATGGTTTTCAATGGCTCCTACATGAGTAAATACAAATACTGATTCAAGTCTGGTAATGGATTTGTATACTTACCTGTGGATCTCAGAGCAATTTACCAAGTGTCATTATATGATCTTACAATGTTTAGGGCAAGTGATTGTGTCCGCATTTGCACGTGGAGCTAAGAAACCCAAGGCCCGTTTCTCTTCTTGTGTTATGCCCCACCAAGCTGATGATAACCCTGGGAGCTCTTGAAGAATCAGTGGGGAGGCTGGTGGAAGCTCTGCACTGCAGGGGGTGAGGGGTTAAGTGAGTTTCTGGAGGTAGTGCCTGCCGTTCAGTTATCCCACCAGGAGTCACACAGCAGATTGGTTACTTCCAGAGATTAACTCCTTCCAGTTGAACTAATAATGGATATCCTTTCAGGTCCAACCAGTGTTTGGCAGCTTGGAGCTATTGACCAAGGCCCTGTCTATTTGGAGACCTCACCCTGCTACCAGCCAGGTAGTGACTCAGGGTGAGCAGGATTGGTTTTACCCACCGATTCAGTAAAACAAAACCAGATTCTGCTTCCTTCTCCCAACCACTAAGGCAAAGCCTTCCTTTCACTTTCCACATACACCTCTTCAGGTGCCTTTCTCTTTAATAACATTTATTAGGTTTTTTCTTTCTGAGTACAAAGACAATTACCAGAATAGAATTTTTTTGAAAATACACGAAAGCACAAAAATAGGAATTTTAAATCACCCATAATTCTACCACTCAGAGATAAGCAATTAACGTTCTTTAATATATTTCCTTCTAGTCTTTTTTCTATACAGATTACATATAAACACGTATAACACAGATATAACATAATGGACGTCAAACCATATGCATAGTATATATTGTTTTGGCTTTTTGTATTTGTTAATAATCACAAATAGTTTTCCAGGTAAATAAATATTCTCTTATAACATGATTTCTAAAGTTTTCACAGTAGTCCACAGTGAATCATAATTTAATTTATTAAATCATTTTACCATTGAAATGTAGGTCAATTCCAAGTTTTCACCATTATAAATACTGCTGTAATGAATATTTTTCATGAAAGTTCTATACAAGCATATTTGGTTTTTTTGTTTGTTTTTGTTTTTTGTGCTTAAGGTGAAAGTTTACAGAGCAAATTAGTTTCTCATTAAACAATTAATACACAAATTATTTTGTGACTTTGATTGCCAACCCCACGATGTGTCAACACTCTCCCCTTCTCCACCCTGGGTTCCCTATTTGCATTCATCCAGTTTTCCTGTCCCTTCCTGCCTTCTCGTCTTTGCTTTTGGGCTGGTGTGCCCATTTAGTCTCATATACATGACTGAACTACAAAACATGTTCCTCACATGTGTTATTGTTTGTCCTATAGACCTGTCTAATCTTTGGCTGAAGGGTGAACCTCCAGAGTGACTTTAGTACTGAATTAAAAGGGTGTCAGAGGCCAAACTCTTGGGGTTTCTCCAGTCTCTGTCAGACCAGCAAACCTGGTCTGTGTGTGTGTGTGTGTGTGTGTGTGTGTGTGTGTGTGTGTGAATTTGAATTCTGTTCTACATTTTTCTCCTGCTCTGTCGGAACCCTCTATTGTGATCCTTGTCAGAGCAGTCAGTGGTGGTAGCCAAGCTCCATCTAGTTGTTCTGGACTCAGTCTGGTGGAGGCTGTAGTAGTTGTGGTCCATTAGTCCTTTGGATTAATCTTTCCCTTGTGTCTTTGGTTTTCTTCATTCTCCTTTGCTCTAGCCAGAATGGGAGCAGTGGAGTATCTTAGATGGCCGCTCGCAGCCTTTTAAGATCCCAGATGCTACTCACCACAGTCAGATGTACAACGTTTTCTTTATAAACTATGTTATGCCAATTAAGCTAGATATCACCCAAGACCATAGTCCCCAGCTCTCAGCCCAATAATTCAGTCCCTGAGGAGTTTGTATGTGTCTGTGAAGCTTCTATGATTTTGCCTTGGTCAAGCTGTGCTGACTTCCCCAGTAATATACATGCATATTTGATTGTTTTCTTAGGATTCCATAGAACTGATGGATTAAAGGCCATGAACGTTTTTGATACAATTTTCTTAGTTTCTCCCCACAAGACTGTACCAATTCATACTCTGATCAACAGAGCATGAGCATTCCCAAAATGTTCCTTTGTAATTTACTTTCCCCAGTCAAGTTTGCTCTTAAGGTTCATTCTAACGTGAATTTTTCTGGAGAGAAATATTGCCTGGGTGGTAGTATGAGGTATTTAAAACATAGCTTGATTTCTACCAAGCCCCAAACTCCCTAGGGCAAGCCACGCTGAACTCAAGTTCTATCTCTATTTAGGGAACTTGACAAAAATCAAAGGCAGGAGAGGCAGGAGCTGACCCATCCTTTTCTCCCCTCCCAAACAAAAGGAGCTCCAAGCCCCGGATCTTGCACCATGATGCCCTCCATTCAAAAAAGAACCAAAGTGCAAACTGGTTTCTCTGCATATAAAGAATCAAGTCAAATGAATAATCTTTATACAACTAACTTGAAATGTTTGCTTTTCTTCTACTAAAGAGGACAGCATTCTGATTTTTCAACCCGTGTAAGTGGCTCAAAGTTTCTATTTCTCTCAAACTGTCATGAAAAGGATTCATTATTCCTTGCACGTATACTTCTACATTTTGCTGTGAAAGTCAATATTTATTGCACTTTTTTCCTGCATTTCTTAATGGAACATGTGTGTGATTATTGAATAAACATGAATGTATTGAGTTTTGCAACACTTCTACTCTCGTAATTCGTTAGGATTTTTTCACTCCTATAACTCAAAACAGATTTATTTTTCTAATAAGATTTTACAAGTTCTTAGTCCACAGTATCCACTAGATTTATTTCATTTTCAAAATAGAAACTGCTGCACCTGGGCAGCAATTTTTTGATCACCCCAAATGGTTTGTAATGGTTTCTAGCATACAGCGATGGCATGCATACTCACCAGATGTACTTCAGCTCATGCATTACATTTTGGTTCAATATTTTTTGGTGTGCTTATTCCATTTCAGTCTCCCTGACCACACTCTCAGGCTTTATTTCATCCTCATTTGCACATCATGCAAGAGAGCATTTCAGCTGAATAAAGAATTCTTTGAAAGATTTCATGTGGAGATGGAAGGGCCAATAAATTTCTGCTAAGAAAGTTTATTATTGTTATTTTTAATTATTATTGAGCATGGATGAAGCATTCCTATCATGCCACCAGCTTTAAAGATGCTTTAGGTTGCATTGTCTTTTCTGCTAAGGCAACCTGGGAGTATTCCCCAATTATTTTCTCCACACAAATTCAGTAGCCCTGTAGTTAGGAATTCAAAGACCACTAAAGAAAATTTCAATTTTGAATACAAAAAAATGTTATATGGTTATACTAGCAGATTACATTTAATGTTGTCATCGTTAGTTGCCACCAAGTCAGCTCTGACTTATGGTGACCCCATGCACAATAGAACAAAACATTGCCCAGTCCTATGTCATCTTCATGATTGTTGGTATGCTTGAGTCCATTGTTGTGGTCAGTGTGTATTTTGAGTATCTTCCAACCTGGGTTCATCCTCCAGCATTATATTGGACATTATTCTCTTGTGATTTACAGGATTTTCACCGGCTAGTCTTTGAAAGTATATCACCAGGCCTTTCTTTCAAGTCCATCTTAGTCTGGAAGCTCCTGTGAAACCTGTCCATCATAGGTGACCCTGCTGGCATTTAAAATACTGGTGGCATATCTTCCAGCATCATAGAAACACAAGCCAACACAGTATGACAAACTGACAAACAGGTGGTGGCGTACATGATAGGTGCTTAATAAACACCTCTTGAATGAATGAATGAATCTCTCAATCAACCAGTAAGTTCAAACTCATTGGCCTACCACTCAAAGGCTTTCACAATCCAGTCCTAATCTCCATTTGTAGGCTTTCTCACAATACATTATATAACAGCCATACTAGTGTAGTCACTATTTCTCAACTACACAACGAAATTTCATGACCCCATACTTTTATCTGTCTTGGAAGAAGTACAGCCAGAATACTCCTTAAAGGCAAGGATGGTGAGACTTCATCTCATATACGTTGGACATATTATCAGGAGGGACCAGTCCCTGGAGAAGGACATCATGCTTGGTAAAGTAGAGGGCCAGTGAAAGTGAGGAAGACGCTTAACGAGATGGATTGACACAGTGGTTGCAACAACGGGCTGGAGCACAGCAATAGTGAGGATGGGACAGGACCAGGCAGTGTTTTGTTCTGTTGTACATAGGGTCACTATGAGTCAGAAGTGACTTGAAAGTGCCTAAAAACAACAACAACATGCTTTTATCAGACCATTTATCCATTCTCAAGCACTCTTTTTGACCCGCCAACTCCATTGGGTGGAAGGCTACCCAATGCTCAAGACCCAACTCAAATGTCTCCTTCTCCACGGAACCACTGAATCTTTCTCCTCTGGCTCTATTTCCATCAAAGCGCCCTCAGTGTAGCGCTCCTTTCCTAATTAGATGCTTCTATCTCTTGCTTCCCCAGGATATGCTATGTTTTTTGAAAGCAGAAACTTAGTCATCTCCACATCCTTCATAATATATAATCTATTCCCCAGTAAGGGCTCAAAACATGTTTATGTTTATTGGATTGAATGGAATTTAACTGAACTGAAACAGACTATGAGAAAAATAACTCAAGGACTAAACTCTGTCTCCAGTCAGGAGTTTTTAATGCTGCTGATTGAAAAATGCATAGCTCTTTAATTAAATGAGGGTGGTGGTAGAGGCTCTTTGTGTTGAGGAACTTTCTCTGAGCTTGTTCTGCCTGTACAGAGAAAGACATGGTCAGGAATCTGTATCTCTGTCTTGAATCGCCAGCTACTTATTCAGAAACTAGTTTGCTTCTCTCACACATGTTTTTCCTTCAGAGTGTTGATGTTGGGCTATATCCTATATGATAACAAAATACCAGACTTCTTGGGTCGTTACTTAATGCAGCTGTGGTTGATCAAGTTTCATGGAAGTCGCCACTTGTCATCTGTTTATACTATTGTCCTAGCGAATTTAGGGTGTTTCTTTCTAGAGAGTCAAGAACTTTACCTCCAGACTCATAATGTCTCCCCACTTCTTGTTAATTGGCATGAAAGAGAGGAATAATGTGGGGCAAGGCATTCTGTGGGCATGCAGCAAAGATGCTGTACCAAATTAGTAAAGACCCTGGAGGAACAAGTCTTAAGTAGTTCTTCTTCATTCTCATATGCTCTTCATTATTCCAGATAGGGCAGAATCCTTAGTTTAGAAGGCAAGACATTGCCTTTTTAGACAAGGCTGGACATAAGAGAATCTTAAGCACACCAAAAGGTCAAGTAGTTGTATCTGTGCATTTTGGAGCTATGAAAAAGCAGGGTCAAGACATGACCAAGGCAAGACAACAGTATAACACAGGTATTCAAAACACAATGGGTTTGGGATAACCCAACGCAGTTGGTTTATTGTCAACAAACATCTCCTCAGCTTTGATCCATAAGCATCCATGTACATAAGCAACATGTATTTCTGAGATGCATACATGGGGTGAGATGAGTGTACCACTTATCATTTGGTGGCAACCATCTTGGTACCTGTCATGGAATGGGGTAGGAGGATGCTTGGAACTGGTCAGAGAAAGGCTGGTTCTCCTTCTCTTTCTTCCCTCTTAATATCATTCTTACACTTCAGGCACTTCACAGCATCCTTTTTCTTTCCTACTCCACCTAAAACCAGAGAAGGCACTTTGTGGTTGTTGTAAGCTGCTGTTGAGTTTGCTCTAGATTCATGGTGGCCCCATGCACAATGGAACAAAATTCTGCCCAGTCTGTGCCATCACCATGATCAGTTGTGTATAGAACCAATATCCCAAAGAAAATACAAGATGTAAGCAGTAGGGTAAGAGTAGCCAAAAAAGCTTTAGTTCCACATGACCCCCTAAGCTTGCAGCAGGAGAAAGAAAAGGAAGGTTGGCTCAGGACTAGCTGACAATGACTTCTTCACTTCAATTTGATTTCGGTCAGTGCAATCCAATTGTTGGAGTGAGTGGGAATGGGAAAGAGTGAGTAAGAACAACCAAGACTGAATAAATAGCTCATTCCTCTATAGGGTGTTGTGGCTACTAAAAGGTTTACTAAATGCTAGTGAAAAATAAAGACAGACACCATTTCGTGAGAGATTTATATCAGCTGTGCTGGTAAAGTAGAGCATGGCATGGGTGGTGCAACTACTCAGAGACAAAATTTGGCCTCAAATATATGGCTTCTTCTAATGGGGTCTCCCCTCTCTGGTCCTGAGTGGAAGGTCAGTCAGGGTATGCCCAGTCTCCTTGCTTCCTTGCTACATCCTAACAGGCCAGGATATATGAACATGGTCGATCATTTTAAATGCTGTATATAAATGAACATTGGAAGGGATTGCAGAAGTTGTCACCTGTGATCATACAACTAGTCAGCTAAAGATTCTTCTCCACTTTTCTCCACTGCAATAAACTCTGAAATGTGTTTCTACGGCTTCATGTCAACAAAGATACATTTGATGTTTGGGGAATTTACCATACTTCAAACAAAATTAAAAAGTCTCACCAATAAGATGTCACTCCAGAGACCCCTACAAGAAACTAGTCCTTCCCCAGAATCCACCTTGGTGTCTGCTGGAGAGAGGGCACATCCTGCCGGAGAACACACCAGCCAATGCTGATAGATAAAGTATGTGCGTGTGTGTGTGAGAGAGAGAGAGAATATGTGTGGGAAAGTGTATGTGGGTTTAATTTATTTATTTAAAGGACTACCTGCTAGGCTACAAGCTTCATGGAGAAATAAAAGTAAATAAGAAATAATGAAGTGTGTTGATATAGGACCGTACCATCCACCCTGCTGAGCTTTGAGAAGAATTTGAAACCATGGTTTGCCAAGAACAATTTGCAGAGTAGATGGTCAGTCGTTAAGACACTAAGTATTATTGAGACAAGTGGTAGATGCTAATCTCTTATAATCATTTTATTCTAAAAGAATTTAATATCATTTTCCCACTATATAGAGGAAAACCACTGTGCTCTACTAGGCTCCCTCAAAGTGCCCCTAGTAATGTTAGTAACGAACAGCAGGATGATCCCTTGGTAAAGCAC
Source organism: Trichechus manatus latirostris (assembly GCF_000243295.1). Lineage (NCBI taxonomy): Eukaryota > Metazoa > Chordata > Mammalia > Sirenia > Trichechidae > Trichechus > Trichechus manatus. The sequence continues at coordinate 6,571,178 of NW_004443999.1, forward strand.
AGTGTGGTCAGGGAGTGTCTCTTCATCTGAGTATATCCCAGAAATTCCCACTGAGGTAAAATGTCTGCTTTACCCCCAGATAACCAAAGCAGTGCCTTATATATGAGAGGAGCAATATATACTTAGACTCAGGCTAGATTACACAATAAGAGATAGTAGAAGACAAAGAGGGCCCCTTGGGGTTCTGAATAAAATGTAATGAAAGTGGCATATAGTTTGCTGCCATGTCTAGTTCCCTGAAAACATAAAAATTATATTTGGAGGGGGCAGGTGTAGGTAAGTGGGTCATGTGCGTTTGGACCCTGTAATTACAGTGTTCAGACCAAGAGAGTGATATGTGTCTGTACTCTGGTTGGTTAGCCACACCTGGAACTGGGTTGAGTTCTGGGGGATAGATTTTTGAAGGAGGTGGTGGAAATAAACTAGAGAAGCCTCAGAGTGGAAACCTGAGTGGTGAGTGATTCAAGAATTATTTCATGGGGAGCACAGTTAAGTGAACCGGGCCTGTAATCCGGAGAAAAAGAGAATAGGGGAGGGAGAAATATGAAAGCTACGTTTCCAAATTTTGGGAAGTATTTCATACTGCATTTCTTAAATTTTCCCAAGCCCACAATGATTTCTCTGTTTGTGTGGCTTCTACTTAAAATGTTCTTCCCCCTCCTTTTGCCTGTTAATCCTGCCTGATCCAGCTTGGCATCGCCTTCTCTAGAAAACCCTTGGGGAGTTCCTTCTCCCTTTCTCTCCCCCTGCCACAAACAGAGGACCAGGCATCCTTTCTTTCTGTATGCTGTTATTATCCATCAAAACACTTCCATGTTGTAGTACAACTTTGTATTCCAGTGTCTGTATCTCTCCCTTCTCCCACTGAGTTGTGAGCAGGAAGTGGATCCTACATGTCTTTCAGTAATGTTTTGACTATCCTTTGCTGAGTGTCTGCTGTGCCCTAAATACTATGCCAAGAATTGGGAATTCAAAGACAAAAGACTGGTCTTGTCCCTGTAGACTATAAAACAAGAAAAATAACTGACAGATAGAAATATCTGAAACAAGACAAGACTATCTTCTCCCACATCACCTCATCAGTATTGTACTGGGAATTCTAATCACTGCAATAAGGCAAGGAAAAGAAGTCCAGATTGAAAAGGAAAAAGTAGAACTATTCATTTGCTGATGACATGATAGTCTATGGATAAAATACAATAGAACCTAGAATGAATAAATAAATTTAGCAAGGTTGTATGATAGAAAATCCAGATACAAAATCCATTGTATTTCTATAATAGGAACAATCAGAAGTTGAAATTTACAAAACAAATCATCTACAGTAACAACAAACATATAAAATACTTACAGATGAAACTGACAAAAACGTGAAAGACTTGTATACTGAAAACTACAAAATATTGTTGAGAGAAATTAAAGATGATCTAAGTATATGAAGAAATAGTTGTGTTCATGGGTTGGAAAACTCAGTATTGTAAGATGTCAATTCTCCAGCAAATTAATCTCTAATTGAATGCAATCCCAATCAACATCATAGGAAGATTTTTGGTCAAAATCGATTCTAAAGCTGATTGTAAAATTTGTATGAAAAATGCAAAGGACCTAGAATAGCCATAACAACTTTGGAAAAAAAATAACAGGGTTAGAGGACCAACAATACCTGATTTCAAGACTTATTATAAAGCTACTGCAAGCCAGACAGTGATAATGGTGTAAAAATAGAGAAATAGATTAATATATGAGTAACTGATTTTGTCAAAGATACAAAGGCAATTCGGTAGAGAAAGGATAGTATTGTCAACAAATGGTGTTAGAAAAAGTAAATATCCATATGCAAAAAAAATGAACTTTGATCAATACACCACATATAGAAATTAATTCAAAATGACTCATTGACCTAAATGCAAAAGCTAATACTATAAAACTTCTAAAAGAAAAATAGGGAAAACTTTGTAGCTGTGGATTAGGCAAATATTTCTTAGATATGATGTCAAAATCATGATCTATAAAAGAAAAAAATAATAAACTAGATTTTGTCAAAATTTAAAAAAACTTTTACTCTTCAAAATACACTGTAACAGAATAAAGAGACAACCCACAGACTGGGAGAATATATTTATAATACACATAATCTGATGAAGGACTTGTGTCTAGAACATATTAAGAACCCTCAAAATTCAATAACGTGAAAACAAAAAACTCAATTTTTTTAAATGGGCAAAATACTTGAACAGATAATTTACCAAAGAAGATATATGATAGCAAATAAGTATATGAAAAATGATCAACATAATTAGTTAGGAAAACGCAAACTAAAACCACAACGAGATAACACGGCATACTTATTAGAAACTAAAAAGACTAACTATAACAAATGTTATCAAGGATGTGGAGCAACTAAAAACCCTCATGTATTGTTGGTGGGAATGCAATTCGGTAGTGTTAAAATGGAAAAGAGATTGACAGTTTCATAAAAAGCTAAGCATTTACCTACCATATAAATCCAGTCATTCTACTCTGAGATATTTAACAAACATAATTAACCGTGGGGACAATACTGGGTTGTGAATGATGCGTAAAGGGGACTTTAATTTATCTGACAGGATAATATATTTATTTATTTCATAATTTAAAATTAAATTTAAAATTGGATTGAAGGGACTCAGTGGTGTAGATGTGAGACATCGGTGTGAGGCCGCAATATCCTCTCTAGAAAATATGTAAGCCTGATCCAAGGCAGTGGTAGGAAAGATGGGGAGTAAAGGACAGGGTTGAAGATACTTCAGAGGGAGAATTCCCTAGGATGGTGTCTTAGTTTCTTAGGGTTTCCGTAACAAAATACTAAGAAGTGAATGGCTTAAAACAACAGAAACTTATTCTTTCACAGTTCTAAATGCTAGAATTCCAAATTAAGGGCAGGGCCATGTCTGCTCTCGGGGAAGACCCTTCCTTGCCTCTTCAGTTTAAGGTAGCCTGAGGTATTTTTTGTCCTTCCTTAGCTTTTAGACACATCTTCATATGGCATCTTATCTTCCCCATGTGTCTGTTCTCCCCTTTTATAAGACACCACTCAGAAGGGACTAGGACCCACCCTACTCCAGTATGACCTTGTTAACTGATAACATCTTTGAAGAAAGATCTTATTACCAAACAAGGTGGTGTTCACAGGTACAGGGGTTAGGACTTCAACACATCTTTTTGGGAGACAGAATTCAACCCATAACCGATGGGTATTCTCAATGTGCCTGGAACACATCAGAGGCCCAAGATGTTTGAAGCATCAAAACGATGCAGATGATCTATTAGATTAATACTCTGTTACTCTAAAGTACAGAACTAGGCCAAGAAGGCAGATTTCAACTTCTTATACTTGTTAGAGTTGTCTAATAACAGAATGAGTTTCTTTATTAGGAAGATGTACATCAGTGTGGTTAAAAGTCTCATTCTGGAGTAAAGGAAACTCAGGTTCATATTCCGTTTTTGCTTCTTGTTGTGTGACTTTGAGCAAGTCGCTTAAATTCTCTAAGTTTCAGTTTCCTCATTGATAAAGCAGAGATAATAATAGCATCTACAGCATAGACATGTTATGAATAATGATGAGACAAAGCATGTAAAATACATTGTTGAACTGACTTTTGCACAGGGCAGACGTTGAGCCAGTAGATAACAAACTGTTTGATAGTAGTGTTTGTGTAGACACGGTAATAATGGATATTTCATTCAGGGTATACAAACACTTATTCAGAACTACCAGTCAGAGTACCACTGATGGGGAGGGTAACAAAGTCAAAGGCTCAAGTAAACTCAGGGGCAAGTCTCCTCTACCTTTCTGAATTCCATTATTCCAGTGAACACTAATAACAGTTACCTTCTTCCCCACTCCAACATTTGTGGGTGTCCTATGCTACAAACTCAGGTCTCTACAAACCCTCCCTACCCTTCCTCCTAGGCATAATAATAAAGGTAAACAGCTCAGTCACTTTGCCTATAAGGACTTTGAACTGTGGAACGTTCCTAAAAGACCAGTGCACCCCAAAGTGATTTGGGCAGAAATTGCTTCCTCACACAAAAAAAAGCTATTTCATAATATTGCTGTTAAGTCGCTAAAAGTAACCAACATACCTAAAAGGGACTTTAAGGAGCCTATTTGGATGGTACTCTTTATTGTGGATTTCTCTCCAATTAACTTCCAGTTATCAATGTCTACATAAAACCTTGATTCAAGAAAATGAATTCAGCGATTATAGAACTGCCTCTTTGAAGGCTCTAATTGACCATACAAGCTGTAAAAAATATGTAACAGACATGGTTCCTTGGGGTTTTCTCCATTTCATAGGCCAGGAAAGGAGTAACTTCCTTGCTCAAGGCCATACAGAAGGAAAGGGCTAGAAGAGTCTGAGGAACTCAAGAGTTCCTGATTGCTGATCCCATGTCTGATTTCCTAGGGCCCAGTGGTTCCCACATCTGGGGCCAGTTAGCTCCTGGTCCCCTTGATGCCGGGATAAAATCAGGGCTGCCTTACTCCAGGTCCAGCCCTTTGTTTCTTTAGACTGATGATCTTAAAACTACAGATGCATGATGCTTATTTATTGGGTGGACATGGGTTTATTTTTCTATTTTTAAATCAGCAGGTCCCTTCTCTAACGACGTGCAATCACAAATCTGGCAGACTGTTTAATTCCACATACTGAAAGGAGGCTGCAGGAAGTATTTCCATTCTGAATTGCATAGCATTTATGATTTGCATGCACCTTTTGAGTCAAAATCAAAACATTTGCCCTGGATTGGCCCGAGTTTAATTAAAATGATGAGAATGTGTGATAGGCATTTGGTCTAAGGCAAAAAGGATGCACAGTATTGAAATTTGGAACAAACATTTTTTTTAAAATGAGAAATGCATGGTTGGTAGTGATAAGAAATGCCAAGACTATGTATTACATGGGATCACAGGTTGAAAATAGAAAATATCCTAAAAATTCTGGCACACTGTGAAACTGTTGTAGGAAGGTTTGGATAGGATTACATGCTTTATGGATAATGTCGCTGTAACTAACACTGTAGATGTTTATAATCTTTTCTATAGTCTTTTTGTGGCTCACCATGTATAGCTGATGGGCTGCTCATCAGTGCTGGCAGATTTTTCCATTTAACCACGCAGGGGAGAAGGAAGAGGATTTTATCTTGAAGAATTAAGCTCTGCAAAATTGATGATCATCCAAAAACACCGATGCCAACAAAGTCAGCATGAAACAAGTCAAAATAGCCAAGTACAGAAAGTGGATAGCTAATCAACTGAATTGAAGATTATTAAAATTGACCACCTTTTCCACTGCAAAAAAAATTTTAATTTGACAGATATTAAAGAATTTTTCCTATTACATTCCAAAGTTGGATTTAAATAAATACACACATACATGGCTTGCTAAATAGATTTGCAGGTATATGTTGCTAGGGCTCTTGAAGTGAAGGTGGTTGAATTAAGTAAAAATCTGAGCTATGGATAGTCTCTCATTTTACAGGACACCTTTAAGTTTCATATTTACTAAGCAAATGTTAATATTTCCAAATTAAGCATTTTGAATCATTTAGGAGGGAAATAATTACGTTATAAAGATATACTACCTTCATTATTAAGGTAAATTGGTCTAGTAGAATAGCTCACAAATCATTCTGTAAATACTGAACACAGTTGTTCCGATAGATGAATAGTCTGTTATTTAGCCTAATTAGGATCGATCATTTTGTTACTCTGTGCCAATATCCACGAAGACATTCACAAGTTCCACTAAAATGACCCTGTATACCATCTCCTGGGGACCCAAATTCCCAAATCTAATGCCATCTTCGCATTCTGCAAGTCCACCCATGAGTCCTATGAAACTCAACCCCTCCAAAAAAAAGGAACAGAAAATAGGATGGAAAAATGGCAAATCGGATGTATCCTCCTCCCTCAGGAATAAACAGACAACTACTGAAGGATCTAACCAGTGTGAATTTCCATTTAGACAGTAAAGACAGAGCTGTGCTCTGCCTTGTTATTTTTAATAATGATGTTTGCCTTCCAAATAGCTTCTACTCAAGTTTCAGCGTTTAGTTTTAAATAGTATCAGACTTGGTTTCAGCATCCTCAGTGAGCTCAATGACAGTATAAGAAACAGCTTTTCATATTAAACCTCACCTCCTTCTTCCATTTATTCCAAATACTTACAAACTATAATGCTGCATTTTAGAAGTTGCAAAGTTTCCAGTTCTACTTTGCTAACATGGCTGTACCTTCGGTAATAATATCAAGAGAGAAGTAAATGACAAATAATCACCAAATACCATAAACGTGAAATTGGGGTACAAGTTATCAGTCTGCTCAAAACCCCACATCAGTTTAAAGATACACAAAGCGAGGGGGGACTGCCTTAAGTTCAAGAGAGGGGGGAACATCTGTTCCAAACATCCTCTCCTGGTAGAGTCAGTCTCCTCTAAACAACTTTATATGCCAGACAAATACATTTGATGAAAAGAATGTGTGGCTGAAGACCTCACAGAGTCAAAACTCCATTTGTCAAGACTTTTTCATATGAATAAATGTGAAATGGGGGATGTATAAAAATCTGCAATGCAACCTTTGTACCTTCTTTATGCTTTGAGACTCATTTTTAAAAGCCCAGTCACATACACATTCGCACACACTTAAAATAATAGACACATAATAACAGTGTTTATTGTATCTACCTTCAATTCCAATATTTTTTATTTTTCTGGTGTGTTTTGAGACTAGCACTAACGCCATTATTTAACGAATGCTAAAATGATATTCTTATAGGCCATAAAGAAAAACATTTATTAACTCATTTACAAGTATTTCTTGAGCACCAACTATGAGCCAGGCACTAGGCAAGAGATTTTAGACTATAATAATGTTAAGTGTTAAAATAACAGTAGAGTAGTTATCCTAATTGCTCAAAGAGGTTCCCATTGGGCAAACACAAAATAGTGATAAAAGGAGAGTGACTAGTTCTGTAGACAAGCTCAGTGGTGCTACCAGGTAGCAATGGTATCACACAGTTTATAAGTCACTCAGCCTCTAGCTTTGACAGTATGCAATCATATATCAATGCTTTTAAATTTTTTTGGAATTCAAATTATTTTCATTTCTGTACATAAGTTATTAATATTTCTATCAAATGTCATTTGACATTCGCAGTATTAAAATTTGCATACAAGGCAATCTTGTTGGACTGCCAAGTCTACTAGTTGGTTGAAATGTCACTAGATAACCATCTTAATTTGTCTAATTAGGAAATCTAATTTTGTATTGGTGTTTATATTTTTATTTAAGAATCAAAGAGCTGTAAATGTTGGAGCACTATACAGCCAAAAATCTTAAGGATAAATGACCTATTAGAATACAGGAACTCATATTTTCCTTTTCAATTATGTTTTCTTCTTTTGACCCTGTGGTAAAAAAGTTTTTGTCTCCCAAAAGAATTATTAAGCAAAAAACTAACTTGTTTTTCAACATTTTGTTTATTACAGACCCAGATGGCAGTCAAAAGGAGCTTTAGATCATATTGCAATAACCAGGTAACCACATCGAGTATGCATAACTTGGATGCAATTTTATTTCTGGTAAACATACAATATGCATTAGGCTTTTTGACTTATTAACAAGAACTCACAGATGTCTTTATTCCTTCAGGGGGGTTCCCAGGATTACCAGCAGAAGCTCATGTGGAAACTCATTCAGGCAGGAATGTGCTTAACCTATTCATGTGATGCTATGGATAACTTCTCTCTTTCTCTCTCAGTCTCTCTCTCTTTTTCTCCCGTAAAGAGTATTCTGCTGTGAAGAAAAATTGATGATGCTTACAATAACTCCACTCCACAATGTAAACAGGTGGATTGCACGCACCATCCTGGTTTATGTTTTCGCCTGTCTCATACTGTTTCTATGGTTTTCCCTTGTGGAATATCACCTATGACATGGGGAGATGTGTTATAATGTAGGGGAAGTCTCCCATCTGATAGGAGGGGAGAAATTGGTCCATCCCAGGTCTGGGATCCCAGATTAGAAACCACTAATAACCCGTAACAAAAGAGGATTACAGTTCATCAAGATGAAAGTAAAACAAAAATATCAAGACATGTAACTTTCAACTGTAAACTCTCTTGTAATACAGCAAGTCGAGTTTGTGATCTATCCTTCTTGGAAGGTGACCCTAAGGCTCCCCTTTTACTAGCTAGTGTAAAACAAGTTCTGAAGTCTTTATGAATGTATGAGCTTATTTTTTATCCTGTTCCCTGCAAGTGCATGAATGACCCTGTGATGTCCCTTTAAGAAAATTAGGTTAGATCTTCCAAAGTAAACATAATAGAATTCACCAGAGGCAGAGTGTAGGTGTCTCAACAGAAGTTAAATGGCAGAAGAGGAAAAAGCAGAAATGCTTTTTAACTGAAAATTATGCACAGCACAGACCCTCAGGCTAAATTTGGTTTCTGAAAAGAGGTGGCAATGCACTCAGAGAAGTGAAACCCCAGAACTTTATAAGGATTGCCCTTTACCTACAGAACAAGTTTGGTGAAATTTCTGGAAGACCTGTTCACACCACAGTTCTTTGATTTCAGAAGTGTCTTTTCTTAGGACAGGGCTTGCTGCCAACAAGCAAACTTCAGTGGCTGGAATAATTCTCTCCCTCCTCCTCCTTCTTTTTTCTCCTTGTCCTCTACCTTCACCTCCTCCTCCTCCTTCTTCTTTTCTCCTCCTCCTTCTCACCCTCACCCTCCTTCTCCTGCTTCTTTGTTCTAAGCATCATTTCTCCTATTTTTGAAACCCTCAGAGTCAGAAGTAGTCACAGGACGCTCAGGATAATAGTCCAATATTCCTAGCATACTCTCTTTCTGCCTTAGGTCATACTGAACTAGGTATTGAAAGTCTGTTTCTCTGTGTTTTTTAAAGAAGATATTATTTAAATTCGGATGTTCATAGATCTCAGTTCCTTCTTCAAACTGTTGTTGTTGTTAGGTTCCGACTCAAAGCGACCCCATGCGCAACAGAACGAAACACTGCCTGGTCCTGCCCCATCCTCACAATCCTTGTTATGCTTGAGCCCATTGTTGCAGCCACTGTGTCAATCCACCTCTTTGAGGGTCTTCCTCTTTTTCGCTGACCCTCTATTTTACCAAGAATGATGTCCTTCTCCAGGGACTGATCCCTCCTGATAACATGTCCGAAGTATGTGAGATGTAGTCTCACCATCCTTGCTTCTAAGGAGCATTCTGGTTGTACTTCTTCCAAGACAGATCTGTTTGTTCTTTTGGCAGTCCATGGTGTATTCAGTATTCTTCTCCAACACCACAATTCAAAGGTGTCAGTTCTTCTCTGGTCTTCCTTATTCATTGTCCAGCTTTCACATGCATATGAGGCGATTGAAAATACCATGACTTGGGTCAGGCACACCTTAGTCCTCAAAGTGACATATTTGCTTTTCAACACTTTAAAGAAGTCTTTTGCAGCAGATTTGCCCAATGCAATGTGTCTTTTGATTTCTTGACTGCTGCTTCCACGGGTGTTGATTGTGGATCCAAGTAAAATGAAATCCTTGACAACCTCAATCTTTTCTCTGTTTATCGTGCTGTTGCTTATTGGTCCAGTTGTGAGGATTTTTATTTTCTTTATGTTGAGGTGTAATCAATACTGAAGGCTGTAATCTTTGATCTTCATTCGTAAGTGCTTCAAGTTCTCTTCAGTTTCAGCAAGCAAGGTAGTGTCATCTGCATAACGCAGGTTGTTAATGAGTCTTGCTCCAATCCTGATGCCTCATTCTTCTTCATATAGTCCAGCTTCTCAGGTTATTTGCTCAGCATACTGATTGAATAGGTATGGTGAAAGATACCACCCTGATACACACCTTTCCTGACTTTAAACTATGAAGCATCCTCTAGTTTTTTTGAATGACTGCCTCCTGATCCATTACAGATTCCCCGTGAGCACAATTAAGTGTTCCAGAATTCCCATTCTCCACAATGTTATCCATAATTTGTTATGATCCACACAGTCAAATGCCTTAGCATAGTCAATAAAACACAGGTAAACATCTTTCTGGTATTCTCTGCTTTCAGCCAGTGTCCACCTGACATCAGCAATGATACCTCTGGTTCTGTGTCCTTTTCTAAATCCGGCTTGAATTTCTGGCAGTTTCCTATCGATATACTGTTACAGCTGCTTTTGAATGATCTTCAGCAAAATTTTGCTTGCTTGTGATATTAATGATATTGTTCAATAATTTCCACATTCAGTTGGATCACCTTTCTTGGGAATAGGCATAAATATGGATCTCTTCCAGTCAGTTGGCCAGGTAGCTGTCTTCCAAATTTCTTGGCGTACATTAGTGAGCACTTCCAGCACTGCATCCGTTTGTTGAAACATCTCAATTGGTATTCTGTCAATTCCTGAAGGTTTGTTTTTCACCAAAGCCTTCAGTGCAGCTTGGGCTTCTTCTTTAGTACCATCGGTTCCTGATCATATGTTACTTCCTGAAATGGTTGAACATTGACCAATTCTTTTTAGTATAGTGACTGTGTATTCGTTCCATCTTCTTTTGATGCTTCCTGCATCATTTAGTATTTTCCCCATAGAATCCTTCAGTATTGCAACTCGAGGCTTGAATTTTTTCTTCAGTTCTTTCTGCTTGAGAAATGCTGAGTGTGTTCTTCCCTTTTGGTTTTCTAACTCCAGGTCTTTGCATATTGCATTATAATACTTCACTTTGTCTTCATGAGCTGCCCATTGAAATCTTCTGTTCAGCTCTTTTACTTCATTTCTTCCATTCACTTTAGGTACTCTACGTTCAAGAGTAAGTTTCAGAGTCTCTTCTGACATCCATTTTGGGCTTTTCTTTCTTTCCGTCTTTTTAATGAACATTTGCTTTCTTCATGTATGATGTCCTTGATGTCATCCCATAACTCATCTGATCTTTGGTCTTTAGTGTTCAATGCATCAAATCTATTCCTGAGATGGTCTCTAAATTCAGGTGGGATATACTCAAGATTGTACTTTGGCTCTCATGGACTTGTTCTATTTTTCTTCAGTTTCAGCTTGAACTTGCATACTAGCAATTGATGGTCTGATCAGCAGTCGGCCCCTGGCCTTGTTCTGACTGATGATATTGACCTTTTTCATTTTCTCTTTCCACAGATGTAGTTGATTTGATTCCTGTGTATTCCATCTGGTGAGATCCATGTGTATAGTCGCCATTTATGTTTATGTGTGTTGCTGTAATGCTGGAAGCTATGCCACTGGTATTCAAATACCAGCAGGGTCACCTATGGTGGACAGGTTTCAGCTGAGCTTCCAGACTAAGACAGACTAGGAAGAAGGACCCAGTGGTCTACTTCTGAAAAGAATTAGCCAGTAAGAACCTTATCAATAGCAGTGGAACATTGTCTGATACAGTGCCGGAAGACGAGCCCCTCATGTTGGAAGGCACTCAAAATACAACTGGGGAAGAGCCGCCTCCTCAAAGTAAAGTTGACCTTAATGACGTGGATGGAGTCAAGCTTCTGGGACCTTCATTTGCTGATGTGGCATGACTCAAAATGAGAAGAAACAGCTGCAAGCATCCATTAATAATTGGAACCTGGAACGTACGAAATGTGAATCTAGGAAAACTAGAAATGAAACACATAAACATTGATATCCTAGGTATTAGTGAGCTGAAATAGACTGGTATGGGCCTTTTTGAATTGGACAATCATATGGTGTAGTATGATGGGAATGACAACTTGAAGAGGAAAGACATTGCATTCGTCGTCAAAAAGAACATTTCAAGATCTATCCTGAAGTACAACGCTGTCAGTGATAGGATAATATCCATACGCCTACGAGGAAGACCAGTAAATATGACCATTATTCAAATTTACGCACCAACCTCTAAGGCCAAAGATGAAGAAATTGAAGATTTTTACCAGCCTCTGCAGTCTGAAATTGATCGAACATGCAATCAGGACGCACTGATAATTACTGGTGATTGAAATGCAAAAGTTGGTAATGAAGAAGGAATGGTAGTTGGAAAATATGGCCTTGGTGATAGAAACAATGCTGGAAATCGCATGATAGAATTATGCAAGATCAATGACTTCTTCATTACAAACACCTTTTCTTCCTCAAACTGGTGACTTCTAAATCTAAAACTCATCTGCTCTCCCATTCTCGGTGGCTCACAGGCCCACCTCCTGTTTGCCCACCCTTCTCTTTTTCCTCTTCACCTTATCTACCTAGTCCTGAACTTCCAGCCTAGCCTAAGTAAAATCTGAGACCCAGATATTCCCACTAAGAATACCTAGGTTTCTGCTTGGTAAAGCTGGAGAATGGCCACCCCAACATCCTCTAGATAGATGGTAAAGTTGCCATGGAAACCACCTGCCTCCCTCTTCCTCAGCTTCCAAATTCTGGGAAGTTTTCTCTGAAATGGGTGGATCCCAAAGCCTGCCCAATGTGTGAGCGTGGGTGTGGCTCTTAATGAACAGAGCTACCTGCTTCACCTTGGTTAAGGAATCTTCGGTTTCCTAGACAAGATCAAAGTCATGGTGTTACCAGCCAGAGGATTAGGGATTGTCACACCCCGACCTGCCAGCGAGGGAATGCTCGGTCTTTCATCTGTGTTTTGCAGAACACCAACTGTGCTCTTGGCTCTTTGTAAATAATACTAATTATGCCTTCCAAATTACAGGCCCAGCAGGGGTGTTAACCAGGCCCAAAGGTGCATCTGTCAACAGGTCCAAAACTCTGGGCACCAGGCATATCTGCGGAAGAGCCCCAAGGGCACAGCCAAGCACAGAGGAGACTTTGAAGCAATGTTCAGCTGCTTGGAATCAAACTTCATCGGCTCTTTGCTGTCTGGTCACAAATTGCTTCATTTCAAAAAACCACTAAGTGTTAGGACTTTCCAGGCATTTGGGGACATTTTCTCACCAGCTCTTTTCGGTTCTCCTGAGTTGTTCACAAGCATCTCCAAGGTTACAGATGTGGGTAACAGCAGTCTAACACAAAAGGTGGTTGGTTTTATAAATAGGCAGTCACCTCATACACAACTTCAATGACACTTGGAAGATCCTTTAGCCCCAAAATATACCTCCCTCATCTGCTATTTCTGATGCCTAAAATTCTAAAATTTTATTTCTTTCTTTCATTTTTTTTTTTTAATACTTATTTCTTTTCAAATAACTCAAGGATATTTGTGTTTCAAGGAGGGGTAATATTTTGAGTGAAATTTTTTCAGACCCTTTTCAGGAAGTAGATTTTGATAAAAAGAAAGAGAATGTGCTTATGTGTGAGGAAGGGAGACAGGAAGGGATGGAGGGAGGCATCAAGGAAGGGAGTTAGGCAAGGAGGAGGGGAGGGAGCTAAAAAAAAGAGAGAGAGAGAGAGAGAAGAGATCCTGAGGTGTTGAGAGGAGGGGAAAAGGATGTCATGGAGTCTAGAAAGTGGAAATTAAGAAGCACAAGAGAAAAGCCTCACCTACTTCTCAGAGGAGAGTCAGGAGAGTGTCTTTTACCCCCTATTCCCAGACATTTATTTCAGAGGAGAATTTTCCACATGAAAAGATCTTAAATCCAGTCTGAGGAATTAGATTCACCCGGTGGAATTTCCCAGAACTGCTGGAAGTGTGTCAGGTTCTCAGTAATCTCCACACAGAAAGTCAAGATCCTGTCTGGTCATTTGAAATATAATTTAAGTGAAATTCCTGAGTTATTTCTCTATCTTACATTAGCATTTTATTCTTTTTATTTCACTGTTGTAAAAATATGCATGACACAATATTTGCCAATTTAACATTTTTCTTGTGTACAATTCAATGACACCAATTCCATCAATCAGGTTATGTTAGTGTTTTATTCTTCAGGTGATATAAATGTTACTTTTGAACACAGTTGCCATAAAGAAGCCCAGGCTGAGAACCTACTGATGGGCTACAGGCACAGAGGAGGGTGGTCATGCCCTGTTGTTCCTTCCCTCTGGACTCTGCCCTGGGGGTCCTGCTCTGGGGCTGAAAATTCGGGGTGTATCTTTTCAGGGAAGATCAGGATGGAAAGATGATAAGGTTTGAAGTGAAAATACAGGCAGTCCCTGAGTTACGAACGTCAGACTTACATACAATCTGTAGTTACAAACCCACCCCTGTAAAGCCTATCGTATTAAAAATTCAAGATACATCCTTTGGGTTATAATAACAAACAGGCGCTACTTTGCAACCCGCATCAAAACATTATTATTACTGTATTATTATGTTAAAGATGTTTTAGTGTATCTGGAAGTGTCTCTTTAATGTTTCTTATGCACAGAAAATACGTACTATATACTAAGACAAATATTTAACTAACTGATGTTAGATACAAACCATACCTAACTGTTCCGACTCATGTACAAATTCGACTTAAAGACATTTAGGAACTGAACTCATGCGTAATCTGGGGACTGCCTATACCTGGTTTTAAGCAGTATTCTGAAAGTCATTAAGAAGTTAACTGCCCATAGAAGTTCTTCCCATCTGGTTCTTCCAGAATGTTCCTTCTCAGTAAAGAAAATAAATAAACAGATTGTTACTGGCTTCAGTTTGTGGCCAAGCACCAAAGACTTCCAAGGGTATTAGCTGGTACCTGAGGTTCTATAGAAAGTAACATGCGAGCCAGTAGTGGGGATGAAGGTGCTGTGTGATGCAGTCACAACAGAATCATAACCAAACACACACATTTCTTTTTTTTAATTTTTACCTCAGACATGACATAAACATATCAACATGTTCACCAATGTATTACAAATCACAGTTTCCACTATCAGTCTTTCTGCTACTACAACACAAGCCTTAATATTTTCAAATGACTTAAGAAAATTAACTCTAGCAATAGCCTCCTGTTTTTTAACACAACTGCTCAGCTTGTTACCGCAGCAGCGGGAAATGTCGTCTGAATCAACGGCTGCAATAATACTCCTCATTCCTGTTAATGCTAAGCAGTAAGGCCAGGGCCCTTCTGTTTTACGCTGCACACTGATTTGGAAGCAAATATTTTTCCAACAATATCATCAGATTGAAAGCATTTTTTAAAATCTGAGGCCTTTACAGAACACTTTTTGGAAAATCCAACCCTAGTAGATCTGTCAGTGATACAAGCCACCCCCTTCAGTTTAGCTTGAAAATGTGAACTTGCCTCATCAAACAGCTCTAAATTATGTATCTCTGGAGACTTACACCAAACACAAAGCATGGCAAGATCTAATTTAAAAAAAGGTGGGGACTGAGGGGGGCAAAAAACGTATATTTTTCCATTATGCTCTTATTATTTATCAATAGAGAATAACATCTCCCAACTTTTAACATGGCTTGGGACACATTTATTTGTGAAGAAGGTACTGTGGCACACTTGTGAATCTGAAATGTACCATCAAATACGCATTTTTTAAAGTTACAGTTTAATCAATACCCAAATATATACTAAGTACTTAGTACAAATATGTACTCAGGGCTGACTACAGACAAGACTCTATTCTATGTCTTGTGAAAGGGATAAAGTTATTCCAGAAATAGAGCTAGAAATTTAAGAAGCTTGTTAGAGGAGGAAACAAATCAGGCAAATATCTGAACTACAAGAGATCATGCTTCTTGGCACATCTTTTTTCTTTCTGAGTTCTGTCAATTTGAGTCAAGCATCAGAGTCATGCATGAGTGGTGACAAGGACCATCCCACATGTCTCTACCTTGTCATTTATCAATATTTTAGGAAAACTTGTCAACTAAACTATGTCGTTGTTGTTGGGTGCTATCGAGTCCATTCCAACTCATAGCAACCCCGTGTGACAGAGTAGAACTACCCCATAAGGTTTTCTTGGCTGTAATCTTTACAGAAGCAGATCGCCAGGCCTTTCTCCTACAGAGCCACTGAGTAGGTTTAAACTGCCAACCTTTAGGTTATAACTACCTACAAGCTGTACTTTTCTACCTCAAACTCTCTGATAAAAAATTCTAATACCCAAACCCACCTCAATGTGTCACTTTGATTTCCCCCAATCCTTATAATTTTATTTTCTTCTAGAAAAATTTAAAATATTTACAAAAGTAGAAAGAATATATAATGCACCCCTACGTACCCTTTACCCAGTTTCAATGACAATCAACCCCTTAGTCAATTTTGTTTCATCTGAAGCCCCACCTACCCTTCTCCCCACACTACACACAGGCTGGATGATTTTGCAGCTAATTCCTAACATCATATCATTTCACCCGTAAACATTTGAGTTGTCACATTGATTTTTAAATGTCCTTTACATTTTCATGAATCCCTGATATTTTTAAGTATTAACCAGACTACTTCACATCCTACAACATATGCTGATTTTCATTCTATCGACCCTTATAAGTGGTAGAGTTGGCCCATCTATTTTAAACAAATTATCACTGAAATAGTCTATAAGTATCATCATTTTTAATCAACGCTAAGCTTGTGCACAGCTATGAATCTGAGTTTACAAGCTCACACTTTGTCAGTCACTTCCACACTATTATTTTGAGCATGTTAGTACTTGCCATTTATTTATTTAGAATATTTTTATATTATAATGAGTTTCTCACTTTCTTGTTTTCTTTCCTGCTCGGAGGCAGTTATTGATCTGTGAAAACCTCCTCGCTCCAGGGAACAATTTAGTCTCTCTTATTGGAAGTGGTTATGCCTACTTCATGGGCCTTTCCCATGTAGCATTTAAGGAACAAAAACATTAAGTTCAAAAGAAATTATCAGGAATAAGTAACTGAGTGAAAATTACATCATGAGGTCAAGTAGACAAGATGGATTGAAAAGATGAGCTTCTTTATTCTAAGTGAAGAATTACACTCTCAAGGTTCACTTCTGTTAGAAAAATGAAGTTGTGTGTTTAGGTGGTTTAACCAAAGCAAGAAAAGGAGAAATAAATTTCCAGGTGCCAATTAAAAAGCCACTACGAGCCAGTCTCTCCTGGCAGCCCCAAAATAAAAGTGAAAATTTTGAGACATTCAACAATAGGTCAAAATAGCATTCTGTGTTCTGCACACCATATTCCAACTCCAGCAAAATGTCTAAAGATTTTTTTTTTTTAATTTCAAAGCCTTTTGATTAAAGTATACCAGAAGGGCACTGACAGAGCAGGCTGTTGCTGTTCTTGTGCGGAAGGTTTAAATGGCCGCCGCACACTCTCTAAATCTATTTACTTCAAGGCTGGAATGAAACAAACATGACAGATGGTTTTTAAAAAAAATCAAAGGGGAAGTTCTTGGAACACATCCTTCAAAATAAAATTTCGTTTCTTTCTTTCTTTCTTTTTTTTTTTTCTGAGCAGCTGAAATGATTTTTCAGAACATCTGATGAGCGATTTTAATACTTCAACTTTCTCCTCCATGAAACAAGCCCATTCATTCGGAGACTTCTGTTCTTTTGTTTTACTTCTTTGGGTGTCTTTCTTTGACAAGACATAAAGTCTGAAAACGACAATATGCTAAATGAATGGACCCATAGTATATTTGGTGACACAAGGGCTGCTGGAGTATACTTTGGATGCTGATGGAGTAATAGAATGCTTAATGGAAGAAATCTTGAAGAAATAAAAAGGAATCAGTAATGAATCTTCATGTTTGCTATTGCTCATGTGCAAGAGGCCAAGCAATTTCCCTTCACCTGTTGCAAGGACAGTAACTAGAAGGCGCATCCATTCTGCTGAAGGCCTATGGGCTTGATGGGAAGGAAAGAGCAGGAATTAGGGGTGGAGAGGTGGGAGGAGTGGAGGAGTGGGTTAGGGGTACAGGTTCTGTGCAGAGCTTGCTTTCTCCCATTCTGACTTAACGCCAGTATGTTCTCACTTACAAAGCTAAAATTTAACTTTAGGAAACATGTGAGACCAATAATCAACATTAGCACAGTTTGTCAAAAGTACGGAATTACCCTTGCTGGGATTTCATAAGATGTTATGGATTGAACTGTGTCCCAAAAAAAGATATGTTGAAGTCCTAATCTCTGGTACCTATGAACGTGAACTTTTTTGGAAATAGGGTCTTCGAGAATGTTATTAGTTCAGTTAACAGGAGATCATACTGGAGTAAAGTCAGTCCTAGTCCAATATAAGTGGTGGTGTACTTGTAAAACAGGAGAAGAAAAACAGAGAAAGACACAGGAGAAAGACAGCCACGTGAAGATGTATCTACAAGCCAAGGAATGCCAAGAAATGCATGGGGCTACCAGAAGCTGGAAGAGACAAGGAAAAATCTTCCCTTAGAGAGGACAGGGAGAGCACAGCACTGCTGACACCCTGAATCTGGACTCCTAGTCTCCAGACTGTGAGAGAATAAGATTCTGCTTTTTAAATCCACCCATTTTGTGGTACTTTGTTACAGTAGTCCTTGGAAACTAATTTATATGAACTGGATGTGTGTGTATGTGAGAGAGAGAAGTCAAATATGACTCTCAGGTCTCTGGGGTGGGTAATGGGAATGATATCATGAACCCATAGGGTACAGGAGAAAGAGCAGATTCGGAGGCAAAGGCACATCTAAAGACACGGGAATTTAGAAATCATGCCAGCTTTTGATCTCATAGCTAGAAACTGGAGAACTTAGACCTCCACAGAGAAGCAGCATGAGGACATTGTTTAAAAATGGACTTTTGAGTTTGAGAGACCTAGGTTACAACCTCTGCATCACCTTCTTCTCTCTGTGTGACTAGCAATCAGGTGGCACAGTCTTTCTGGATTCTATGCCCTTATCAGTCAAACATTGATCATTAAACCTGCTTCCTAGGATTTTAAGAGGCTCAAATGAGGTAATGTGTAGAAAGCAACTGTCATAGAAATAAGCTTTTAATACCACTACCCCTCCATTCAGGCTCTCCAGCAGGACTAGCCAGAAGAAGGGTATATTCTATGGGGTCACAAGAATCTGCCCTGATCATAGCCCCCACTCAAGAAAACAAGACTATCAAAACCACTACCAGCTCCCCCTACAGTCCCAAATTTATAGGGGTCCTTATACTCCTATAAGGACTGCCCAAGGAAGCTCACCAATAGTAATCCTGGGTTGTAAGTATAAAAAGATAACTAACAGTACAAGAGCAAAATGATAAGTGTTAAATGTTAAATGAGTAGTAATGACAAAAAATACTTTGAGTTAGAGGGAAACATCTATGTCAATTGGCACAAGATAGTTCTTAAAGACAATGTTCTACATCCTACTTTGATGAGTAGTGCCTGAGGTCTTAAAAGCTTGTAAGCGGCCATCTAAGATACAACTATCGGTCTCTTCTAATCCAGAGCAAAGGAGAGGGAAAAATACTAAAGACCCAAGGGAGCAGTTAGTCCAAAGGACTAATGGACCAAATGAACCACAGCCTACACCCTGAGGCCAGAAGAAATAGATGGTGCCTGGCTACCACTACTGACCACTCTGACTGGGATTATAATAGAGAGGCCGGGACAGAGCAGGAGAAAAATGTAGAATAAATTATCAAATTCACAAAAAAGATCAGACTTACTGGTTGGCATGGATTGAATTATATCCCCCCAAAAAATGTGTGTATCAGTTTGGCTGAACCATAATTCCCAGTATTGTGCGGTTGTCCTCTATTTTGTGATTGAAATTTTATGTTAAAGAGGATTAGGGTGGGATTGTAACACCCTTACTAAGGTCACACCCCTGATACAATGTAAAGGGAGTTTCCCTGGTGTGTGGCCTGCACCACCTTTTCTCTTACAAGAGATAAAAGTAAAGGGAAGCAAGCAGAGAATGGGGGACCTTATACCACCAAGAAAAAAGTGCCGGGAGCAGAGCATGTCCTTTGGACCTGGGGTCCCTGCTCAGAGAAGCTCCTAGTCTGGGGGAACATTGATGAGAAGGCCAACAGAGACAGAAAGCCTTCCCCCTGGAGGTGGTGCCCTGAATTTGGACTTTTAGCCTACTAAACTGTGAGAAAATAAATTTCTCTTTGTTAAAGCCATCCACTCGTGGTATTTCTGTTAGAGCAGCACTAGATGACCAAGACACTAGTCTGACAGAGACTGCAGGAACCCCCGAGACTATGGCCCACGGGCACTCTTCTTACTCAGAGTTGAAGTCACTCCTGAAGTTCACCTTTCAGCCAAAGTTTACGCAGGTCTATAAGACAAACAATAATACACGTGAAGAACAACCTTCTTAGATCAATCAAGTATACACGATCAGATGGGCAACATTTGCCCAGGAACGAAGACATGAAGGTGAGAGGGGCCAGGAAACCTGGACGAATGGACGCGGTGAACCCAGCGTGCAAAGGGAAAGGGAAGAGTGCAGCCAATGTCATGAAACAATTTGTGTATAAATGTTTGAATGTGAAACTAATTTGCTCTGTAAACTTTCACCTAAATCACAGTAAAAAATACATGTATGTCTATTTTGAGTTAGAAGAGAAAATGACCACTTTTATTAAAGTGGTAAGAAGATGGAGGAAAACAAGAAGGATGGAGAAAAACAAGAAGCAGCAGCCAGCTTCCACCAAGTGCCCCGTGGCAGGCCCTATCCAAATTGTGTACAGAATGCACCGCTGCAAAATAAAGTAGAATTCAGAAATAAATCAGTACTTCCCAGGCCTTAACATAGTCCCTGGCCCAAACTCATGTTCAATAAATGTTTGTGGAATGAATGCAAAATCTAAAATTTCACAGAACCACCTATCATAAGTTTTATTTATTTAGCTGACGGCAAGTTGATGACATATTTACAAAGCTTATAAGGAAGCTATTCAGTTTGGCGATATCAATCAACACTAAAAATGCACTTCTGCTCGGACCCAGAAATCCCAATTCACAGTATCTACCTAAAGAAAGGGGACAGGTACAAGGATGTCCATCACAACATTGTTTGATGTAGCAATGTCTGAATGAATAGTGGTAGAACTGTACTGCAGAATACAACACAGCATTGAAAGGGAACGAGTTAGCTTTATTACAACCAAATGAAATGATCTCAGAGACAAACTGCTGAGTAAAAATGGCTATTGGAGAAGGATATCATACCATTTATGTTCCAAACATATACATACAAACACACATACAAACACTAGATTGTTTCTATAAATACATAGGAATGAATGTAAAATATGGAAAAGGTCTGAAAGGCCAAAAAACAAGATTTACAAAGCTTACCTTCAGGGAGGCAGGAATCTCAAAAGCATTACGCTAAGAGAAAGAAGCCAGACACAAAAGATTTCATATTATATAATTTTGTTTGCATGGAACTTCAGACAATGTAAAACTATAGTGACAAAAAGCAGATCAGTGGTTCCCAGAGGCAACAGGGTGGGGAAGAATTGACTGCAAAGGGGTACAAGCGAACTTTTCAGGGTGATGGAAATGTTCTATATTATAATTGAGGTGATGATCACATAGGTGTATATATTTGTCAAAACTCATTGAATTGTATACTTAAAATTGGTGAATTCTTATATGTAAATAATATCTCAAAATGCTAATAAAAAAATATAGTAAGGGCTACCATTAGGGAGAGGGGACAAAGTCTGATATTAGGGTTATAATTTTTAAGAAAGAATGTGTTCTTTATTTGTTATCTTATTTACTGCGGTATTATTTACATTATCTTACACTCTTTTTCCCTCTCACATAGCAAATTATCATAAACTCATTTTTTAGTCTTAGAAAATGTATCATTTTCTACACATTTTTAGTTACCTGGACTGTTTCTAAAAAGAAATTGAAAACAGTTGATGGGGAAATATGTGGCCCACACTAGTCGAGTGTGAAGGGAAGGAGGAGGCAAGAGAGCTGGGCTCTAAACGGTCTTAGCTCGCTCCCAGCCATTAAGTAGGTGTGAGGCTGCATTAGCTTCCTAGAGTTGCTATAACAAAGTACCACAAACTAGGTGGCTTAAAACAGCAGAAATTTATTCTTTCATACTTCCAGAGGCTACAAGTCCAAATTCAGGGTTTTGGCAGGGCTATGCTCTCTCTGAAGCCTCTAGGGGAAGATCCTTCCTTGTCTCTTCCAGCTTCTAGTAGCTCCAAGCATTCCTTGGCTTATGGTAGCAGAATTCCAGTCTCTGCCTCTGTTTTCACACCGTCACCTTCCCTCTGTCTCTCCCTGCCTCTGTCTCTTATCTCCTCTTCTTATGAGGACGTCCATCATACTGGATTAAGGCCCACCCTTCTTCTATGACCTCATGTTAACTTAACTAATTACATCTGCAGTGACTTCATTTTCCAAATAAGGTCATAGTCACAGGTACAGTGTTAGTTAGGACTTGAACATATTTTTTTGGTGGACACAGTTCATCCCATAGTAGGGGTCCTCAGCAATCCGTGTCCCTCTCAGAGCCTCTGTTTTCTCATCTGGGTATTAGAGAGTTGGATGCTCAGCTAATCTCCTAGGCCTCTTCCAGTCAGCAGCCGAGTATATGGATCCCTTGAAACCTAATCCACCATGTAACAAGGCAGTACTGAAAAATGAGACTAGGAAGGAAAATTAAGTGAGTAAGAAATAATTTCATCCATTTATATTCAAAGAAAACACTGTGGGTTTTCAAATTCCACAAGCCCTGTTACCCTAGTCTGTTTTTCTGATTCTCTTTAGCCAGAGGGTTCCTTTCCCTAGTGGAGATCTGCCATGCTGAAGAAAGCAAAGGAAAGGCTATGACTGCAGGGAACGAGCTTAAGTTTGACCAAAGCAATTTTGTACAGTCCATTTTTTCTTTTCAATTTTTGGTAGAAACACAAATTGAAAGAGCACGGATTTAGGCCTTTCATCTTTTTCCTAATTATCTATTAAAATAATTTATTTCAAACATATGTGTATGTTGTGTGTGTGTGTGAAGATATAAAAAGTGATGTGGTTTTTAACTACAGGGATGAATTAAATTCCACTCATTTTAAAAGTACCAGAATGTCTAGGACAACAAAACCTTCCCAAATAATTAAGACTGAATAGTGATTAACTTCGTTCTTAAAAGAATTAGTGCCAAGTGTAAGCATCACTTAACCAGAAATTCCATTCTCTTGAAACCCACCTTCTTAGGAATGCAAGAAATACACTTGTATGGAAGGTTGGACAGGAATCCACTGAATTTGGCATCTATCACATAGTTAATCCCAAATCTGGATACAGGCAAGGCAGATTTATTTGTCCTGAATGAGTTGACAAGTAAATGGTTCTTAATTTGCAAGCTAATTCTGAAGCCTTTCCATACTTCTGTGCTGTCTCTCAAAGTCAATGCTAATGATCATTATAATGTATTTCTTGTCCTTTGAGTTGTCTTTTCCAGGGAGAAGGGGTCAATTGGCAGAGAACCATTGTCTCTCTTACTTTGCACCCAGGGCCTTCCATTCGGGTGATGGCTGGCCAAGGCTGGGGCACAGTCTGGAGTAGGGTGATCAACCATCCTGGTTTTCTTGGGACAGTCCAGGTTTTAGCACTGAAAGTCTCTTGTCCTAGAAAACCCCTCAGTCTGGACAAACCAGAACAGTTGGTCATCCTAGTCCCTAAACATAGCCCCCAAGGCCCTGTATGCTCTGTCCTTTCCCTACCTCTCTGCTTTATGCCACTCTTCCCCTCTCCACACTGGTCTTCCTCTGAGGTCTCTAATGCCAACTTCCCTCCCAACTCAAGACCTTTGTACTCGCTGTTCCCTCTTCGTAAAATGCTTTTACCACCTCTTTCACCTTTCATCTAGTTATCTCTTACTCATTTACCTGTTTAACTACCATGCCTCTAGAAAAGTCTTTCCTAAATCTCCTAGACTAAGTTTGGTCTAGGCTGATAGGCCCCTATGGGTCTTTATCGTATTCTTCACAGCAATAATTGATCAATCCATTGGGAATGACAGAGCATGGCTCAGAGCCTGGCTTACCTGTAAAAAACCCGTTGCCGTCAATTCTGACACAGTAAGTGCTAAATAAAGATTTGGTGAGATACTGAATAAATAATTATAACAATACTAAAAAGCCCCTTGTCATCAAGTTGATTCCAACTCATAGTGACCCCATGCATTAAAGAGTAAAACAGCTCCATAGTGTTTTCTTGGCTGTAATCTTTACGGAAGCAGATCCATCAGGTCTTTCTTCCAAGGTGCTGCTAGGTGGATTTGAATCACCAAGCTTTAGGTTAGTAGGCGATCACAAACCATTTGGGCCACCCAGGGACCCTTAATTATAACAACACCAAAACATAAAAAAAAAAACCCATTGCCATCGAGTTGATTCCAACTCATAGTGACCCTAAAGGACAGAGTAGAGCTGCCCCATGGGGTTTCTAAGGAGTGGCTAGTGGTTTGGAACTGCTGACCTTTTGGTTAGCAGCCAAGTTCTTAACCACTACACTATCAGGTATTATAACAGTAGCTACCATTTACTGAGAACTTACCATGTACGTGCTTCAAGAATTATAAAGGTATTCACTCATTTAATCTTTACAACCACCTCATGAGATATCAAACCCTATTTTCAAGTATAATAAATAGTCAAGAAGGCACAGGCAAAGAGAATGCTTGAAAAAATAAAAATAGAGCCAAACCTACTCACTAATCCATCCATCTGGGATGAGACCTTGCAAAGTTGACGTTTCTAACATTGGGCTTCAGCCAGCTGAGCTCATAAGACCTCCACCCTCCTATAATACATCACTTCTTTTAACAAACTGAAGCAGAAGGAAAATACTCATTCTCTCTGAGCAAGCTGTTGCCCACCATAATTGTGGAGTGGAATTTTCTGGTGAAAATTATAATGACACTGATCCATCAAGTCAGATGGAAAGCAGAAAACATGGTCTGGTAATACTGTAAAATTGCACTTGGCAACACCTGAGCTCTAGGCCCTAGCATGCAGATGTTGGGAGGTCAACCCCTAGAGGAAGACAGACAACTCAAGTCCTTTCCTGGGAACCGGATATGGGCCTGGCCTTGACCATGGGGCACATTCTTGTTCTTGGGAGAGCCAGCCAAAAGGACGCATTTTCCCTCTACCACTGAGATAGTAAGTATCATTCTCCAGCTGGAAAAAAACAATCTGATCACTTTGGCTAACCTGATTTAGAGAAGGTTTATACTCTAAGAAGAGTCCCTGAGTGGTACAAAGGGTTTACCCATGTGATGGTTAATGTGATGTGCCAGCCTGGCTAAACTATGATTCTCAGTGGTTTGGCAGACACTACATAATTACCTTCCATTTTGTGATCTGATGTGAGCAGCCAGTTAGTTGAAAGGGGAATTTGGCCTGCCTCTGTTATACAAATGGATGTTCTGGCAAAGCTCACTCTCCTTCTTGACCTGCCCTCTTGTCACCCATTGCCTGACCTCTAGTTCTTGGAACAAAAGCCTGCAGAAGTCTCTGGCCTGCAGCCTGACCAGCAGATTTTGGATTCACCAACTCCAGTAACCCCGTGAGCCAGCGGAGGACTCCAGCCTGTAGCCTGACCTGCAGATTTTGGGTTTGTCAGCCCCTGCAACCATATGAGCCAGCAGAGGTCTTCAGCCTGTTGCCTGACCCATGGATTTGGGACTTGCCAGCACCCACAACTGCATGAGCCATTTCCTTGAAGTAAATTTATATGTACGCATGTAAAACCAAACCCATTGCTGTCGAGTCGATTCCGACTCATAGCGACCCTGTAGGACACAGTAGAACTGCCCCATAGAGTTTCTAAGGAGTGGCTGGTAGATTCGAACTGCCAACCTTTTGTTGAGCAGCCAAACTCTTAACCACTGCGCCACTAGGGCTCCATATGTGTATGTATATATATACTTCAGGTTTTGCTCCCCTAGAGAACCCAGACTGAGACAATGTGCTTGGCTGCTATACAAAAGGATAGCAGTTTGAATCCACCCAGAGGTGCCTCAGAAAAAAGGCTTGGCGATCTACTTCCGAAAAATCAGCCATTGAAA
The DNA here is from genome assembly GCF_000243295.1 of Trichechus manatus latirostris. Taxonomy (NCBI): domain Eukaryota; kingdom Metazoa; phylum Chordata; class Mammalia; order Sirenia; family Trichechidae; genus Trichechus; species Trichechus manatus. Next base: position 6,597,103 of record NW_004443999.1, read on the forward strand.
ACCTTATGGAGCACAGTTCTACTCTGACACACATAGGGTCACAATGAGTTGGAGTCAACTCAATAGCAACTGGTTTGGTTTTTTCTTTGGTATACTCAGAGAAGCACACAACGTTACAGGAAGTGCAAGAAATGACAGAAAGAGAAGCCAAGTTGAAGAACTCCTCAGAGGATGTGGAAGAGGAAAACAAGACAGAGAATAGCTATATTTGTGGGATCACTAAGGAAATCTGATATTTAATTCAAGACTCAGTTAAATGTGAAAAATGGCCAGAAGGATCTTTGAATAGCAAGATGTCTCTCTATCACCATTATATTTGCCAAGCTTTGTAACCTGGGCTGGTAGCCACATGTTCTCACCGCCATGGTATATTGTATATCTTTTCATCAGGAATTGTTATGTCAAACAATGTCTCCTTGAAGAGGGATTAGGTCACTAGGTTTCTCATTATAGTAATTAGTATAAAACTGAGAAAATCATCAAGATAATTCAGGGATTTCTTTAAGCACTTTGCCTACTAGCTAGATACAGCAAACAAAAATAGTTTTAGATAGAAATTTCTAAGTATTTGTCTTATTACTTCATGTTACTTGGCATAATGTATAGAAACAAATCAAGGGTAACTGGAAAGGAAGATTCAGTTAATGAAATGGGGTTTTTCCTTTCTTCCTCCTCTAAATTTTGTACATTAAAATAGTGTTTGCTTATTACTGGATTTTTAAATTTTATCTTGCTTTAAATAGTGACTCTCAGTTTCAAGAACTATGTCAAAATTCTCAAAACTATACTAATTTCTCTTCATTTTAGGTAGTTTTCTTCTATCTATTTAGAGCTTTAGTAGAGGGAGTCCAGGGTTTCAACAAAGAGTGTGAGAGAATCAAGTGGGCAGTTTCAGAGTGTGATCACTCCAAAGACTGGCAATCATAATGTCAAGGATCCATTACAGCTGACTCACAGATTTAAATTAATTGAAAGCAAGTTCTTTGATATGTTATTCTTTCCACAGCAAGATTAGCACTGCATTTCACTGATTATTTTAACAAATATTTATAAGCATCTTCTATGTGTAAGACCTCTGCTTGGCACTTTGTGAGTGGATAGGTGAGGGGAAGACAGAAGATAATTAAATATTACAAATTCTTTATGAATGTACACTCTAGCAAAGGAGCTACATCCAATGCATAAATAAAATGCAAAAAAAAAAAAAAGAGAGAGAGAGATGCCTGTGGCATCTATAGAAAGGAGAAAGTCTTTGACAAGGCTGGGGTTAGGAGTCATATCTCGGATTTCTTAGACGGCATTTGAACCAAGCCTTAAAATATAGACAGAAGTTTAGTAGGCAAAGTTAAGAAGAGCAGAGAATTAATTCCATAAAGAAAGACCAACATAAAAAAACTCATATGAGGAAAAGCAGAGTCATGTCCAGCATTACAGAAAGTTCTAACTCAAAAGTCTTGTATTAACTGTCCATATCTTTGAAAACCACAGCTATCTTAACATACCAAAAAAAGTTATCTTGTGCATTAGTTGTGAGGATATCCACTTATCAATTCCATCTGAGTGACTGAAATGAAATCGCAAAACTCTAGATATACCTCAGCTCTCTTCTGATTAGTGTTCCCTTTGGCTTTCCTTCACAAAATAAGGCTAAGTGCGTTTGAGTTTCTAGGATCTTCTTCATATCCTTTTGAAAATGAAGAGTAAATATTATGTTGGCTGCTTTCTGCAGTCAGTTAATGTACTCTTCTTGCCAATGTCATAAATATAACTTTTTTTTGGCTGATGCTTCTCTTATTGCATACATATGCTATTGATAATTACTTGTATTCGAGTTCTTAACCACTTGTGCATGGAAACACATCTGAAGTTTAAGTGTTAGAGACTATCATGTTACTAAATGTCTTATTTTATAAGTGAAGAGGCCATCACAGATCCTATTCCACACACTAAATTTGTACTCACCAAAGGAATCCATTTACCCTACTGAAATCCTAAAATAATCAGGGCTTCTTATAAGAAAGTTAATACAACAGCCTCTGCCCTCTCTGTAATCAATTTACTTCAGCTTCTGTATGATGGTAGCTTAGGCAGTTCTCTGGTTTTATTTTCTCTGCTTAGATAAAACAACAATGATTCGATTAAAGATACTTAGTCTTGAAAATGAATTTGAGGGAGGTCTTGTTTGGGTCTAGTGTAAACAGTTTTGGCAGTCTTTTGTGAAACTATAAGGGGCAACAGGAATAGGGAGGCCCAGAAGAGGCAATGGAATAAATCACTGCAGAGACATAAGGTTCCCATGTTAAAACTTTCATACCTGCCTCTGCCCCTTTTTATTTCAATTAGAGGCTGACTGATTGTCTTGATACAGCTCAGTCATGGATTTTCTGTTAGATCCCCAAAGAAAGTGGAAAACACACTTGGCGTTTTAAGTGTAAATATTGCTTCTTTAAAAAGAGCACTTGAAAAGGCGGGGCCAAGATGGCAGAGTAGTCAGACGCTTCCTGTGGTCCCTTTTACGAAAAAGACCCGAAAAAACAAGTGAATCAATTATATATGACAATCTAGGGGCCCTGAACATCAAAGACAAAGTTGAGGAATTGGACTGAGTGGCAGGGGGAGGGAGAGGCGATTCGGAAGCAGCAAGGAGTTGCCAGACCTGACTTGGCTGGCACCCACACCCCGCACTGGATTGGCTGGCGCATGCGGTGAGGCAAGCAGTGGCACTCAGGATGTGTTTTCCACATTGGGAGAGACCAAGCAGCAGAGATCTGCTCACATCTCCAGAACCAGCAAGAAGCAGCACTCAATCAGTGAAAGATAAGTACGTGCGTCTAACCTACCACACAGATCTAAACCCCCCCCCCCCCCCTTTTGGGACAGACCTCCCTCCCGTTTACCTGCCCCCTCCCTGCTCTGCTCTGGGTTTCAGTCTGGCTTCAGCGATTGCTGTGCCCCCTGGGCCAGAAGTAGGACCTGTCGTGTGCCCTAAGCCACTCTCCCAGCTTTGGGGAGGAAACAAATTAACAATCAGGAAAAAATAATCTGCCAGTTCTCCTAAGCCAAGAACTCAGGGGAGGCACAACTCCCTTTCCTAGGCCAGGCATAAATGGGTCCACGGACTTTGAATGCCCTTCATCCCTGCATAGACCTGTGTGGGCCCATTTCAACAACATAGGCCATTATTAGCACAGTACAACAGGGTATATACCTGAAGCCTATTCTCATCTGTACCAGATATAAAGGGGAGTGGCAAATTTGTGACATTTGACATACCCTGCCCATTAAGCGAGGTCCTCACCTACCCATATCAGGGGCCTGAGGACTAATGGCTCCACCCTCTCCACTGAGCCACCATGACATAGGTCCAAGAATGAGTGGTGCCTCCCAGTCCTTAGAGCCAACAGCATTGGCTGCCCATATTCTGGCTGCAAAACCCACCTACATACATGCTGTAGGGAATAGGGACATGCATTCTACCCAGAAACTCAGGGGCAGCAGTCAGCTCCCTGCCTTCGTCAGCACATGACCATCTACTGCAGCCAGATACCTGTGCCTAATTCAATCATCCTTACCTGTCTAGAACTGTAGGTGAGAGCCTGCACCACACACTTGGTGACTGACTACCTGGACACCTGAGCTGAATCCATACAAGAAAAATATATGGACTCCTGGGCTCACATACCTAGTAACAGATCTAACCACCTGGTGACAGGATGTGACAGCTTAAAAGACACAAATAATTAAACTAGCTCACACGACCACCTATCTGGGCATATCAAACAAAACAGAACAAGAAGCTAGGACACAGTAAGCAAACATAAAATAAATAACTATAATAACTTTATATTATATAATGATGGCTCAGAGAAAACAGTCAATATCAAATCACATAAAGAGGCAGGCCATGATGGCGTCAGTAAGCCACCAAAACAAAGAATTAAGAAACCTTCTGGAGGAACAGAACTTCTTGGAATTACCAGAGGAAGAATTCAAAAAATTAATATACAGAACTCTTCAAGAGATCAGAGAGGAGATCATGCAAAATGCAGAACAAGCCAAGGAACACACAGACAAAGCAATAGAGGAACTTAAGAAGGTTATACAAGAGCATAATGACAAATTTAACAGGCTGCAAAAATTTATAGAGAGACAGCAAAGAGAAATCCAAAAGATTAATAGTAAAATTTCAGAATTAGACAACTCAATAGAAAGTCACAGGAGCAGAATTGAGGCAATGGAAGTCAGAATTAGTGGGATTGAAGGTAAAGTACTTGACACCAACTTATTTGAGGAAATATTAGGTAAGAGAACTTAAAAAATGAAGAAACCCTAAGAATTATGTGGGACTCTATCAAGAGGAATAACCTATGAGTGACTGGAGTACCAGAACAGGGTGGGGACAACAGAAAATACAGAGAGAATTGTTGAAGATTTGTTGGCAGAAAACTTCTATGATACCATGAAAGATGAGAAGATATCTATCCAAGAAGCTCATCGAACCCCTCACAAAGTAGATCTCAAAATAAAGTCACTAAGACATACTATAATAAAACTTGCCAAAACCAAAGAAAAAGAATTTTAAGAGCACCTAGGGATAAATGAAAAGTCATCTACAGAGAAGAGTCAATAAGAATAAGCTCAGACTACTCAGCAGAAACCATGCGGGCCAGAAAGCAATGGGATGACATATTCAAACCCTTCAAGGAAAAAAATTGCGAGCCAAGAATTATGTATCCAGCAAAACTGTCTCCCAAATATGATGGCAAAATTAAGCCATTTCTAGATAAAAAGAAGTTTAGGGAATTTGTAAAAACCAAACCGAAATTACAAGAAATATTAAAGGGAGTTCTCCAGTGAGAAAAACAATAACATCAGATAACAACCCAAGACTAGAACACAGGACAGAACAACCAGATATCAACCCAGATAGGGAAGTCACAAAAATAAGTCAAAGCTAAAACACTGAAAATAGGGAAACAAATGTCAATATGTAAAAGATGACAACATTAAAACAAGAAAGAGAGATTCATAGATCTTTCATATGTACAGGAAGTCAAGGTGATATAAAGAAATAAAAGATTTGTTTAAACTTAGAAAAATAGGGGTAAATATTGAGGTAACCACAGAGGAAATTAACAATCCTACACATCAAAATAAAAAACAAGAAAAACATAAAGACTCAGCAAATACAAAATCAACAACAAGGAAAAAGATGAAAAGAAAACACATAAAGAAAAACAACTCAGCACAGAAAATTAAGTGGAACAAAGAAACTGTCAACAACACTGAAAAAAAAGACATCAAAATGATAGCACTAAACTCATATCTATCAATAATTACGCCGAATGTAAATGGACTAAAAGCACCATTGAAGAGACAGAGAGTGGCAGAGGATAAAAAAACACGATCTGCCTACATGCTGCCTACAATAGACACATCTAAGAATTAAAGACACAAACAAACTAAAACTCAAAGGATGGAAAAAATATATTAAGCAAACAACAATCAAAAAAGAGCAAGAGTGGCAAATTTAACCTCTGACAAAATAGACTTTAAAGCAAAATCCACCACAAAGGATAAGAAAGGGCACTATATAATGATTAAAGGGTCAATACACCAGGAAGACATAACCATAATTAATATTTACGCACCCAACAACAGGGCTCCAAAATACATTAAAAAATCTCTAACAGCATTGAAAAGAGAAATAGACAGCTCCACAGTAACAGTAGGAGACTTCAACACACCACTTTCAGTGAAGGACAGAACATCCAGAAAGAAGCTCAACAAAGACACCGAAGAGCGAAATGCCACAATCAACCAACTTGATCTCATAGACATATACAGAACACTCCACCCAACAGCAGCCAAGTATACTTTCTTTTCCAACGGGCATGGAACATTCTCCAGAATAGACCACATATTAGGCCATAAAGCAAGCCTTAACAGAATCCAACACATCAAAATATTACAAAGTATCTTTTCTGACCAAAAAGCCATAAAAGCAGAAATCAATAACAGAAAAAGCAAGAAAAAAAAATCAAACACATGGAAACTGAACAATATCTTGCCCAAAAATTACTGGGTTACAGAAAAAATTAAGGACAAATAAAGAAATTTACAGACTCAAATAAGAATGAAAACACATCCTACCAGAATCTTTGGGGCACAGCAAAAGCAGTGCTCAGAGGTCAATTTATAGCAAAAAATGCACACATCCAAAAAGAAGAAAGGGCCAAAATCAAAACATTAACCCTAAACTCTAACAAATAGAAAGAGAGCAGCAAAAGAAGCCTTCAGGCACCAAAAGAAAGCAAATAAAAATTAGAGCAGAATTAAGTGAAGTAGAGACCAGAAAAATGACTGAAAGAGTTAACAAGACCAAAAGCTGGTTCTTTGAAAAGATCAACAAATCAATAAACCATTGGCCAAACTGACAAAAGAAAAACAGGAAAGGAAACAAATAACCCAAATGAGAAACGAGATATTGTACTACAACAAATTTGAAAACCTAGAGGAAATGGACAAATTTCTAGAAACACACTACCTACCTAAACTAACACAAACAGAAGTACAACAACTAAATAAACCTATAGCAAAAGAAGAGCTTGAAAAGGTAATTAAAAAAACTCCCAACAAAAAAAAAAAACAAAAAACAGGCCCAGACAGCTTCACTGGAGAATTCTACCAAACTTTCAGAAACGAGTTTAACACCAGTGCTGCTAAAGGTATTTCAGAGCATAGAAAAGGATAGAATGCTCCCAAACTAATTCTATGAAGCCAGCATAACCCTGATACCAAAACCAGGTAAAGACATCATGAAAAAAAGAGAAAATTACACACCAATATCCCTCATGAACATTGACACCAAAATCCTCAACAAAATTCTAGCCAATAGAATTCAGCAACATATCAAAAAAATAATTCACCA
>NW_004443999.1:6604678-6616917 GCF_000243295.1 Trichechus manatus latirostris
GGAACACAATTGAGAATCCAGACATAAATTCATCCACCTATGAGCAGCTGATATTTGACAAAGGCCCAAAGTCCGTTAACTGAGGAAAAGACAGTCTCTTTAACAAATGGTGCTGGCATAACTGGATAGTCATCTGCAAAAAACTGAAACAAGACCCATACCTCACACCATGCACAAAAACTAACTCAAAATGGATCAAATATAAAATCTAAAATGATAAAGATCATGGAAGAAAAAATAAGGACAACGTTAAGAGCTCTAATACATGGCATAAACAGAATACAAACTTAAGTAACAATGCACAAGCACCAGAAGAGAAACTGGATAACTGGGTGCTACTAAAAATTAAACACTTATGCTCATCAAAAGACTTCACCAAAAGAGTAAAAAGACAACCTACAGACTGGGAAAAATTTTTGGCTGTGACAAATCCGATCAGTGTCTAATCTCTAAATTCTGCAAGATACTGTGATATCTCAACAACAGAAAGACAAATAACCCAATTAAAAAATGGGTAAATGATATGAACAGGCACTTCACCAAAGATGACATTTGAGTGGTTAACAGATACATAAGGAAATGTTCACAATCATTAGCCATCAGAGAAATGCAAATCAAAACTACCATGAGATACCATCTCACCCCAACAAGGCTAGGATTAATTCAAAAAACACAAAATAATAATTGTTGGAGAGGTTGTAGAGAGACTGGAACACTTATACACTGCTGGTGAGAATGTAAAATGGTAAAACCATCTTGGAAATCGATCTAGTGCTTCTTTAAAAACCTAGAAACAGATGTACTATACGATCCAGCAATCCTACTCCTTGGAATATATCCTAGAGAAATAAGAGCTGTCACATGAATAAATATATGCACACCCACGTTCACTGCAGCACTGTTTACAATAGCAAAAAGATGGAAATGACCTAGGTGCCCATCAATGGAGGAATGGATAAACAAATTATGGTATATTCACACAATGGAATACTATACAAGGATAAAGAACAATGGTGAATCCATGAAACATCTCATAACGTGGATGAATCTGGAAGGCATCATACTGACTGAAATTAGTCAGCCACAAAAGGATGAATATTGTATGAGACCACTATTATAAGAACTCAATAAAAGGTTTAAACACAGAAAAAAACATTCTTTGATGGTTATGAAGGTGGGGAGGGAGGAAGAGAGGAATTTACTAACTAGATAGTAGACAGGAATTATCTTAGGTGAAGGGTAGGATAACACACAATACAGGAGAAGTCAGCACAACTGGAGTAAACCAAAAGCTAAGAAGTTTCCTGAACACAACCAAACACTTTGAGGGACAGAGTAGCAGGGGCAGGGGTCTGGGGATCATGGTTTCAGGGGACATCTAGGTCAACTGGCATAACAAAGTTTATTAAGAAAATGTTCTACATTCCACTTTGGTGAGGGGCGTCTGGGGTCTTAAAAGCTAGCAAGTGGCCATCTAAGATGCATCATTTGGTCCCAACCCACCTGGAGCAAAGGAGAATGAAGAACCCCAAAGACACAAGGAAAATATTAGCCCAAGAGACAAAAGGGCCACATAAACTAAAGACTCCATTAGCCTGAGACCAGAAAAACTAGATGGTGCCCAGCTACCACCAATCACTGCCTTGACAGGGAACACAACAGAGAGTCCCTGATGGAGCAGGAGAAAAGCAGGGTGTAAAACTCAAATTCACGTAAAAAGACCAGACTTAATGGTCTAACTGACACTGGAGGAACCCCAGGAGATGGCACCTGGACTCTCTGTTAACCCAGAATTAAAACCATTCCCGAAGCCAACTCTTCAGATAAAGATTAGACTGGACTATAAGACATAACATGATACTCGTGAAGCGTGTGCTTCTTAGTTCAAGTAGATACACAAGACTAAATGGGCAGCTCCTGTCCGGAGGTGAGATGAAAAGGCAGAAAGGGATAGGAGCTGGTTGAATGGACATGTGAAATCCGGGGTGCAAAAGAGGAGTATGGTGTTACAGTATAGGGAAGGCAACTAAGCTCACATAATAATATGTATATAAATTTTTGTATGAGAAACTAACTTGGGCTGTAAGCTTTCACTTAAAGCACAATTTAAAAAAAAAAAAAAAAGAGCACTTGAGATTTAGAGCTTAATGGGCTGTTATACTGCAAACTGTGTGTAACTTTGGAGACCATCTCTGCCCGCCTCCTCTGCTTAGATCAATGCATAGAGCTCTTAACTGGAAAATAAGGTTGTGTGGGTTTCTGTCTACCAAGATCCTGGAGTCAGAGTTCTAACTGACATGTCTGCTTGCTTGTTTTATGAAATGTACTGTAGTCACAGTTAAAAAAAATTGCTTAGAATAAAAATAATAATAATAGCTTTTTATCCATTCTAAGATTCCAGCTCCTCACACCTTAAACTAGCCAATGTGCCCATTTCTTACACCTGAATTGCGTTAGGGAATTTCAAATTTGTGTTGCCTAGTAGGTTTTAATTGGGAGATATTTTGCCCGTTGAGTTGGCCTCATCGTTGTTAACAACCATGCTCAGTTCTATGAATGAGGAAAGGACTATGGATAAAGCCACAGGAAACAAACTCAAACTTCTTTCATCTACCTTGACTTAGAGGTATGAACGAGCTTTTGAAAAGTCTGAATCATGAAATAAAGTTAAATAAATTATTAACTACTCATTTCATTATTTTTGTGTTGTTGTTTGGTGCTGTCGAGTTGGTTCTGACTCATAGTGACCCTATGTACAACAGAACGAAACACTGCCTGGTCCTGCGCCATCCTCACAATTGTTGTTATGCTCGAGCCCATTTTTGCAGCCATTGTGTCAATCCATCTCGTTGAAGGTCTTCCTCTTTTTTGATGACCCTCTACATTACCAAGCATGATGTCCTTCTCCAGGGATTGATCCCTTCTGATAAGATGTCCAAAGTATGTGAGACTTAGTCTCACCATCCTTGCTTCTAAGGAGCATTCTGGTTGTACTTCTTCCAAGTGTTCGTTCTTTTGGCAGTCCACAGTATATTGAATATTCTTCCCCAAGACCACAATACAAAGGTGTCAATTCTTCTTCAGTCTTCATTATTTTTAGCGATAACAAATTATTCTCAAGTAAAGGTGCTCTGACATATATATATGATGCGTAATTTTCTCATTAGTTGTTCCAATGTAAGGATGTTTCTACTTGATAGTTACACTATTACTCTTAAAAGATAAGAGCCTCTGGTCAAACCAGTTGTCAGTGTTTATTTGCTTAGTAAACTCCTTTACATCAATCAGGCAAAGTTGACCTCCAGTCTTGTCCTTGTCTGAAGTATTGATGCTCATTTAAATACAGTGATGCGTCTATCTTATTAGCAAATTTGGTTTGGCTCAGAAAGATGTTTCGGTAAAGTGCTTAATCACATGGGCTTGCCTTGCCCATAAAAATGTATCAGCAATATTTGAAACCAGCACTATCCAACATAAATAAAAATGCAAACCACATATATCATTTTAAGTTTTCTAATGACAAAAACCAAACCCGTTGTCACTGAGTTGGTTCTGGCTCATAGCGACCCTGTAGGACAGAGTAGAACTCCTCCATAGGGTTTCCTAGGCTGCAAATCTTCATGGAAGCAGACTGCCACCTCTTTCTCCCCGTAGAGCAGCTGGTGGATTCTAATCACCCTTTTGGTTAGCAGCCAAACGCTTAACCACTGTGCCACCAGGGGGCCCCAAGTTTTCTAATAGATATATCAGAAAAAAAAGGTAAAATTTATTTTAATAATATATTTTGTCTCACCCAAAATATCCAAAAATCATCGTTTCAATACGTAATCCATATAAAAACTTTTGATGAGATATTTTACCTTTTTGCTATTCTAAGTCTTTGAAATCCAGAATTCATTTTCACTTCCTGTACATCTCAATTTGGAATCACCACGTTTCAAGTACTCAGTAGCCACGTGTGGGTAGTGGCTACTGTATGTGCTCAATTCTAAAATAATTGCAGTACTTACCACAGCTTTTCCTTGAAACTACTTAGATAATGCATTTCTAGCTCTGAACTTAAAACCCTAGAATTATTGTTGAAAGCTACAAAAAAAAAGGAAAATTAAAAGGGCAGAAAGAAGGTGACTTTCAGTCCAAATTTCTTAACATGGTTTATAATGAGCTTCATGACCCGGCCTCCAGCCGTCTTCAGCCTCATCTCACCCCCCACCTCCCATCTTCCCTTGCACTTGAGCGTCCAGTCAAATAGAGATTCTTTTATTTTTCTGAACGCCTCGTGTTCTCTTGCCTCAGTCTTCATACTTGCTATTTTCTCTGCCTTAGTAATTGTGTCCACTCTTCTCTGCCTTGCTAGTTCCTCCTCATCCTGTAGGTCTCAGCCTGAAGCTCTCCCAGAACCAGCCAGATCATGTGTGCCACGGAATCCACCACATGGCTTTGCACTTCCCCTTACACGTGGCATTTGTAATTACACGGTTTGTACGTTTGTGGCTTTTTTAACTGTTTTCCCCTCTAGATTTTAAGCTCCACAGTAGCAAGAGCTATTATCTATTTTATTTTATTGTTTAAATCATTGTCTCCCAGTTCCTAGAACACTACCTGGCCCATTCAAAGTGCTTACTAAATTCCATTCACTGAATGATGAATGAATTGATGGTGGAGAAAGAAACAAACCTCAGAACTTAAGATAACCCTCTCCTCTCCTGTCCCCAGCATCTGATTAGGAAGTTGAAAAATTGATTATTGTCTCATGCTAGATCTGTTCTGGGGATCCCAACATCTAATATACACCAGTTACCTGAACTGCTTGGTTTAACCTGCAGCCTGCTGTTAAACAACCCTCCTAGTTCTACAGTGGCTAAATGATTAATTCATCCTAGAGATGGACAAGAGGATGGACACACTGAACTTGATGGACTGTTGTACTCCTTGAGATTCTTTAGAAGGAAAGGGTCTGTACCTGCGTTTTATCTTTTTATAGTTGAAAGCCTCCACTTGCTAGTACCCCACCTATCTTTCCAGCCTCATCCCCAACACAGTTTCTCACATCCTCTGCTGTGTTGTTCCAATCACTATTTTCTATTCCTCAAAAGTGCCCCACACTTCCTTGCTTCTATGCCTTTGTACCTCCTGCTTCCTCCTCCTGGAAGGAATTTCCCCAACACCATCTGTCAAATCCTAGTCCTCATTCAATGCCCAGTCAAAGGCCACATCTTCTAAGAAATTTTTCCTTAATTTCTCCCAATTAAAAACTACTTCTTCCTCCTTGAAACACATTATGGGACTTTATATCGTTACAGGGGCAGCAATCACATTCTGCTCTGTGTTATGTAACAGGCGCACTTTGTTCTTTCCAAGCCGTTATCTCCTCGGCCTTGGGAACGAGGTTAAGTGGCTTGCATTATACATATCCTCACAGCACCTAGCACAGTGCCTTATCCACAACAGCCGCTGAACAAATATTTGCTGAAGAAAAGGCGCCTCCAAATGTCTCTAAGTCCAGAAAGTAGAATTACATGTTCTTATAAAATCTTCAACATGATTTTTTTTAGCAGTAACCAGAGGTTAACCTAAACCTAAACCTTAGCTCAATGCAGCTGAAAAAAACAAAAACAATTCCTGTCTAGTCAACTCCAATTCATGGCAACCTCATGTGTGTCAGAGTAGAACCGTGCTCCATAAGGTTTTCAATGGCTGATTTTTTGGAAGTAGATCACCAGGCCTTTCTTCCAAGTTGTCTCTGGGTGAACTTGAACCACCAACATTTTGGTTAGCAGCCGAACTCATTACCTTTTGCACCACTCAGAGACTCCACACAATCCTGGTATCCATAGGCAGGTAAGCTGTGTCTCCCAAAAGATGGATTTTTTTTCCATCCTTAACCACCTTAATGAGCTGTATAATAAGAATGTGGTTGTTTAAGTTCTGTAACTAAGTAGGAGCTGCATGACCTTGAATCAGATACAAAACCTCTTTGGGCCTCAGTTTCCTTATGGGTTAAATTAAAGAATGGGCCTAATTTATCTCTACTGTGCCTCCAGCTTGAAAAATCCGATCATTTATTTGGAACATGTTTTTTTTTTTTTTTTTTTTTGCCGAGGGTAAAAGATGAGGGGTGAATATGATTTAGTATTTCAGTAAAAATGTGATACCCAGGGAGGATAAAGGAAAATAAGCCTCCACATTTACCACCAGTTTGAGGCATCATCAGAATTCACAGATGTGTGCAGCAATCTCAGTTATGAAATGTAGGCATAAACCTTGTTTCTTTGTAGTATAGATCCAGGCAAAGTTTTCATTTTAAAATACATGAGCACAATGTCAAGAGTTTACTGGTTGAAGAGATTCTGAGTTGGTTGTCAATTGGTTCTTCTTACATTATTCCTCTCAAGAGATGCTTACTCAATGCTTTGGGAGAATTCTACATAAGTCTCTCCATCATGGTGTCTTTGGGAAAAGCCAGAGCATATAGAGAATGGTAATGTATACTGTAGGGCATTACCAATATTTAAGTGTTGATTCATTTTGACAGTTCTTTTTTTGGGGGGGGGGTGGAAATAGTTTGGGGGGTGGGGCTAGTGCTGTGTGGTTGCTGTTTTTTTTTTTTAACTAATCTGATCCCTTGTTTGTAATTGAGTTTTATTTAATATTCACTATACATGTTCTTCTGCAAATAATATGCAAGGCAGGGCCTTTGCTCTTTAGGAACTGAGAGAATGCATGGAGGAGAGGAGGAGACAGGATCTACATTATGTAAATAAAATGAGCTCTAATGAAAACATTTTCCTTGAGGTGTGAACAAGTGTATTACCAATTTTGTGATGTAACAATCAATCGCTTTCCAGCTCTAAAACCCACTGCTTTAGCAGCCCAGTAAAGACTGCTGTATTGAAGAATTAAGAAATCCTCTGCTCTTTCCTAGACCTCAAAGGACTGATTGCAAGCTGTGCCCATAAACCCCCTTCACAAGGGGCCCTGGGTCAACTATGGAAAGATGTAGACATAGCCAGAAGACAAGCCCTTCTATTTCTGTCCATTTACTGCACTTTTTATAGGAAAAGAGAACAAGAGCTTTTTCTTTTTTTTCCTTCTTTCTCAACTCGGTCCCTGCTGGTCAAATATTGCTCATGTGTGGACCTTGTCAAAGCCTTTGGGGATTATCACTATTATCAGTCATGATGTTAATGGGCTGTCATCATTGGCTGAAGTTGACTTATTCTAGATGCTTTGTTTACTCAGCTAACAAAAAAGGCAGCTTGGAATTAAAAAAGAAAGCGTGCCAAGCAATTAATCCATAACTGGGTGGGAATGCTGTGGGGATTTTCTAACATTTCTGTGATTGAATTTTTGTTTAAGTGCAGTATCCTTTTTCCTCTGAAATTTCGTTCTGAAGTTTTTTTATTACATGCCATTTCTGCAGGAGGCGCATTGAGCCATTGGGACCTTCTGGGTAAATACCACGTATTTTAAAATATTTATCAATAATGAGGCTACTTGCTCAGCTCTTCCCTGAAAATGCCAGGCTGTGAAGCCAAATCATTGCACAGGTTTTAAAAAGATATCGAAATGCTCATGCCATAAATATTTTTGGTTATAAGGCACTTTTCTTCTGAACAGCATATCAAAACAACAGCAACCAAAAAAAAAAAAAAAAGTCAAAAACCCCTGCAGTTAGAAGAGTGAAATTCAGCTAATGCTATCGACTATAAATATAGAAATAATTTAAATATTAGCAGTCAGATAGGATAGAAATCTCTCTATAGAGAGATAGAAGTTATCTATTAAACATATATCCTAGTGACACTTCTTCATTTTCTTAAGAGAACGTCTGCTCTATCCTTTGGCTTTTTTGATTATCAAGCATATGGATCTGTCCTTAACTGGCAAGACACACACACATACACACACACACACACACACACACACACACACACACAAACTCTCACTGCACGCATGATTTTTTCAGGAAATATTACCTTGAACTCTTTACTGTCCAACTTGTATCAAAAGCTTGGTTGTGAGAAATCATATCGATTGTAGATGGCCTGAAGAGTATATGTTTTCTCAGTTTCTCTAGATAGTCTAAATTCTGCCATTAGTTCAAACCAACCCATCAGAAAACTGCATACTTTGGTTGCATTGATTTGCATCCTAAAATAGTTTATTAAATTTTCCTTTGGCATTATGCCAAAGTTTACTTTGCCAGTACAGATAGAATCGTCACTGAAAACAATGGAACAAAACTAATTCTGTATTTGTTGTATTTATTGAGGATGGTGTTATCTTACCATATCATGGAGTGTTCTTTTTTGGGTCACATGCCGTACTTCTGATCAATTGCTTTTAGTTTTTGTGCTTTTGTGGGCTTTGTTTTGTTTTTAGCCTTAGGAACACTATGCCACTTTTAAATCATCATTTTTCTGCTTCCAAATGATCATGTCCCTTCTTTGCTTTGAATTCTGGGATATTTGCAGCACCAAAACACACTCATAACTCACAAATATTCAAGTTGTAATATAAATATGCTATGAATTTTGTACACTAACTCTCCCCTTTTATTTATTTTATATCATTTTCATATTTTCCCTTTTCTCTGATATTCTCATTTATTTATTTTTAATACCTTTATCAGCCATGTTACTTGTGTTTTTCCTATCCATTGTTAACCAGTTTTAGGATTAAAATATACTATAAATTAATCTAGAAAACTGATCTTACAGTGGGCCAGAACAAGACATGTTATAGGCCCAATAACTCCCTAAAAATTAGAACAAGCAAGAAAATAAATGTCTAGACTTTGGGAGGCGGGGCCAAGATGGCAGAGTAGTCAGATGCTTCCGGTGGACCCTCCTACAACAAAGACCCAAAAAAACTAGTGAATTGATTATATATGGCAATCTGGGAGCCCTGAACACCAAAGGCAGAGTTGAGGAACCGGACTGAGTGGCAGGGGGAAAGAGACGGTTCAGAAGCAGTGAGGAGTTGCCAGACCTGACCTGGTGAGAGCCCGAGCCCTTCAGGCCTGATCAACTCAGGGGTGAGCAGTGAGGCAAGCAAGCAGCGGTGCTCGGGAGGCAAGTATTCCACACCAGAAGAGACCCAGCGCCACAGGGTCTACACGGACACCCAGAACCAGTAAGAAGCAGCCTTGGATCAGTGAAAGATAAGTACTTGCGTACAGCCTACCATGCGGATCAAAAACAGCCCCCTTAGGGAAAAAACTCTCTCCCATTTACCTCCCTGCTCCTTGCTCTGCAGTGGGTCCCAGACCAGCTTCAGCAATTGCCAAGCCCCCTGGGCCGGAAGGAGGATCCGTAACACACCCTGAGCCATTCTCCCTACCTTGGAGAGTGAACAAATTAACAAATAGGAAAAAATAAACTGCTGACTCCCCTAAGCCAGGAACCCAGGGTAGGCACAGCTCCTTTGCCTAGGCACAGTCATAAGGGATCCACGGACTTTGAGTGCCTTCCCCCTGCATAGACATGTGCGGGCCCATCTCAACCGTGTAGACCCTCATTACCACAGTACAACAGGATAAATACCAGAAGACTAACTTTAACTGTTTCAGCTGTGAAGTGGCAGGTTCTTGACATTTGACACTATTCTGCCCATTAAGCAGGGTCTTCACCTACCCACATCAGGGGCCTGAGGACTGGTGACTCCACTCACACCACCTAGCCACCTGTGATAGCAGCCCATGAATAAGAGGTGCCTCCTAGTCCTGACAGCCAACAGCATTAGGTGCTCAAAGGCTGGCTGCAAAACCCACCCACCTATGTGCTCTAGGGAACAGGGACACGCCTTCCTCCTAGACACTCGGGAGCAGCCATCAGCCCACTGCCTTGCTCAGAGTGTGTCCCCATGCCTACACCAATCACCCATGCCTGTCTAGGACTGTAAGTGAGAGCCTACACCATACACTTGGTGGCTATCTACCTGGGCACCTGAGCTGAATCCATACAGGAGGAGTGGGCAGACTCCTGAGTTCACATACCTAGTAACAGATCTAACCACTTGTTGACGGGACATTAGAGCTTCAAAGGTGCCAATAATCAAACTAGCGCATACGAGCAGGCTATTTGGGCATATCAAAACAAACCAAGAACTAGGACACAGTAAGCAAACATAAAATAAATAAATATAATAACTTACTGATGGCTCAGAGACAACAGTCAATATCAAATCACATAAAGAGGCAATCCATGATGGCTTCAGCAAGCTCCCAAAATAAAGAATCCAGAAATTTTCCAGAGGAGGAAAGTTTCTTGGAATTACCAGAGGCAGAATACAAAAGATTAATATAAAGAACTCTTCAAGACATTAGGAAGTAAATTAAGCAAAAGGCAGAACACGCAATAGAGGAAATTAAAAAGATTAGGGAAGAGTATAATGACAAATTTAACAGGCTGCAAGAATCCATAGAGAGACAGCAATCAGAAATTCAGAATATTAACAATAAAATTTCAGAATTAGACAACTCAATAGAAAGTCATAGGAACAGAATTGAGGCAATGGAAGCCAGAATTAGTGAGATTGAAGATAAAGCACTTGACACCAACTTATTTGAGGAAAAATCAGATAAAAGGATCAAAAAAAATGAAGAAAGCCTAAGAATTATATGGGACTCTATCAAGAGGAATAACCTACGAGTGATTGGAGTACCAGAACGGAGGGATAACAGAAAATACAGAGAGAGTTGTTGAAGACTTGTTGGCAAAAAACTTCCCTGATATCGTGAAAGATGACAAGACATCTATCCAAGATGCTCATTGAACCCCACATAAGGTAGATTCCAAAAGAAAGTCACCGAGACATATTATAATCAAACTTGCCAAAACCAAAGATAAAGAGAGAATTTTAAGAGCAGCTACGGACAAACGAAAAGTCATCTACAACGGAGAGTCAATAAGACTAAGCTTGGACTACTCAGCAGAAACCATGCAGGCAAGAAGGCAATGGGATGACATATATAAAGCCTTGAAGGAAAAAAACTGCCAGCCAAGAATTATATATCCAGCAAAACTGTCTCTCAAATATTATGGCAAAATTAGGGCATTTATGGATAAACAGAAGTTTAGAGAATTTGCAAAAACCAAACCAAAATTACAAGAAATACTAAAGTGAATACTCCGGTTAGAAAATCAGTAATATCAGATAACAACCCAAGACTAGAACACAGGACAGAGCAAGGAGATATCAACCCAGATAGGGAAGTCACAAAAGTAAATCAAAGCTAAAACACTGAAAATAGGGAAATGGATGTCAATATGTAAAAGATGACAACATTAAAACAAAAAAGAGGGACTTAAAAGGTATAGACATAGATTTTGCATATGGAGAGGAAGTCAAGGTGATATAAAGAAATAAAAGACTGGTATAAACTTGGAAAAATAGGGGTAAATATTAAGGTAAACACATAGGAAACAAACAATCCTATAAGTCAAAACAGAAAACGAGAAAAATATAAAGACTCAGCAAACACAAAATCAAAGAAATGAATCAACAATGAAAAAAATGAAAAGAAAATACGTAAAGAAAAATGACTCAGCACAGAAAATTAAGTGGAACAAAGAAACTGTCAACAACACACACAAAAAAAAAGACATCAAAATGACAGCACTAAACTCATACCTATAAATAATTATGCTGAATGTAAATGGACTAAATGCGCCAATAAAGAGACAAAGAGTAACAGTTGGATAAAAAAACACAATCCATCTATATGCTACCTACAAGAGACACACCTTAGACTTGAAGACACAAACAAACTCATACTCAAAGGATGGAAAAAAATATATCAAGCAAACAACACCCAAAAAAGAGCAGAAGCAGCAAATTTAACCTCTGACGAAATAGACTTTAAAGTAAAATCCACCACAAAGGATAAGGAAGGACGCTATATAGTGAGTGAAGGGTCAATACACCAGGAGGACATAACTATAATATATATTTACACACATAACAACAGGGCTCCAAAATACATGAAACAAACTCTAACTGTACTGAAAAGAGAGACAGACAGCTCCATAATAGTAGTAGGAGACTTCAACACTCCACTTTTGGTGAAGGACAGAACATCCAGAAAGAAGCTCAACAAAGACACGGAAGAGCTAAATGCTACAATCAACCAACTTGATCTCATAGACATATACCGAACACGCCACCCAACAGCAGCCAAGTATACTTTCTTTTCCAACGCACATGGAGCACTCTCCAGAATAGACCACATACTA
>NW_004443999.1:6620792-6632280 GCF_000243295.1 Trichechus manatus latirostris
CCAACTCTTCAGACAGGGATTGGACTGGACTGTGGGACATAAAGTGATACTCGTGAGGAGTGTGCCTCTTAGCTCAGGTAGATACAAGAGACTAAACGGGCAGCTTCTGTCCAGAGGTGAGATGGGAAGGCAGAGAGGGTTAGGAGCTGGTTGAATGGACATGGGGAATCAGGGGTGGAAAGGAGGAGCGTGCTGTCACAGTACGGGGAGAGAAATTAGGGTCACATAACAATGTATGTATAAATTTTTGTATGAGAGACTAACTTGAATGGTAAACTTCATTTAAACTACAATAATAAAAAAGAAAGAAAATAAATGTCTAAGACTTAGATATAAGGTAATGGGCGTGAAGACTTGAGGACTGGCGTAACTCACCCCTCCATGTGATGGCATAAAATGTTTAGAGCCTGAAGCTCTGGGCTCCTTCCAGGTTGCCAGCTCCTCACTATGTGGGACCTGCAGAGACCACTCACCTCCAAGTGAATGCTCACAACAAACTAGGGAAATGAAGCAGGTGGGTCCTGCATCCCTGCATTCACTTGCTTGAATTCCAGTCTTGCGTGTGTCATTGTACTGCTTGTTTGCTGGTTCAGAAGTAAATCAAACTGCAAGCAGCCTTAAGTCTGAGTCTTCATTCTCTCTGGTCTAGCTTAGACCCTGTAGCCAACATTGCTGGTGCCCTACTCATCCTTTAGTAACTCACCATTCTAATACCTACCACACCCTCCTATTGTAGCACCTGCAACTTTGCCTGAGGTCTTTCTCTCAGACTGCACTTGGGACTGGTCAGAAATGCCAGACCCTGGGAGCAGCTCTCAGCCAATAATGAATGAGGATTTGGAGGATAGATAGACCAGCTCCCTCAACCCCTTGTAGGAATAGCTTTGATGCATGTTCTTCTACACTGTCTCCCAGAGTTCCCCAATAGGAAAGAGCCTCAGTTGCCCACCATCTAAATCTACTCCTCAACTCATCCTGCATTGACTTACTTCCATTCCCTGTCCCACTCCCCCACTCCTCTACAGGTGTTGCTGGTATCATTTCTCAAATAAACTGCTTTCACTCAAATTCTTATCGCAGGGTCTGCTTGGGGAAAACTCAACTAAGACAAGCCCTCCTAGTCTAAGATGGAAATGGCATCAATCAGTCAATCATTAACTTTTCACTGAGTATCTACTTTTCTTCATTCATTTAACACATTTTTTTCAGTACCTATCCAGTGTCAAGCACTGTACAAGGAACTGGGCATAGGGCTATAAGCAAGAAAGACATAGTCTCTGCCCTCATAGAGCCTAATTCTAACAAGAAAAAAAATGTCCTAATCTTAGCACGTCCCTGTTTTGGAAAAGATGAAGGTCCTAATTTCTAGTATATTGAATTCTTCCGTCTCTAGCTCTTGCCTAACCTTGCTGGAGAAGCCACCATGGCTGGTGATGTCCTAACCAATGTCATATTTGTTTCAGCATGGAACAGCACATCTCTAGTTGCTCCCATATCTACAGAAGATAGAAGATGATACTTTACTACTGTCTTTCACTTTCTTCTCAAGGGACTCTTCTCCTCTCTCCTCTGCCTTCCCCATAATATCTTCACTCCTCTAAGGAACTTCTTACAGCTTCCTTGACCTACCATATCTAAATCCAGGCAATATGCAAACCCCAGCCCAATATGCGAAATCCTCAACACATGTATCCCCTTTACTTGCCTAGTCTCTTCTCTTACTATTTTCTTATATTAGCTCTCTGTTCCAGTCATGCTAATTTATTTGCCACCCCTTATACATGGCTTGTTAAATCTAATTTCTCTCTGTAAATCTTCTATTTTATCCTTTAAAATCCAGCTTAAAATTCACCACCTTAAAGAGTTTAGTTTGAATTACTCCATCTTCACCATGATTAAAGATTTGATTTGCTGTTATTTCCCTCTTGCTGAAATGAACTAAAGTGATAGTCAAACCCTTCTATATATTTATGTTTTCATATTCTCAACTAATTTGTAATTTATTTAAAGATTGGAACAGTGCTTTCTTGAATTTTATTCTGGGAAGGAAAACAATGTACGGCAAACAATATAGAACTGTGCTATGCAATATGGCAGTCACGAGCCACCTGTGAGTGACTACTGAACAATTGAAAGGTGGCTATTTCAAATTGAGGTGAGGTGTGCTGCAAGTTAAGTACACATCAGATTTTAAAGTCTTAGAACAAACAAAAAATGTAAAATATCATATCAATAACTTTTTATATTGATTAAATGTTGAAGGAAAACTTGGTGTTGTAGTGGTTAAGAGCTATGGCTGCTAACCAAAAGGTTGACAGTTTGAATCCTCCAGGTGCTTCTTGGAAACCCTATGGGGCAGTTCTACTCTGTCCTACAGGATGGCTATGAGTTGGAATTGACTCATCAGCAAAGGGTTTATTAGGTTAAATAAAATACATTATTATAATTAATTTGGTCTGTTTCTTTTTAATTTCTTTTAACATGACTACAGTATTAGAAAATTTTTAAGTTGCATTCAATTTCTACTGGACAGTGCTGATAGAGATTTTGTATCAGGACAGACCTCAGTTTAAATCCTAACTCTCCCTAAACAGCAATGATAAGCCACCTCATAGCACAGAGCATGGATCATAGTTGATGCTTAATAGATGATTTTGGAATTGTGAGCAAGTGAATGAATGAATGAATGAATGAGTGAAGGGTGTTGCTGTGAAGATTAAATGAAATATTATAAAAAGCATCAGAATAATGCCCAGCACATAGTCAGTAGTCAAATATTAGTTCCTATTCCCTTTCAAGTTCCAACACCGTGTTACCAAAAAATCGTTCATCTTTCTTCTATTTTATTCTATAACTTACAAAAAAAAAACTAAACTATGTTTGATTATAATATCTATTATTTTCTTCACATAAATGTATTTATATTTCAAATTAAATGTCTTTAATTTTTATTATAAAAGAAGTCCATGCCCCCTATGAATAATTTAAGAAAATGGCAAAATTATAAAATGTTGAAATATAATCTATCACATAAATATATCATTTTTAATATTTTAGTATATGTCATGTGATACTTTTTATATACACATTTACATGTTTTAATATAAAAATTGATTCTTACCATCTATACAAACTGCTTTGAAATGTGTCTTTTTACTTAAGAGTATATTGTGGATGTCTTCCCATATGAATTAAAGAGAGATCAATGGCTGCATGGCATTCCATTCTATGGGTATAACATAATTTGTGTAAACAAATCTTTAATGATACTCATTTGGGTTGTTTTCTTGCAATTAAAATGATTGTCAATGTTTTATACATTGTATTGATTATTTTCATGGAAAAAATTATAATGTAAATGAATATATGAAAGAGTATCTACCTAATTATCATTCAGCATGACTACGCGATTTATATCCTCAACAGAGTAGGAGATCATTTATTCCTGACATCTTCACCAATAGTAGGATTGATCTTTTTTCATCTTGAACAATCTAGTCATTTCTTAAAATAATATATTAACATTTTATTTTATTATATTTCTTGATTAATTTTGAAGTGACTTTAGTCTAAAATGTGTAAATTTCCCATTTATAT
Source organism: Trichechus manatus latirostris (assembly GCF_000243295.1). Classification (NCBI taxonomy): domain Eukaryota; kingdom Metazoa; phylum Chordata; class Mammalia; order Sirenia; family Trichechidae; genus Trichechus; species Trichechus manatus. The sequence continues at coordinate 6,624,390 of NW_004443999.1, forward strand.
CCTTTTTTCCCATTTTCTTATTGGAGCATTTGTCTTTCTTATTGACTTGTCAGACTTCAGTCTAATTTAAAGACAAAGATCCATTTGACATGTATATTTTAAATATATTTCCCATCTTGTCCTTTTTTTGTTTTTCAAATGGTATTTTTTGTCATATAAAGATTCTGTTTCTTGTATTAGAGTTTTGTTTTGTATCGACTTTATGTGATCAAACCTATCGATCTTTCTTGTTTATGATTTCTGACCTTTGTATCAGGTGTAGTAGAAAGGCCTTTCCCACCCCAAAATTACAAAAATATTCCTTAAATTTTAAACTAGTTATTTAATGGTTTCATTTTTTACACTGAAATCCTTTAATTCAACAAGAATTTAATTTGGATAAAAGATGTGAACTAGAAATCTAACCTTTTTTTTTTCTAATAATTAGCCTATTGTTCCAAGGTCAGTTAAGCGAAAACATTATTATCTCATTGATTTGAAACACCACTTCTGTTACATAATAACTTTGATATAAAATATAGTCCGTTACTGCACTATTTATTATGTTTTATTAAACATAGATCTTAAGAACTTTATTCCTGAATCTACTTTCAATTCATCTTCTTAAAATAATATACTAAAATTATTGGATTGATTTTCAAAGAACATTGAGTCAGTTGAAGAATTCTTACCTCTCACTTTATCATATGCATTTCTTTGGATTAAAACTTCTCCAGCTCCATAGCATCTTAGTTTCATGAGGCAAATATGAGGCATCCCCAAGTTCAAGTACAAAACTTTTTGATAAAAGAAAAAGTAGTAAATTTTTCCAAGCCTTTTCATCATTGCTTTACATCTCTTATATTTGGCCTTTTTCTTTGGCTTTTCACTCTCTCATTTTTTCTACTCATCTGCCCTAGCCAAGACCCACTCACCTCTTGCACATACATCTGCATTATCATCACTCTCTTCATTTTCTTACATATTCCCACCCCACCACTCCTTTTCCATAATCCGAACATGTAAGAAAGAGGCATTTAGGGAAGATGCAGAACTCATTTTGTATCTATCAGGAAGAGAACGAACCTCAGAAAATACTCAGCTTTGTTCTCCCATCCCATGAATGAGAACTCTGAGTACCAGCTATGACAAAATTCTGCTCACTCTGTGAAAATCCAGGTCTCCTTGGTCCAGACCAGGACTCTGAGTTCCACTCCCCACTGGTCTCTATTGGGAGGTCAGATGACGGAAGTTATCGTTCTTGGAAACAAGCTATGCTGAAGCCCTCCATAAGCAAGAGCATCGTGACTTCTCTCTATTTTGGACCTTCAAGGCCAGTGAGCACATGGAGTCAACATCTCACTGTATTTCAGGAGTTAAGATTCCTCCAATAGATTCCCTTCACATGGTTGACCTCATGACCCTCCATTCTCAATGGGAAGAAACAGCAGGGATAGCCCTTAAACTAAAGATTTAAAGACAGACACCTGTGTAATTGCAGGATACAGCTAAAATAAGAATAGCAAACATTTAGGGAACATGTCAACTACCAAGCACTGTGCTAAGCATGTTATGTAACATTATCTCATTCAACTCCCTCAACAGCCCTGTGCAATGGAGCCCTATTAGCTTCAATTCACAAGGAGGAAGCGACAGCTCAGGGAGGTATAGAAACCTGCCTGAGATTGCATGAGGAGAGAGCAGCAGAGCTGGCCTTCGGTCCCAGGCAGCAGGACTGCTAACCACCCCTGTACTGTCTCAATAGCTGTGGCAAGCTTTGGTACCAGCCTGCCTGGGTTCAAAGATCACCACCCATCTGTTGGCTTGTCATATGTGGTGGTTTGCATGTGCTTGCATATTTCAAATATCAGCAAGATCACCAGTGATGAACAAGTTTCAGCAGAGCTTCTAAACTAAGACAGACTAGGAAGAAAGATCTGGCAATTTACTTCTGAAAATTAGCCAGTAAAAATCCTATGCATTGCAACAGAATGTTGTCTGATACAGTGCTGGAAGATGAGTCCCCTAGATTGGAAGGCACTCAACAATGGATTCAAACATACCAACAATCACGAAGATGGTGCAGGACCAGGCAACAGTTCATTCTGTTGTACGTGGGGTCACCATAGATCAGAGGCAACTTCATGGCAACTAACAACAACAGCAAGCATCTGCACGATTCTCAACCTTGCTGCAATAGTTAATGCTATATGTCAACTTAACAAGGCTTTGATACTCAGTGGTTTGGCAACACTATGTAATCATCTTCCATTTTGTGATCTGATGTAAGCAGCCAACCAGTTGAAAAGGGTGTTTCCTTGGGGTGGGGTCTGCCTCCAGTATATAAACGGATGTTCTGAGAAGCTCGATTTTTTTGATTCTGCACTTTGTTCGTCACTTGGCCTCTGGTTCCTGGGACATGAAAAGCCTTCAGCCTGCCGCCTGATCTGCAGATTTTGGACTTGCCAGCCCCCGCGACCACGTGAACCAGCAGATTTCAGCCTGCCAGAAAACTTTAGCCTGCCACCTAATCTACAGATTTGGGATTTGCCAGCCCCTACAATTGTCTGAGCCATTTCCTTGAAATAAATTTCTATATATATATGTATATCCATATACACGTCACTGATTTTGTTTCTCTAGAGAACCCAGACTAAGATACTTACTAAACCTCAGTTTCCCCATCTGTAAAATGAGGCAACAAATGTCCGTCCCTTATAGAATTTACCTGAAAATTGAATGAGATATGTAAACAAAGCCCTTAACTGGATGCCTGGAGTCTAATAGGCACCAGATAAATATCGGCCATACAGAAAAGTGTTTCTGAATCCTCCAGTGCTCACAATCCCAGACAGTAAGCACCCCACAAAAGCACACCTACACACTGCCGGCATTCAAGTCTATTCAGTAGTTGGGACTAGTGGGTGTAGCAATCACCAAACTGAATTGAAATGATCAGCCATTGTTCCTAGAAGCCACACTCCCACATATATTGCTGGAAGAGCGAAGAGTGTCAGTGATTTCACGATGCTGTGAAATCCACAAAAAATTTTGTTTGCTGCAATAGTGGATCTGGAAAGTACCAAACCACCTTGAGGAAGCACTCAGGTGAACCCCCAAGCACAGGGAAGCACTGCCGTGCCCTGAGCAGAAATCATTTTTTCTGACTTGGAGGAATCTCTGTAGGGGAAAGAAAAAGTGATGAACCAAATATCCTCCAGGAGGCCTCCGAGCCCTCCCAGTACTAAGAAGAACTCAGAAGGAGTCCTTAGGCCAATCGCTACAATTTTCTGATGTGTCTGTAGTTGATTGCCCTGGTCATTTGAATTTGCATCGTTAACACCCCCCGATATACATTGTCATCTTAGAATGCAGAGAGAAGAAATCATACATGTGTATTCTAAAAATACAATCACGTAAGCAATTTATTTTGAACATTACTTTGGAGTGAGGCCTTTATGCAACCAGAGATTTAATAAATACATGGATATGAGACTGCATTTTTCACTTAGGTTCATCAAACCCAGAGAGATCTACCGCTATGGAGAGCAAGCGTTTGGAATCCGACTGAGGTTTTCCTTGCAGAGATTAAAAAAACAGATGGCGAGGTGCTAAGCTCAGGGAAAAGGCTTTATAATCAAGGAATTAGAATTGATTCCTCAATCTGGCATTTAAGTTCAGTCTCTAGGCACAGGGTCAACTCATGCCACCAGAAGATACCGTTATTTCAATTTCCTGGGGACTATCAAGCCAAAATGACCACTTCTGTGAGTCTCAGGGCGACACACTTCAGGAAACTAAAATATCTATTTCAGTGGTGTCTAATTCCATGGCATATATGTATGTATGTGAATATCTCGCCAGCTGGCTATCTAGTTAATAAATGGCACTTCCATTCTGTCAGCTGCTTAAGACAAAAATCTTGGAGTCATCCTTGGTTCCTCTCTTCCTTGCACATCCCACATCAAATCCATCAGCAAATCTCCTCAGCATCACAACCCACTTAGAATCAATAAGCCTTGTTTACTAGGTCTTAGGTGGCCCAGTAGGGTCTAGCCCCTGATAAACTCTGCAGCCACATCCCCTGCCCTCTCTCTTGGCTCGCCACAACCCAGCCTCAATTGTTTCCTGAGTTCCTCAAGAGCACCGGGTGTATTCTCTCTTCCAGGCCTCTGCGCGTGGGTTTGCCTGGGACATTCTTATTCCGGGTAGTCTTTGCTGTTTCTTCACTCACGTGTCTGCTTCATTGTCACTTTCTCAAAGAGGAAGTTCTGTCTACAGTTGACCCTCCATATCCACGAGTTCTGCATCCACGAATTCAACAAACCGCAGATCAAAAATATTCGGGGAGAAAAGAAAAACAACAAAGTTCCTAGATGGTTGTGTCTATACTGAACATGTACAAACTTTATCTTGTCACTATTCCCTGAACAGAACAGTGTAGCAACTATTTACATAGTATTTACATTGTATTAGTTATTGTAAGTAATCTAGAGATGCTCTAAAGTATACAGTAGGATATGTATAGGTTATATGCAAATACTACACCATTTTATACAAGGGACTTGAGCATCTGCAGATTTTGCTATCTGCGGGAGTCCTAGAACCGATCTTCCACAGATGCCCGGAGACGACTATATTTATAGTAACCAGTTGCCATCGAGTGGATTCCAATTCATGGTGACCCCACGTGTGTCAGAGTAGAACTGTGCTGATTGTTTCAATGGCTGATTGTTCAGAAGTAGATCAACAGGTCTTTCTTCCAAGGTGTCTCTAGGTGGACTTGAACCTCCAAACTTGTGGTTAGCAGCTGAGAGTGTTAACCATTTGTACCACCCAAACCAAACCAAACCTGTTCTATTGAGTTGACTCTGACTTAGGCAACCTCATGTGTTACAGAGTAGAACTGCTCCATAGGGTTTCTTGGTTGTAATCCTTACAGAAGCAGGTCGCCAGGCTTTTCTCCTGTGGAGCAGCTGGGTGGGTTGAAACAATGAATATTTAGGTTAGCAACTGATCGAAAATCTCCTGCACCACCCAGTCTCCTTTGCACCACCCAGGAACCCCTTATTTAGGGTAGAACCACTTTACCCTGCTTTAGTTTTCTTCAGGAACCTAATTACAACGTGGCGTTCTCTTATACGTTTATTTTCTGCCTCCACAAACGAATGCAAATTTCATGAAGTCAGAGGCTTGATATGTTTTGTGCACCACCATATTCCCAAGCACATAGAACTCAGCGCACAATAGGCACTTGAAACATCTGGACTAAGGAGTGACTGAATTAAAGATCACAAGCCAGGGAATAATGCAGGCTCCACCATGAGCAATGCAGAGGCAAGAGGCAGTCTACCTGGAGGTGGCCAGGCCTCCTCTGGTGCTCACACAGGAGTGCAGGGGCTAGGGAAATTGGAATCTTCCTCCACTCCCCATCCAGCCTGTCTCCTCCAGGTTAGAGGGGAACACCACGGGCAGCCTTAAAGGTAAAAAGAATCTGTATGGGCAGCCTGAGGAGCAAATGCGAAAAGAGAAAAGATAAACCTGGCTATGCCTCAGTGGCCCAAGAGAATGGCATTATGGTGACTTCTTACGCACTAGCAAAGAAGCTTTGGGTAATTTTTAGCCCCACCTGGTAGCGTCCCCTCCCAACCGCCCACCAGCTACCTCCCTGAGATTCTGCCAAGCCCCGAATCCACCAAAATGTGTGGTCTGCACCAATGTTTTTCTAATATAAGGATGGGTCAGGTCATATGCCTCTAAGTACCCCACACACTAATTCCTCCAGATGGAAATGACAGTCGATCCAAGTAACACCTAGTCCTGGATATTCCAACTTAAATGCTGGCTCCACCTGGCAGCATCTGTACCTCTGCTCCAGAGATGCTGCTACACAGCATGCCACCACAGTGGGTTTTACCTCTACCCAGTGAGGCCAGACTCATCTAAAATGGACCTTCTAAAATATTCCAGCTGTGCTGGAGACCTAGTCTTCCACAGAGACAGTTGGGATATTTCAAAGCTGGTTTGGGCCAATTATTACTCTACTATAATAGTTAAAACAAACAAACAAAAAACCCATTGCTGTTGAATCAATTTCGACTCATAGCGACCCTATGGGACAGAGTAGAACTGCCCCATAGGGTTTCCAAGGAGCAGCTGGTGGATTTGAACTGCCAACCTTTTGGTTAGCAACTGAGCTCTTAACCACTGTGTCACCAGCTGCTCCTTGGAAGCCCTATGAGGCAGTTCTACTCTGTCTTACAGGGTCACTATGAGTTAGAATTGACTCATCCGCAACGGGTTTGGTTTTGGTTTTATAGCAGTTATATAATTACCATTTATTAAATGCCTGTCCTACACCGAACTTTGTGGGAGGTACTTCACATGCTTTATTTCTTATCCTCACAAGGTGGATATTCTTGTCCCAATTTAACAGATTAGATACGAAGAAACTGACCAAGTTCATAGAATTTAGTTCTTCTGAAATTAGCACCAGAAGTAGGGTTCCAACCCAAGTCATTCTGATTCCAAAGTATCATCTTTTCCCATCCATAAATCAAGAGCCCTCTGTGTAGATGACTACTATCCTAAAACTTGGGGTCATTTGTCCAAGTGACTGAACAAAGAAGAAAAGGATGGTGTGAAAATCTGCCCAGCCCCTCATGCCCAGGTAAGGGATGCTGACCCACTTGTTGTATATAAGCTTCGATATATAGCTACCTGGCCAGTGTTCTCCAGCAACAGCAAACCTAAGAGCTCCTGGTTTTAACAATGCAAAGAGAACAAACAGAAAGTGGGCATTGGAAGAGAAGTGGCAGGGCATGGGCAGCAGAGGAAATTTCCCTTCATGGTGAAAGAAAAAGTAAATGATTTATCCCAGAGACAAGCTTTGGGGTGATATGTTTTTGTTGTTGGGTGCCATCGAGCCTATTTTCAACTCACAGCATGCCCATGTGACAGAGTAGAAGTGCCCCGTAGGGTTTCCTAGGCTGCAATCTTTATGGAAGTAAATCACCGGGTCTTTCTCCTGCAGAGTTGCTGGGTGGGCTCAAACCACCAACCTTTTGGTTAGCAGCCAAGCACTCACCCAGTGCCCCACTAGGACTCCTTTGAATATGAAGATGTAAATAAGTTCTCTAGAGAAGAAAGGGAAAGTCTTTGTTCCTCAGCACCTTGATGGTTGTTGTCGTTAGGTACCATCAAGTTGATTCCGACTCATAGCCACCCTATGTACAATAGAACGAAACACTGGTCCTGTGCCATCCTCGCAATCTTTGCTATGCTTGAGCCCATCGTTGCAGCCACTGTATCAATCCATCTACTGATACACTGAGGGTCTTCCTCTCTTTTGCTGACCCTCTACTTTACCAAAAATGATGTCCTTCTCAGGGAATGATCCATCCTGATAACATGTCCAAAGTACATGAGACAAAGTCTTGCCATCCTTGCTTCTAAGGAGCATTCTAGCTGTACTTCTTCCAAGACAGATTTGTTTGTTCTTCTGGCAGTCCATGGTATATTTAATGGTGATTAATAGTTCCTGTTCATTTACTCCTTGAGCCTTACATACATTACTACATTTCACTTTCTCAACAGCATTATGGGGTATGTCATCCAAATTTGGCTGCCACTTATCCACTTGTCCTGATCTGTTTTAGCCCTAAGCCAATCTGAACACAAAGCCCGGCTCTTTCACTGGTTTCCACAACACGTCCAATCACATCAAGTCTTCTGTAGCTTTAAGTTTGTACCTCCTTAAGAATTACAGGATCAGAGACTCCGGCAAGATGGCGCTCTAGGCAGAAGCACCACACCGTCCCTCCACAACAAAGATCCGAAAAACTAAGCCAAACAGAGAATCAACAATCCTGAAACCCTAGAACATCAAATGAAGAGATAAAGAACTCAGCCG
>NW_004443999.1:6640837-6703491 GCF_000243295.1 Trichechus manatus latirostris
CAATAAAATATTTAAAAAAAAAAAAAAAGAATTACAGGATCTTGGCATAGAATCGGTTGACAGTCCGAATACACCAGCAGCTCCTTGGAAACTCTATGGGGCAGTTCTCCTGTGTCCTATAGGGTCGCTATGAGTTGGAATCGACTTGATGGCAATGGGGTTGGTGGAGTTTGGCATAGAATCACAACCCAAAATGTTGTCATTCATAAAATCAGGGAGGTTATCATGCCCCCTTTATGTGCTGCCAGAATGTTCTAAGGATTCATTCAATACCACTAACAAAGTAATATGAGATTCTCTGCAAATGTGGCTTATCATTCGAAGACTATCATTTCCCTTTTAAGAAATAACATGGATTAGAGGAGCTAACCCACATAGAGAATCCCCATTTGGAAGGGCGTAGCATTTTGCAGTTTTGATTATCGATTGATTGACCACCCCTGTGTGCCAGGCTATATGGGAGTGGGGAAAGAAATCGTCCCTGGCCACGAGTAGCTCAAAATCTGGTTGAGGAGGTGTCATAAGTATGCCCAGAATATTCAGGAGTTCTGTGGAGTTTTCTTGGCTGTGATCTTTATAGAAGCAGATCACCAGGCCTTTCTTCCACAGCACTACTGTGTGAGTTTGAACCATCAACCTTTAGGTTAGTAGACCAAATTGTTGGCACCAACCAGAAACCTTGTTTTTACATCACTAGGTTAAATTCCATTCTTGTTCCCAACTGCAAGAAAGTCTCCTTATTTTTACCTTACATTCTCTTTGGGAGAAGGGGGGAAAAAAAAAACAGCCAGACAGTTCTTCTGTAAGTCATTATACTCTGAAGATATTTAGTATCAGGCTGATTGCTGAATAAAAAGATCTGGTTACCATCACATCTAATCCTCCACAACTGAATTACATCCCCTGCGCGGCTTTCTCCTCCATTTCCTCTCATTTCCCCCATTCAACCACCTTTGACTACATTCCAGTTTCTAGCAAATGTTGCCGAAGTCTCAGCTATTTTCCTTAGATTATACAATTTTCCAGAAAACTCAGAAGTTGATCTGCTTAACAATTTATTCATTTTTCCTCTAAAGAATAATATTATTTTCCCTCTCTAAGAAAGTGAGCTTTGTCATATTGCCTCTTCGGTTTAGAAAGAGGCATTAGCCAGCTTGCATTGAATTAAAAAAAAAAAAAAAAAAAAAAACTGAATGCTACTCTGATTCACACCAGAGTGAAATATTTTCCCCCATCTACCGAGAAATGGTGATGGAAAATCTTTTCCTTTCACACAATATTTGAGCATAATTGGCAAAAGCCTTCAATTATGGAGAGAGTCTTATAAGAACTAGTCTTTCAACAAAAACTCTAATCCATTCGGATTTATGTGACTCTATTAGCTGAAGCCTTTGTGTTTAGTTAATAATATGAAATGCTTTTTTAAAGTTTGGATGTAACTCTCATAAATGTCTCCAGCCATTTCCCCTGTTCTTCATAGAATTTAGATTTTAAAAAACTTTGTACCTTAGTGCTGTTTTATAGAAATACTAGAATACTAGCAAATTCCAATAGTACTCTACAAATTTAGTCCAAGATTGTTCATCAGCATAGGAGAACTGATGAGATAAATTAGCTTAAATAATTGGCCACTATAAAAAATGAATTATTAAAGCCTGGGAAACTCTTTCCAATAAATCATCCGTTTTTTTTCACATTTAATAAAGAGCTGAATTTAAATAATGCTTAGCAGATAGTTTGTAAACTGCCTTTAAGAGACTCAATTTCAACGGATTGGGGTGGGAATTACGGGACAAACCAGAAGACTGAGTCTTGATTCTTACACTAATCTCCTATAAGCTCATGGGCAAATAATTTCACCTCTCTTCATTTTCATTCCCTAGTCTGTAAAATAGAATAATAATATCTGCCTAATAGAATTCTTGGAGTCCCTGGTTGGTAGCAATGGTTAACATATTCAGCTGCTAGCCAAGTTTGGAGGTTTGAGTCCACCTAGGGGTGCCTTGGAAGAAAGTCCTGGCAATCTACTTCTGAAAAATCAGCCATTGAAAACCCTATGGAGCACAGTTCTACTCTGACAGACATGAGGTCACCATGAGTTAGAATTGACTCGATGGTAACTGGCTCACTGGTTAACAGTGTTCTTGAGATGATCCAATTTTACATGTGTGCAAATATAATACTATTGATTTCTCAGGCTTCACAAGAACCAAAATGTTTGTATACACCCAAACAAATTTTTGATGCCAATTATTTACAACGACAAGTTGTACATGCAAATATACAGAACACACCCATGCATATAAATACATTTGCTATAGATTTAGAACATCTTAATCTAACCTTCTAACTAAGGCAGAAATAGTCACCACTAACCCCTTCCAGGTGGCTTTCCCACCATAGTGTGAACACTTCCAGTGGTGGGAAGCCCACTCCCTCACGGGGAGATCCATTCCAGCTACTAAAAGTTGTTTTTGCTGTGCACTTTTTACTTCCTCGGGTTCTAGTTCTGTTTTATAGTGCTGTACAGAACAGGCCTGATGTCTATTCCACAGGACAACTCTTCGATTATTCAAAACTGATGCCCATTACACAAACACACGCCCAGTAAATAGCAGGTGTTGTTGGATACCTGCTGTGTGCTGGGCATTGCAATAAAGGAATTATCTGTTATCTCACTGAAACTTCACAGCAACCCAGTGTAGTTAAGTTTATTTACAATGCTCACAGATGAAAGAACTGAGGCTCAGAGAGGGTAGGTAACCTGTCCAAGGTCACACAGCTAATAATAAATGAGCCAAGGGTTAAATCCAAGTCTGCCAAACTCCACAGCCCATGTTCTTAACCACTACACTTTACTTCTAAATATGCTCTTTAAGCAAACATTCTTTAAGTCCGGTTCCTTCAGGCCTTCCTCTTATGCCACATTTCTTGGATCTTTCTTCAATCTAGTTCCATTTACAGAACTCTCTTAATAGTTCCATTCAAATGTGCCAACCACAAAATAAACTATATACAGTGATTAGTGCCATATGTCAACAACTCCAGACAGTCTTACTGGTAAATTTGCTCCCCAACTGTCCCAAAAGATCATTTCATACTTGTTCCTTTCTCCTCAAACTGCCTAAACCTGCTCCCCCTTCTCACTCTCAGCTGATGGCTGTTCCTCATCCTTCTCTGAGAAAATAAGTGCAAACCAGCTGGATGTCACTCACAGTCCCGCCAGCAGATAGAAGAACCCACCCTCTCACTTCCCTCCTATCACAACATCTCTGCCCCATCCATACGGCTGGTACTTGTCTTCCTGTCTTCTTGCGGACCGCCCTTCTGAAAATTATCCTCCCCTAGACTACCGCTTTGGTCCCTTAGCTAGATTCCCAATTCTTGCCCTGTTATGGATTGAATTGTGTCCTCCAAAAAGATATGTATCTATGAATGTGACCCTGTTTGGAAATAGAGTTTTTCTTCTGTTGTTTTAATGAGGTCATACTAGACTAGAAACCAAAAAAAAAAAAAAAAACCTATTGCCATTGAGTCAATTCCAACTCATAGCGACCCTATAGGACAGAGTGAAACTGCCCCATAGGGTTTCCAAGGAGCAGCTGGTGGATTCGAACTGCTAACCTTTTGGTTAACATCTGAGCTCTTTAACCACTGCGCCACCGGTGGGTCATAAACCTAATCCTTTCTGAGTGGTGTCTTTTAAAAACAGAAAACAGACACTGAAAGAAACACACAGGGGGAAGAGACCATGTGAACCGTTTCTAAACCAAGGAAGGCAGAGGAAAAACGGGCTGCCGGCAAAGAAGGACCTCTCCTAGAGCTGATGCCCTGATTTGAACTTCTAGCCTCCGAACCTGTGAGACAATAATTTTCTGTTCTTTAAAGCATGCGTTTGTGGTATTTTTATTACAGCAGCACTAAGCAACTCCTCAATAAATTTTTCTCCACAAATCAGCCAAGATGATCATCTCAAAGCATAAGTCAGCCTGTCTCTCTTCCCTACTCCAAACCCTCCAAAGGCTTCCCATCACACTAAGAACAGAATTCAGACATCTTATTAGAAGGCTTTACCTCCTATGGTCCCCTGCTACCATTTCATTCTTGCTTTCCACTCTTCTCCCCCTAGTTCACTTTGTTAGTCACATTGGTCTTCCTGTGTGTTCCAAAATCGTGCCATGCTTTTTGTCATATTACGACTTCTTGTGATTCAGGTGTCAGCCTAAATGTTAATCCAGAAGGTCCCTCTCCCTCCCTAGCCCAGGCGCTTTCTGCACAATTACCTGACTTCATTTTCTTCATAGTGTTTGTTACTGTCTAAAATTATTATATTTATCTGCTTCTGTGTTTATTCTATCTTCTCCCACTAGACTGAGAGCAGGTATTTTATCTGTGTGTTCACCACTGTATCCCCAGTGCCTAGAACAATGGCCAGCACACAGTATACACCCAGTAAATATTCATTGAATGAGTGAATAAAACTCACCAATTAACTAACAGTGTTTTATAATGCAACAATTTCTAAGCATTGTCCTAACCAGGATCATTGTTTTAGACTCAACAAAATGATTTTTCAAACCATCAATTATGTCATTAAATTAAATGTAATTTAATTTAACACAAAATTATGAAACACCTACTACGTACGAATCACTACTGCAGATGCTTTGGGTGATATAAAAGTAAAATACAGTCCTAATTCCTGCCCCCTGGAATGGATGGGGAAGAGATCTCCGGAAATAGTAGGATATTCTTGAATATAAAAATTAGTTTGACATAAAACGAATAATTTTGAGTCTTTTGAGGCTATGGAGAGGTGATATGACAGAGAACTAAAATAACCAGAAGGGCTGTTATTAGGATACAAAACACTACACAATTTCTAAGGACATTGAGGGAAATTCCTCTTGGGGAAGGATCTGGGTAGACTTTTTGCACTCAACTTAGACTTTTGAAACTAATCTAGAAGAATGCACTTGGATTTTCACACCCATATATTCTAAATGGAGGTGAAACATGACAAAGATGAAATTTCAAATTCTTGTGGAATCCAGACTCTCTGGAACCATAGAGGCTAGATGAACTCCTGAAACTATTGCCCTGAGATAATTTTTAAACCTTAAACCAAAAATATCTCCTGAAGTTTTCTTTAAAATAAATAATATTTTAGCTTAATTAGTAAAAAAAAAAAAAAAAAAAAAGTATGCCCTGAATATTGCGCTGTTTTAAAGAGCTATCTATATGGATCAAACTGACAATAGCAACTCAAAAAGTTAGATAGGAAACTTAGGGGACTGTGAGTCTATGTTAACAGGGGAGGAACAATTCGGTAGTAGGAGAAAAATGGCTCCACAACTTAAAGAACGTAATCAATGTCACTGAATTGTACATGTGTAAATTATCAGATTGGTGTATGTTCTGCTGTGTATGTTTTCAACAACAAAAGTAAATAAAATAAATTATTTTTTTTAAAAAATGACAAAGAAGAATAGTGTCATGGATTAAATTGTGTCCCCCAAAGATGTCTGTCAACCTGGGTAGGCCATGATTCCCAGTATTGTGTGATTGTCCATCATTTTGTCAGCTGATGTGATTTTCCTCTGTGTTGTAAATCCTATCACTATGGTGTAATGAGATGGATTAGCAGCAGTTATGTTGATGAGAGCTACAAGATTAGTGTCTTAAGCCAATCTCTTTTGAGATATAAAACAGAAGCAAGCAGAGACATATGGATGACCTCATACTAGGAAGAAAGCAGCACCGGGAGCAGAGCACATCCTTTGGACCCAGGGTCCCTGCACAGAGAAGAGCAGGGGAAGACTGATGACAAGGGGCTTCCTCCAGAGCTGACAGAGAAAGCCTTTCCTGGAGCTGACACCCTGAATTTGGACTTCTAGCCTACTACACTGTGAGAAAATAAATTTCTGTTTGTTAAAGCCATCCACTTGTGGTATTTCTGTTACAGCAGCGCTAGATCACTAAGACAGGCAGGAATGACAGCATTCCTTGCAGGGTATTTTTGTAAGACTTTCTCAGTGACTATATGTGTTCTGACAATACCCTTAGAGGCCACAGCAGCTTGAAGGCCCATGACCCTGCATTTCCATGTTCTAAGTTCTCCTCAGAATTTAATCCATATCCTAGGGATGTACACACCTAATTCTCTTTTGAGGTGGACTCAGGAGGGATCTTCTCTTTTAGGGACACCAAGTTTGGATAAAGTCACTTAAGTACCCTAAAAGACAAACTAACCAACCAGATCCAAGGAAGACACTTTCAGAAACATTTTGAAGCGTTAAAACCACTGCATTAATAGAAGATGTTATTGCTGTTAAAAAGTAAAGAATTTTATGGAGAGATGTTGTTGAGTGGCTCCAGTATCAGTGATTTGGGATAAGTGAGTCCAAAGAGACGAAGCATATTTAACGTAATTACACTTCCATTCCTTGTGATGTACAACCATGTGAAGCATTACTAATCCCCAAACAGATACCTGCCGGGAAGACTATCAAAAACAGCTGTTTGGTCCACAAGAAATGAACCAAATGAATTTAAAGTACTACAAGCATTCAGTTGACTGATTCCCAGACTCAGCCCCTGTCCCCAAGTCCAGGAATTATAAGGAATTACAGAGGGTTCCATCAGAGGTACATTTGTTTCAAGCATAAATCACCCTGCCAACTCATTTGTTGTTGTAATAACCTCTCTCAGCATTTCTATTATTGCAGAGGACTTTTTTCCAAATGGAAAATGACGTACGTGATTACTTGCATGGGACTTGGCGTCATACTCACTTTGGCTTTTTGCTTGAGGCCGTGAGAGGGCCAAGGAAAGGCCTTTACATCCTTTCATGCATGCCAATTACAGTTGATGGAGTTCATAGGTTTATAATGCATACCCGTTGCCATTGAGTCAATTCCGACTTATAGGGCAGAGTAGATCTGCCCCATAGGGTTTCCAAGGAGCGGCTAGTGGATTCAAACAGCCAGCCTTCTGGTTAGCAGCAGAGCTCTTAAACACTGCACCACCAGGGCTCCTATTGTGCACTAGGGAGTTAAAAAACCAAGAGCTATAATGATGGAGACCGTACCAATCCTATTGATATATCCAAGAAAGCGTCAAGATTTCAAGCACTAAAAATAGTTAAAACTATCTCAGAAACTGTTTACATTTAGTAAGGGTAATTACATGAGCCTTTAACTCTTTCCCATCCCATTAAAATACTTTAATAACCTATATTTTATTTATATCGAGTTGCTAAGTTTATTAGTGCTTATTATAGGATATGTTCCTAATTTTATGTTTTACAAAACAACTTGAATAATCGGAATTACTTTTGTGATTTTCTTCCTCTTGCAATAAGATGAGTGAATTATAAAAAGCCATTTTCTAAACATACTAACAGGTGCAGGAAAGATTGACAGAGCAATATGAGAAAGCATTCTTAATGTGGGCTTTCCAAGATTTGAAATGGAATTTCTTAAATGAGTTCATCTCATTTTTAACAGGCCCAGTTTACCACTCAGGGGATGCTGAACACAGGCTATAACAGCATATTTTATTTTAACAATAACCATAATCATAATTATGTGCTCTATAGTTGTGTGTATAAAAAATGAGAACCAACTAGAATCAGAGATCTGTAATCTAAAAAAAAAAAATTTTAAGGAAGCATTGGCAGAAAAGGCAAAGTAATAGAAAATAATTTTGGATTATTCAAGAAAACTTCAGATTACAGGTATAAATGGAAAAGAAAACTGGCCTCATGAAAGCAGTATGAGGTGATGAATTTTAAGTTTTTCTATGTGCCTATGACCATGGCCCTGTCTCCCATTAATTTACTAATTCAGTCATCTCTTCCTAAGCACTTAGTATATGTGGGCCCAGTGCTGGGGATGCCGAGAGGAATAAGGCCCAAGTTTGCACCAACAGAAGACAATCATACCTTATCAACCTGGATGGAGGACTTTCCTGGTCTCTCAAATACATCCCCTCTGTATATGACTGGGCTGTGGCATGGTTATTTTTAAAATCTCTGTGTATGACATCATCTAGATTATTTCTGATTTTCCTCCACAGTCTTTCAGGCCAAAAGGAATGTTCCCTGAATAAGGTTCTTGGGACTGAACTCAGATTTGAGGGCTCCAGGAAGTGAGTTGCCTTTAAGAAGTTCTGAAAACATAAATTGAATTACCAAGAATTCTATTCATTGAAAAACACATTATATTGCATCATGTCCTTTTCAAATAGAGTGAAACTTGCTTATATTAAATTTCTAGGAACCCAAGGAAAAAATTTGATATAGGATGAAATTTGATCTACTCTAGAAATATTACATGTGCGTGTAATAGACCTGGATTTCCAATTTGATTGCTATACACAGGGATTCAATATAGGTGGTTCAATATTAGGGGGGCTCATTTAATTTGCATTTGTGTTTTTCAGGACATATATGGGATGTGTTTTCTCAAGAAAAATATCAGATTCATTCCTGAGTCTAGGAAAGTTAAATATTCATGGGAACAGGAACTCTGGGAGGAATTTGACCAGATGAAAGTAGCGTAAGCAATTTAGTTTTCACTTCATTCCACTCTAGTATTGATTTAATTGACTGGAGTTTCGACTATTGAATTCTGGAATGGCATCTTTCTTTCCTTAGCTCTATAATTCTCTAGTCTATAACTTCTCCATCCCTTTCTTTCATTTGGCATTTTAATACTCATCTGAAAGAAAAGTTTTCAAAGGAAGGAAATTACCCAAGAGTTTCAGCACGTAAAGAAATATTCGGTTCCTATAAATATTCGGTTCCTAAGACTATCTCCAGTTTTGGAAGATCATAAAAATAATGAAAAAGGGGTGATTGTGATAAAACTGAAATAAATCATTACACTAATATTTATATAAAATATACCACCCCTGAGACTATACATATTGAAAATGATTAGCATTTTGCAGAAGTCTTTATTGTTCACGTGTTTTGGGGGTTTTTTCATTTGTTTAATTATGACCTGAACACCATCTTTCTATTGATTAGCACTTGAGGGGGAAGGACTGGGTTGGTTTTGTGACTTTTTCCCTTACCTGTGGAGAACTCTAACACAAGGCATGCCATAAAATCCATATGCTTTCCTGAAAGACTGAGTGGATGAACTAAACACGTATCTCCATTTGGGAGCCCTTGTGTCAGAAGCGACTCGATGGCAACTGGTTTGGTTTGGTTTGTGGATTGGTTACAAAAACTAAAGTTAAAATCATAAAGTTTGTCATCATACAGCTCTTATAGTCAATCCTAAATTCTACTGATTTTACTCAGTGTTCTAAGGAAACAAATTTAATGATATTTAAAAAATAAAATTAAAAAAAAAAACATGTTTTGGGGACCATAAGATTGACTTCCCAATGGATTATGAAATCTCAGTTATTTGCCATTAAAGACGTCACTTACACATACAAAATAATGCTCATTTCACCTAAAATATTTTGTGTAGTTGTCTCAAAATTCATTTTCATCATCAGAAAAGCATATGCTTAGCTAGATAAGCTCTTCTTCATACCTAGAGCTGTGCTGGGGACACTTTTAGTAGTTTTTAGAGGGAGTTACTGCCTTCTTAGACTCTACATACTTAAGACAGTTTATACCACAAAATAATCTAGTTATGGGGCAGTCAAATCAATTCCTAACTGAAATGGCTGATTATTTCACTAAGATGACAAGGTTTCTGTGCAAAACCATTGATCTAGTAGCATCACAGAGTCCTAGCTTCAGGTATATCTGTAGCACACATAATTAATATATCTAAAGGAAATACAGTAAAACCTGGGAAAGCTGGATGCTATGTAAGGCAGAAACCTGTCAGAGAAGAAGAATGCAAGTATTTTCCACTAATAGAGAATGATAGAAAAGTGGTCACTGCACCCTGTTAAAGGTGGAAAACTTGTGAGACCTAGAAAAACAAGGCAGTCCCATCGAGTTCTGGTTCTCACAAGTTTCACTGTACAACTGAGTGAAGATGCATAAGATATAAAAATGAATAGCTGAGTAAATAACACAGAGTTAATGCCAGCCTTACATACTGGCTCCATGATAAACTCCTCAAAAACTGTTTTCCTCTCATATTCAGTCTCTCTTCCTCTCCCTCCCTCTCTCTCTCACAGGCACACACACATGCCCACACACACATACGTCCAGTGGCTGGAATACAGACACTGGAGATGCATTCACTTGGGTTGCTCAAGCGTCTCGTTTCTAACAGTGAATACTTCTGGAGGGAGACAGCACATTAAACTGTTAGTAGATATTGGTGCTTTACCGTGAATTCTTTATGGCCTTTGCCCTAGAGACATCTAGCTGAGACCTGAGATCTGAGGGAAGAAAGCGATCATCTAGGAAAAAAAGAAAGATAGTGTTAGGGATTGGGAATCCCCTTGAAGAAGAGCAAGCCTAGAGGGTTGGTGTGAGGGCACTGGGCAGTTGTGGCGAGAAAGGGCAGACGCCACAGGAAGGACACAGAACAGGGAGCAGAGAACTGCACTTCCATATCAATCTCACCTCTGGTTTGTCTTGCTGCTTTGCAGAGAGGAAGTCCCACCAGCAGCAGAAGGAGTTTAGAGTGCAAACTCCCGGGCCTTGTCTGGAAGCAGATTTGCACGGCAAACGCGTTGTTTTTCCTTAAATTGTATAAATATTTATAATGATGTGGATATTGTGGGGGTCAAACTTCACCGTTGTCACCCCAACTGACCACACGGCATAGAAAAGGGTCTTTGTTTCCTGTAAGTAGCAGACAAGGATGGGTAGCTGCTTGGTGACTATGCTCCAATCCTGTGGCCATTTGCCCACATGGCTTTGTACATCCGTGGATTCAGTCGACCTCCTCGTAGGCAGGCTGCTCCCAGCAAAGGGCACCGAGTCCAGGCTGCCTGGCAGAGGGCTTCTCTCCTGCTCCTCGCCATTCTACTTTTAAGAGCAGAGGAAAAACAAAACCCTCTGAGCCTGTGGGGTGTGACGTCTCAGGTAAAGGCCCATCAACAGCAGCCCCTTCCTCCACGGCCTTGTTCACACCCGTTGAGGACCTTCTGAAGGAACTGAACTATCTGCGATCTGTCACTTGCAGAGCAGACAGTCACATGTGAATCCAACTTGGGACTGGCTTTCTGCTTCTTTGAGGGAAGTGTAGCTTTTATAAAATAATTTATTTATAAATTAACATTTCCCTTGACCACAATCATGTAGACTTTTTTTTTTTTCATCCACCCTAAATACAACTGTTGCCTTTCAGGGTCTCTTTCAAGGAGCAATAGGAATTCAGCTGTTTCTGAATATGAAAATTGGACAAAGACTGCCCTGAACTTTCCCTCTATAATCTCTGCTAATATTAACTCTTTCTTTATTCTGCTACTATATAAAGAATGTAGATAAAATCCTCAAAATACTTGAGAACAAATGCTCTCCAGATACTTTATAGTGATTCAGAAGTGTGTAATCACTTCAAGTCCTACTATTACACGGAAGAACTTCAATCACTCTTATCCATTCATGGATGATGTCTTAATAACTTCTACTTACACAACATGACGTTAGCCTGGCTTCTGCTGTTTTAAAGTAATCAAACAGCATTTTTTTTTTATTGTGATAAATATATAGGTAACAAAGCAATTTGCCATTTCAACATTCTTCACATGTACAATGACGTTAATTACATTCATCGTGTTGTTCAATCATCACCATTATCTGTCTCTAAGTTTTTCTATTGCCCTTAACAGACACTCAGTGCCCCCTAAGCAATAAGTCTCCCTACCCACCTCCCTCTCACCCCCCGCCCAGTAACCACTAATAAACTTTGATGTCTATACACGTGCCTGTCTAGATATTTTCTGCAAGTGGTATTATATAATAGTTGTCCTTTTGTGACTGACTTATTTCACTCAGTGTGATGTTTCCAAGGTTCGTTCATGTTGTAGCATGTATCAGGATTTCATTTCTCTTTATGGCTGAGTAAGACTCCATTATCAGCCTGTCAGTGATTTCCTTCCAGGCAAGGTAAATTGAAGTGGGAGTGGCAAAAGCAGCCCCTTTGCAGACAGATGCACATCAGGGACCGCTTTGCTCTCCTCCACATGGCTCCAGTTGTGTCTGCTGACCCCAGTGGAGGCACAGGTCCAGCAGAGGGCTTGTACAGGGGACCCAGCCTCCCAGAAACTCTAGGCTCCTTCCTCTGAACCACAAACCCCTGTACTAGGCCTGGGGCACTTATTGTCAAGGCTCTGGTCTGGGCACCCCAAACTCTGCCTTGGCCCCAGACCGGGCCTGACCTCCTCACTGAGTTTAGCAGTTGCCAGGTCCCTTCCTTGCCCTGTCACTCCCACAGTCCAACCAGACACAGCAGACCTCTGCATGGTTTAGAACCCACACAGAGCCCCCAAATAACATACACACAAAGGCCATTAAGAATCACCTAAGATGTCAATATGATTTGGAAGCGGGCTATTAACAATGCATATGTGAAGTTGACAGTCCTTGTGATACGCAGGAAAAACAACAATGAATACTAATGTCTTATATTTGTATAGCACACTGGAGTTTCCAGCGTGCTGCCACAGCTCTCTGTGGAGACAAGCAAAAGGGGTATTGTTTTCCCATTTTGCATATAAAACACTTCTTGAGGAGGGTTAAATGAATGAGGCAAAACAAAGAAGAGAGTGCAATTCTTGGCCCCACAGTGAACCTGCTCTGTGCACCTTGCAGAATGCCCCAGCGAAAGGCTCTTTCTTGTAAGATATCCAGGCTTCCAGAACTTGCCTTTAAAATGCTGTCCATGTTTCTCTGGTGTAGCCTCTATATTGCCTGCATCAGCCATGAGGAGCCACTCATCACAAATGCACATTCCCAGGCTTTGCCTCAGCACCCAGAATCAGAAAAGGGGGGCAGGATTTGCATTTTAACACCGCCCAAGTGGCTCTAATACACTCCAAGCTAGACAGAGCGTGTGAAGAGCCAGTTGCCGTCTGAACAGGAGTTTCCTGCAGGAACTCTACGGAGAGACAAGGTCAGAGCTGGACCGCATGAGTGCACTCCACAGAAGGGGAGAGCCGGGGGCCTCAGGAAGTACCCGTCATTCTGAGAGGCAGCCAACGAATCGGGATGGCATCGAGGTCCTATTCATCATCCTTCAAAATCAAATAATAGGGGGCTTCCACTGTGGACAAAACCCCTCAGAGCTTTAGAAACACTGGAGACAATCTGCCTGAGTTCAAACCCCAGTCCCACCACTTATAAAGTGACCACGGGCAAGTCACTTAACTTCTCTGTGTCTCGGATTTCTCATCTGTAAAATGGGGATAATAATACGGTTATTATTATACCCCAGAGAGTTGTGAGTGAGATTCAATGAGACCAGCAAAAGTAAAGCACTTAGAACAGTCTAGCACATCATAATTGTTGAAAGAGTGTTGTTGTTGCTGCTGTGTGCCAGTTCTGACTTACAGCGACACCATAGGAAAGGGTAGAACTACCCCATAGGGTTTTCAATGCTGTAATCTTTATGGAAGCAGACTGCCACATCATTCTCCCGTGGAGTGGTTCGAACCGCCAGTCTTTGGGTTAGCAGCCAAGGGCTTAACCACTGTGCCACCACAGCTCCGTTGAAAGAGTGTTCAGTATTAATAAATAAAACTCTTCCTTTGAAATGACACACATTGCTAATAGCCAATACAGAAACTCGGGTTGATGAGATTGCAAACACCTAGTGAAATACACAGAATTAAATGTTTAATATGGAAGCATTCAATACATATTCATTGAATGATAAAATGGTGCAAGACCAACATTTTACCTGGATGGGCAATTTAGAAATGAAGCTAGATGGAATCAAGAATCTATGCTTTGGTCCTGCAGACCAACCCAATTCCCGAGGTCTTTGAAGTTTGTCCTGAGATGAAGTAAAGTATATTTTGTGCATTTTGTTTTGTTTTGAATGTTAATAAGCCTTCATGCAAATTCTAGCTGAGATCAGCACCATTACCTTTTGGAAGGCAAAATAGGTATGTCCCCCTTCTGAGATGTGACTGTCCTGTGCAAACATACACTTCATCCATCTACCCCCACCCTGCCCTCTGTTTTCCCTCTTCCCTCTCCCCTCGTTAACAGCAGGCCACCATTCACAAGCAACCTGGGCTGTTCATGTCTTCCCAGTACAACACCATCCCTTGGATATTCTAAAAAGAAATGCAAGAAACAAAATTTTCCAGAGTCATTATTCATTTTCTAATGAATAATTGAGTCACTGAAATCCTATATGACTGCAAAACAAAGTTGGTAAGTTTTGAGAGCTTCTCGATTTTAAGGCACATATATGAGTCTACCCGACAGTATTTTAATCATTATACTATTTGAAGAAGGATAAAGAGAAGCCATCACTCTGCACATGGTAAAAATGGCAGCCATTTAGAGCCACCCATGAAGATGTTAAGGTTGACTCTTGGAGAGCTACAGATATTTTCAGCATGGGCAGGAAAGAGCGAGTTTTCCTAAAAGAAAACACATTGACAACGACAGAACAGGTTGCTTCTATTGTCAGTGCCCTAACGACTTTCTTAAATTAGCTTTTTATAAGAACCCTTTCTGCATGCTCGATGACGCTCAGACCACCCAAGTTAATTTGATACAAATGTAATTTAAGAGATTCCATGTGTGTCTTAGAGAAGATTTGGGTATGTGAGGTTTGGGGTTTATTTTCTCTTTTTCTTCTTTTCTTTTCTTTCCTTTAACCTGGTACAAATTCTTTACCGTATATGCTTTTGAAAGTGTGGATTTTCTGCTTGATTATCACTCATAATCCCAGATACCATTTAAAGTAAATGGATTATACAATCTTTATTAACATCAAATACAAATCAAGAAGTTGAGTCGCCCATTGAAACATGTGAACATAACTTCAACTGGAGTCCATCAGAGTAACTGAGTAGAAATGTTGGTTAGTAGATGATGTACTTAACTTTGTATCTTGGGCCAGGAAAATAAAGACAAATTCTTTTACAGAAGACTGAAGGCAGAGAAGAAATTTCAGCAGTTCTATGGCAACCTCCTCCTTCTAAGAATGAGGCAACTGAAGTTAGACCTCCAGTGCCGTACCCATGACTCCATGTCACTTCTCTGGTAGTCAATAGAAAGCTTAAAAGCAATTGAGATGCTATAAGAGAACTTGCAGGATAATTGTGTTGAATTTATTTTTATCCATCATTTTTAATTAGCAGTTTCTTATTTTCATATATGTAATCTCAAACTCGTAGCATGAAAATTCATAGGGCTAAAACTAGACTAGCATTGCCTAAACATGCCAGAAGTCAAGATTTGATTCTATATTTAATACATCCACTGAGAAAGTAGAGAATGTAGGGTTTGATGTCAGACATTTCTAGGTTCAAATCCCAGCTCTGCCACTGATTCTCTTTGGATTTTTGGAAAAGTTATTTAACTTCCTTATGGCTCAATTTCTTCAGCTGGAAAAAAAATGATATAAGGTCATTGTAAAGTAGCTTTTGTGAAGTACTGAGTACATGATTTTAAAACATCAGAGTCTATGGATCTGTCAATAATAAGGAAAAAGAACATTAAGATTTACAAAACTTTCTTATGCTTTACTCAAGGAAAAAGAGTAAAGGAAATATCCTGCTAACATAAGGACAGGAGGCCAAGCGCCAAATCTGGAAGAGTTAGAAAAGGTCATTTAACTTTTTTTCAAGGAAAGACACTTCTTAGGTAGAGAAGCTCTAACTAAGGCTTCTTCAGGTCTGGGAAAAGCAGGACTGATAGCGGCAGGTGAAGCCCATTCAATCATCAGCACAAAGAGGCATAGTCTAACAGTTAAATTAATATTTTCTCATCTGCAAAGCTCATAAACAAGTTCCTTGAACTCTTACCATAGATTCTTTTATCGACCCTTTCGGTGTCTTTTCTGGACTCTGTCTAAATTCTTTCTGTCCTCTCTAAACTCTTTGCAGACCAATCTCACTCTCAGCCCACCTGTTGCACCCTTTCTGTATGCCGACCGTCTCTGTTGCCAGCACCTTTAACTCTTCCAACACAAAATGTCCAGTTTATTTATCCCCTTCTCCTATTCCTCTCCTACTATTCATTCACCTTTCACAGTTGTTTTAGTTCAGTAGACTCCTGGATTCTTTTAAAGAATTATTAAGGATGTCAATAAGGTTTTTTTTTTATGTGGGTTATATCTCTCGATATTTATGGCGTTCAAAATTAAAACTGAGAAATTTTAACATATTTATTACTTCATTTTAAAATAACAATAATAAACCATTTACATGTTAACATAAATAGCTTTATAAAAATTTGGTATGTTTTATAAAACAAAACAAGAGCATTGGGAAGAGTAACATTGTTTTTACATTTTTGCTAATCTCTTTAGTATCTAGTTTAATGGAAGACAGTTGGATTAGCATATCTGCTTCTACATTGAATTTGTTCCAATATTTTTACTGGTTGAGGTAAATTAAGAAATTCAGCCTCACAGATATATGTAGTTGGAAGATGGAGAAGTATTTTCATAACATTTTCAGATGATGGTGAATTTTCTTCTTTGACACTATCTACCACTCAACAGGGGTCGTTTCTTAAAGGTTGATTGCAATATAGGATGTGAAACCATAGCAGTGGAATGTTGGTAATTTGTTGCATTAAAATCAGCCTGTGTATCTTGCATATTAAATGGATCTATTGCCTCATGCATGGTTTTATAACATCATGCATTAGTTATTTGGAAAACTGGTTCGCTGAGTTATGCAGATGTTCCACATTTTGACACATTTAATTATACAATATAAAAAAATTTCATTTGTTAGTATCACTACTAATCTCAATGATCAAGTTCATGGTGATAGATACAAGTTTTCCAAAATTCTGATTTTCACTTGAGAGCTCAAGTTTTCATCATAGGCAACAAATACTGTCAGTTGTTTTCCTTGAAGTGACAGGTTTACTTTTTCATTTTTGAGAAAATGTCTGCCAGATACGCAAACTTGAATAACTCTAGTTTTTCTGCCAGTCCTTCTTTAAGTAAAAATGGTGTTCCATGTAAAAAGCAGCTGTATCCATTCACCACTCAATCTCACGAGTACTTTTTCTGGAAATAACCAACGTACTTCAGGAAGCAGCAGAAGAATTTTATGGGTACTTCCCATTTAATCTTATACTTTTACAACAATTTAAAAATGTGTAAATATAAAAAAAGATGTGTCTTCAGGGACTGAGATTTAATTAATAACTTTAATTGCTTCATCAAGTACATTCTTAAGTGAATTTGGCACTTCTTTAAATTTTTTAAATTTATTTTTTGTTTATTGCAAGTGTATGACAGGGAAGAATACAATGACGACCGTAGAGTTTGGGGCCACTGACCTGATTTATGCTACAGTGCCAGCACCATTTCCCAAACCTGAAAATTGCTGTTTTATATGTCTCTGCACACTTTTTTTTTTTTAATTGAGTTTTTGGTGAAAATTTACACCATAAGTTAAGTTTCCCATTTGACATTTTCTGCACAAATTGTTCAGCGACGTTAGTTACACTGATTGCAATGTGTCAACATTCTCTTTAATTGTGTTCTGTTTGTTCCATTTCTAGTACTCTAGTTTCCCTGCCCCCTTATCTTTTCATCTTTGCTTTTGATTAATTGTTGACCTTTTGGTCCATATTGATGGTTTTTAAGTAGAGCACCGATCTAACAGGTAATAGCCTTTATTTTATGTCTGCACACTTTTTAATAACACACCTTCCCTTCTTGATGAGAGTGTAAAGAACTAAGATTTAATAACATTGCTTCTCTCCTCTAACACGTACACATACTGATACATCCCCGAGTCTCTCAAGATCTTGTATTGACTTTACAGTTTATATTTAAGCAGTTATATGAAGTATTTATAGGATATAAACACTTGCTGATTGCTTGATTGATTTTTTAAAAGTTTTAAAAATCAGCTGCACATTTGCAGATTAGACCACACCTGGCTTAAGAGTTCCAATAACTGACTCAGTAAGGAGGACGCTGAAAAACTGAACAGTGTCCAGAAGAGGTTGTCTGAGGTAGTAGAAGGGCTAAAAAACCACATCCTGTTAGTATGTTGTAAGAACTAAGATTGTTTAGGCAAAAATATCTCTTGGGAGGACAGATAGGCTACATTTAAATATTAGAAGAATGGTATTGTGTACAAAAGAGATTATACGGCTCCCTTGTAGCCCTGGGAGGCTAGAGAAGGAACAGTAAGTGAAATATAGAAGGATCACTTTAATTCAATATTTTAATTGAACAATAAGATTTTCTAAAATTTTCTCCGTCCACCAGTGGAATGGGTTATATTGGGAGTGGCAATCAGCATACTCAACAGAAGCTGGAAGATATTGAGATATAAAAAGGGGAACTGAGATACTAGCACAGCAAAGGGCATAGAAAAGCCAGTTTGCAGAAAGCTCACTTTGGAGACCTCACAATTTCACCACGGTTTGCCTGCTTGTTTCCACTTGTGCATGGAGGAATCGATCCATGTGCAAAGGTAGATCATAGCTGGGAATACTGAGTGGGTTGCATTACCAAGGAACACTTTCACCTCTGAGTCATTCTTAACCCTTTTTAGGGCAGGGGTTGGATCACGGTACCCTGGGAGATGCAGCTGAAAGCAGTGGAAGTACGTGCACATGCACACAATTCCAAGATGACCATGGAGTGCAGACTCCAGTTCCAGTTGCCTTCGAATTGATTTTAGACTCATAGCAACCCCAAGTGTGTCAGAGTAGAATTGTGCTCCATAGTGTTCTCAACAACTGATTTTTCAGAATAGATCTCCAGGCCTTTCTACCAAGGCACCTCTTGGTATACTTGAACCTTCAACCCTTCTGTTAGCAGCCAGGTACATTAACCGTTTGTACCACCCAGAGAGTCCAGACCCCAAATTAAGAAGCCCCATACAGATGACTTCTAAAGTCCTTTCCAACTCTTAGACTCATAATTCCATAAATTTCAGGCATAAGAGTACCTTAATAAAATATCATTTTCATAATTTCTTGTGCCATTTATTGGGAGAGTAAGAAATGTTTGATGAGTTACAGTTGAACAGGTGTGGCTCATTCTTCTGTGGGGCAAGTCAAGATACCACCACCTATTGCATAACATAGACAAAGAGGTTTATCTCTGTAGTCAAGAAGGCTGAGAAAGGCCTCATGGTGTGGTTTTTCCACCAGGCTGAGAATAAGTCAGTGGTAGAGCCAGGACTTGAAAAGGACCCAACCCATTCAACTGTATTGGATGATTCACTTAACCCCACCTATAAAATATATCAAGGAGCCCTGGTGGCACAACAGTTAAGTGCTCTGCTGCTAACCAAAAGGTTGGTGGTTTGAACGCACCCAGCAAATCCATGGGAGAAAGACCTGGCGATCTGCTCCAGTAAAGATTATAGCTTAGGGCATTTGTACTCTGTCACATGGGTTGCTATGATTTGAAATCAACTTGATGGCACCCAACAACAATATAAAATATAACTATGTATGTTATATTTTACATAGGGATCAGTTCCTGGAGAAGGATATCAGAATGCTCCTTAGAAGCAAGGATGGCGAGATTATGTCTCACATACTTTGGACATGTTATTACAAGGGATCAGTTCCTGGAGAAGGACATCATGCTTGGTAAAGTAGAGGGTCAGAGAAAAAGAGAAAGACCCTCAATGAGATGAATTGGCACAGTGGTTGCAACAATGGGCTCAAGCATAACAATGATTGTGAGGATGGTGCAGGACCCAGCAGTGTTTCATTGTGTTGTACATGGGGTCTCTGTGAGTTGGGGAAATAACTCGACAGCACCTAACAACAACAACATATATGTTTTCATGCCCCTTACCAAAATGTTGTGGTTACAAAGTAAAGTGATATTCATGGAAGTGTTCAGGGTTTTGTTTTTTGTTTGTTTTCCAGAATAAATCTCTACAAATGCTTGGATTTATTAAAATTCGTTTGAATGCTTGCCTCAGGAAACTATTTGCTGAGAGAACTGAAAAATTAGTTGGGCAAAGGAAATGCAGCTAATACTGTGTAATTAGAGTGACACATTTAACACAGTGTCTCATTAAATATTCTTTGATAAATTCACTCAGATTATCTTGGTTATGACTAGTGACAAGAACCAAGAAATGGCTTGAAGGCCCTGACAGGCCAAAGTGACAGTAAATGGTCACTGAGTTGTGAGAGAATGTGAGGGAGAAGGGGCGGCAGCCAGAAGGAAGAAGAAGGGTACTTCGGGGATTGATGTTTGATCTGGTCTTATTTAATATCTTCATTAATGATCCAGAAAAGGGGTAAATAGCCTGTTAATTAAGTTTGCAAATGAGACTAAATTGGGAGATGTTGTAAACATGCTCAAGGACAGAGAAGTAACATGAAGGCACCTTGAGAGGCTGGAAGGATGGGCCTGAAGAGAAAAAGCCAAAAGCATGTGTGTGTGTTCTAGAAGGAAACTGGACAAGAAGCTGTAAGAGCCCTGTGTATGTATATTTTCGTTCACTTGTTCCTTTGTTCATTCTCATTTTTGTTCTCTCCATGTTTATTGAAGCAGACACAGTTGATACCCGCCAATACTAATGGGTGGCATTCTCTTCTACACACCTTGAAGCTGCCCTCTGATTCTACCAGAGGACTTGATTCTGGCCACAGGAAAGTTAAAGCCCCAGAAAGAGCCCTCAACCAATGGTAAATGGGGGTGGGAGGGAGGGTGGATTTTGGTAGATAAATACCCCACTTTCTTTGCCCCTCAATCACAATAATTCTGAGGTGTGTTCTACACTGTCTCCCAGAGTTACCCAGCAAGACCAAGCTCCAGCTGCCCTCAGAAATAAGTGGCTTGAGGTCACATCCTTTATCGATTTTCTTCCCTTCCCCGTCACTTCCCGACTCATCTACCAAGTTGCCTAGGATCACCTCCTAAATAAATGACTTCTCAAATCCATGTCACAGTCTCCTTCTGGGGGAACCCAAACAAAGGCATTTATCAAACTTTTCCATCTATAAGCACTGCGCTGTGTAAGATCAGGTTGTTGCCCTCAAGGGGTAGACTTGATTGACTAAATAGGAAATGCCAAATAGATGTTACTATCTGTAATATCTTCATGCCTGCCATAGAAAGTAAGAAAATCATGGTCTCTAAATATTCAGTACAGTGCGCTCGTCATCATGCACTTCACTAGGCTCTCCATGATATTTCTCTGTTTTGATGCTTTTCTCTTCCACTCTTAGTGAGAACTCTAAAACTCCCTCATGTCTCAGTCTCGAATTTAGGACTGATGGCGTCCAAGCTCCTGACTTCAGTCTGCCCTACACATAGCAGTAAAAATCCTCCCTCCCTCAACTTCCACTCTGGTCATATTATGGCCCTGTATATAGCCCTACAATGATGTCCAACTGTCTCCTGATTAAAATTCCTCATCAAGAACTTAGAGCTATTGTTTAGCTGCTTCCCATCTTGTGATGGTTGATTTTATAGCACTTGGCTAGCCTGTGGTGACCAGTTGTTTGGGCAAATCCTAGTTAAGATGTTGCTATGAAGTATTCACATGTAATTTAGCATTTAGATCAGTTGATCTTAAGCTAAGCAGATGACCCCCCATAATGTGGGTGGGCTTCGTCCAATCAGTTGAAAGCCTTCAGAGCAAAAACTGAGGTTTTCTGAGGAAGAAGGATTCTGTTTCAAGACTCTAAATAGACAAGACAGCTGTAATTCCCAAGCTGTTGCCTGACCTATGGAATTTGGACTGGCCAGCCCCGATAATCTCATGAGCCAATTCCTCAAGAGCTCTCTCTCTCTTACTGATTCTGTTTCTCTATACAACCCTTACTAACATAACCTCTTTACCCACTGGTCTCCATTTTTTCTGCCCATACCAGCTCACATGTTTGCTCTGGTGAAAGCAAACTGCTTCTCCTCCCTAAAACTGAGCTATTTGCTCCTATTCTCAATTTTTACTCATGCAATTTCTTCTCCTCAAAAAACCTTTCAATGCCTTTTCTTCAAGTCATTTCTTGCTTCTTTGGAACTGAACAATCTGTGTTTTAGCAAGACTTCCAGGTGGTTCTGATAAAGTTTGAGACCCACTGGTATGCTGGGACTGACTCCACACTCACACATATCATAGGACCTTGGTCCAGTTAGACACATCTCCTGCCCTCGGTTTCCTTAACCATGAAAAGGAGGATATAATAATAAACCCTCACCAGAGGCTTGTTGTGAGGATTAAACAAAACAATGTTTGTAAAGCACCTAGGGCATCATCTCTCACACTGTAGCTTCACAGTAAATATTGATTCCTTTTACTTCCTCTCTCTCCCCTCAGACTCACAGCTTGCAATTCAGTGAAGCATTTGATTCCTGAGACATGACTCTAACTTAAACTGAGGATGGATTTTGCTTTGTCCTACAGACTTTACCAGAAGGGACTCCTGTAACCAGAACACTCTCAGGCAGCTGCCTGAACCCTCAGATCCGACTAGGAGAGACAAAGAAGCAGAATGTACCTACGATTTTCAGGATAGCTTTGCTGGAAAAATCTTTGGCCATATTGCCAAACCAAACCCATTGCCGTCAAGTGAATTCCTACTCATAGCAACCCTATAGGACAGACTAGAACTGCCCCCATAGGGTTTCCAAGGAGCAGCTGGTGGACTCCAACTGCTGACTTTTTGGTTAGCAGCCATAGCTCACCATAACACTTAACCACTGTGCCACCAGGGTTCCTTGGCCATATTGAGTTTTTCTAATTCAGGTTGTTGTTGTTGGGTGCCATTGGGTTGATTCCAACTCAGAATGACCTTACAGGACAGAGTGAAACTGTTCTAAAGGTTTTCCTAGGTTGAAATCTTTACAGGAGCAGATCACCAAGTCCTTTCTCCCACAGAGTGGTTGGTGTGTTCCAACTGCAGAGCTTTGGTTAGCAGCTGGGCACTTAACCATTGTGTCACCACGGCTCCTTAGTTCAGGTTAATATCTAACTTTCCCCCTGGCTGATTGACCATTGGAAACAGATACATGAGAAACTAGACCTTATACAGACCACATGAATGGCAGCAACCCTGAAGATAAGGTCAGATCTCCAAGGCAGTGACCCCATTTCTCTGGCCTTAGGAAGGTACCTTTTTTGACTTTCTCATCATTGTGTAACTTAACCACACGTCCCTGGCATCTTCTGCATTCACTTGAAGGGCTAATTGGCTTGTTTGCTCGTATTTCTTATGCTCAAAAGAAAGACATCATGTCCATGTCTCAACGTCCCAATGTCCTGACCACAGAACAAGGCATTCTAACCTCACCATTTACCATGAGGCAAGCAACCAAATGTCACCTCAGTAAATATTAATGGAAATGAATTAACTAAAGAAACCAAAAACCCATGGGACATATGGAATTACGCTAGATTCTATGGATAGGTGCTAAATTTATTAGTGGGTAATTGGACCCAGCCTTCGCAGAGCTCATGCTGGACAGTACCACCTCGACCCAAGGGGACACTATTCTTTCTCTCACTACCAAATAAGCTTCTCCCAGCATTCACTGTCAACAGGAAAGTAAGCAGCTTCAAATCTGAACTCTGACGAGCCAGATAGAGGTTATCTCAAAAATGTAGCAACTGAAAATATCTTTGCACAACATTGGTAACCCACATCCTGATAACTTCTTTTTTAAGAAAAACAGTGATTTCAGTAGCAGTGGTATATCATAAGGTAGAGTTCAGCATCCTTTTCAAATACATTTGAATCTCAGTGCCAAGGACATTGAATTAATCTCAGTGCTTTATCCTAAAGAATGCTGGTGGGAAAGGCAAAGAAGTAGTTTAAAAAGTCCGTAAGAATGCAAAACATGTAATTTCATTATGATATGAAATGAGAGTGATAGGACATCAACATGATAATGAAGCAAAGGAGGAGGTTCCATCATCCCTGGCCTAGAGAACACATTTAACAAATGAAATCTGGGTAACAATGTAACTGTTTACAGCAGCTCTAGAGAATTAAAAAAAAAAAAAAAACCACTGGTGCGATGTATTTTGTTTTCATGTATCTAACTGGTTAAATTTGGAGAGTTGTGTTTGAAACCTGTAATTGAGAAACAAACCTGGAGAACAACTCCATCAGCCTCAGGAGGAGATAACAATGCTGTCAGCCTTCCCACAAAAGCACTGAGGAAGACCCGAAGATGAAGCATCACAGCAGTAAGAAATCTGGGATTTGCAGTCTAACTCTTACCAGAACCTTGGAGGAAGTGCTACTAAGTAAGAAGCAGATCAAACCAGATTGGAAAGCCCATTTTGTGACCCACCAGTTCTGTGACTCATTGAAAATATATCCTCATTGTCCACCAAGATTCAGCAATTCAACTTCTGCGCCAATCCCAAAACTGGACAGCTGCCTCTCCACCAAGAGGGTGCTTCTTTTTGAAGCTGTTAACATACTGTTTCATGCCTTCCATGCCAATCAATACCTTTCTTTACACCTCCACTTGAAATAGCAATAGTAATATTAATAATGATAATAGCAGCTAATATTTAAATTTTACTATGCAGTGTGCTTAGTGCTATAGAAATATTACCTTATTCGAACCTCACAACACCCAAAGAAAACAATGCTATGATTATTTTAGTTTTAGGAAAATGAGATTCAAAGATATAAAACAACTTGCCAAAGTTCACAAAGCTGGTTAGAAGTAGAACTAGGGTGTGAACCCAGATTCCAAGGCTCTAGACTGTACCATAGCCCTTGTAAGATATTTGTCAAGAACATGATATGCAATATGAGAAGGCGTGGACAGAGAAATTGAGAGCTCTAGTAGCAGTGCATGTTGGGAATTTCCATTTAGCAGTGCAAGCTGGGAATTTCCATTTTCACCTCTGTGCATTCCATCTGCTCAGAATGTCAGAACTAGGAAGTATGGAGAGACGTTTCCATCTCAATCCAGAAAAGTCACCTTGTCAATGAAATCCAGCTAGACCTCTGAGAAAGAGATGTGACCAGCAGCAGAAAGCAAAGCCAAAAGTAAATAATGTATCTTTTCTCTTAATTTGAGGACAAAACAAAAAAGAAAAAGGAAACATGAAAAACAAAGGGAAATTCTACAGGGAAAAAATCATTATGAAAACTCAGAAGATGAGCAGAGTTCTGAAAAACATGTGTTATAAAAACCAGAATCTGGAAAAATGATATGGAATTCTCTTTTAAATAGAAGACAACCTGTCCTCCATGACACAAAAAGTGAACATCACTAAGAAGGTAACTTGTCGAGGTAAAATGTCAGCAGGCCAAGATTAAAAGTGATATAGGTCAGACAGAGAAGTTTTCAGGAAAATTAGAAAAGCAATAACAGAATATGAACCTACACCGGAGGCATTAAGGAGCATAACTGACACTGCAGAAAATCAAATCAGTAACATGGAAGACAAACTTTAGTAGTTTTCCTAGAATTCAGACAAAGATAAAAAAGATGGGAGAAAATATGAAAACCTGTAATAGAGATCAAACTTAAGAAAATAGAACGATCGGAATAAGCACAATATTCAAAGACATCGTTAAGGAAACTTTCCTTCAGAGAAGAAAAGAAATCATAGTACGCAGACCAAACAGCTTACCTTGTTCCAAGGAAATCAACCCACATGAACCCATCCCCCAAATGTATAAACCCAAGGATAAAGTTTAAAATATTACACATATATAGACAGAAAAAAGGAGCCCTGGTGGTGCAAGGGTTAAGTGCTCAGCTGCTAACTGAAAAGTTGATCGTTTGTAACCCACCTGGCAGCTCTCCAGGAGAGATACCTGGCTATTTGCTCCCATAAAGACTGGAAAAACAAAAAACCAAACCCGTTGCCATCCAGTTGATTCTGACTCACAGCCACCCTATAGGACAGAGTAGAACTGCCCCATAGGGTTTCCAAGGAGCAGCTGCTGGATTCAAACTGCCAATCCTTTGGTTAGCAGCCATAGCTCTTAACCACTGTACCACCAGGGCCCCCAGAAAACCCTGTGGGGGGTTCTACTCTGTCACATGGGGTTGTATAAGTCGGAGTTGACTCAACAGCACCTAACAACAACAAAGGAAGAAGCCAAGCTAGCCTCATACTTTGTAAAAATGCTAAAAGACAATGAAGCAACAACACATTTTAGGAGAACCAAGTTGTAAACCAAGAATATTATACCCAGGCAATGGAGTAATGGAACTGAGAGATAGTCTTAAAGAGGCAAAGGGTCTGGTAACGTATCACCTATTGCCTTTCTTTCAAAATTAGAATTAAAATGAGGAACTCAACTCAGAGGAAGTCATACTACAAAAGGACTGTCTTGTGGGATGTTACCTCAGAGAACCACAGCCAGATGAACTAATGAACTTAAGAGAATTGTTGGAGCCTGAGAGAGGCAGCCTTTCTTCCACTCTGGATAAAGCTTAAAATACAAACAATTTTATAATGAATTGTTACCCTTGATTATTCACATTATAAAATCATTCTGGAAAAGAAACTCAGAAATTCAAATAAATATAAGTACTATTATGCAAAAAAAAAAAAAAAAAAACCCACCAACGCCCAAGAAAAAAAGACTGGGGAAAAATAGTGTTGTGGTTGTCTTTGACGAATTAAATTTTTTACCTTTTTTTTTTTTCTTATTTATCACAATTTCCTTGAAGAGCTCATATTTAATATACTTAAAAAAATAAACTATTTAAAAGAGAAAATAGCACATTCAGAATTCATCCCACTTCATCTAGGAAGATCAATATCTTTGGCTTTGCTCTTCTGGTGTTAAAGCTTTCCAAGTATCTATTTTAAAGAAGTAGGACACTGCTCCTGGCTGGCTGTGTTCTCTGCAGACTGAATGGTGTGCAAAGAGGGGTGACTAGATGATCTCCAGGGCCGTTATTCAAAAATGCAGCGACAACTCCGATTTGGGAAGCTTGGTCAAAGCAGAGCCAATCCCTCTGGTCACGTTTGCCCTGGAAGGCACATCTTGTTGACTGTGATGTATTTCAGAAGTTTGCTTCCTCTAATTTGTTGTCGCTGTTATTGTTACATAAATTTTAACCCATTTATTATAGACTAGAGATGTTTTGGAGTCCCTGGGTGGTGCAGATAGTTAGCACACTCCACTGCTAACCCAAAGGTTAGAGGTTCAAGTCTATTCGGAGGTGCCTCGGAAGAAAGGCCTGGCAATCTACCGCTAAAAAATCAGCCATTGAAAACTCTATAGTGCACCATTTTACTCTGAGACACATGGGGTCACCATGTGTTGGAGTCAACTCCATGGCAACTGGTTAGAGATATTTCAAGCGGTGGAGCGTCTACTGGTCTTTCAGTTCCTTCAGTCTTCTGATGGCCGATCTTACTGTGACTGCAGGGATGGTGGGGGAGTTTCAGGCACCACTAGCTACTGTTTTCAGGCAGTAACCACAGTGCCAGCTTGTCTCTTCATTTTGGTTTCACAACAGAAGGAGCAAGTGCACTTGGTAGTGCTGGCTGATTTCAATTTTCTTCACCATTTTCCTGAGGGAGGCACCATAACGGGTTCCATATTTATCCACTATTCCGACCTTCTTGGTAATATCTAGCCATGTTGCTGCAAACTAGTACCAAGCCCAGAGATTCCTCTGATTTTTTTAAATAACTTTTTTTTTTTTTTCTAATTACAAAAGGAGTCCATCCTTAGGACAGAATATTTGGAAAACTCCACAAAAAAAAAAAAAAAGAAAAAAAAAAAAAAAGGAAAAAATAGAAAATCTCTCATAATCTCATGGTTCAGAGTCAGGATTTTTTATTTCTGAGATTACTTGGAGGCAAGACAGTAAAAGATAGGATACCACCTCCCAATGGGCTGCCACAGTTTCCATGGCTTCTCTTTGGAAAGAAGACAGAGGGACTTAAGCAAGCTGCCGCTCAGGAATTTGAGGGCTTCTCACCTGAGCCGTCCTCCACGCCACCCTCAAGTAAAACCAGTAAGATAACACCCATGGAAGCACTTTATAAACTCTGAAGGATTATACAAATGTTATGCTAATTATTCTCAGGAGAAAGGAGGTTGGTCTCTTGGTATTTTCATGATTGCACAAAGGGGAATCGGTTTCCCAGGAACGTTTTCTAAATGTCCTGCCGTTGGAGGTGTTACTGCCGTCCAGGCTTTCCCCTACGGTCGCAGCCTCCTATCTGGCATTTCCTCTCCCACAAGGATTCAGCAGAGCTGTGGTGGGTCCTGGCACACCGGTCGCCTGCAGAGTCGCTGCTCTGCCCACAGCTCGGCGCACTTACATATGGCGCCCATATACGTTCTGACCCCAACTAAGATCATAACTTCAAGTGCTTCATTTTAAAGCACACCACAGTCGGCAAGACTTGCCTCCCAGAAGAATACCGCAGAAGCACGGCATTATTGCAAGCACATGCATTGATGTACACGTTTCCTCATTGCTGTGTGTATCGTGGCCCTGTCAAAATGTGAATGAGGTTAAAGTCTCTTGAGAAAGGGCTGAAGAGGAAAAGTTGTGAGGTGTCAGGGTGTGAGGTGTGAGGTGTGAGGAGCATACAGAGGTTTTGACAGCTCCCTCTCCTGGCTTCATGCCCCCTCACATAAGGCTCTTCGCCTGGGATTGCCTATTCTGGAAACACTCTATTATCGTTTTACTAGAACTCTGCAGTGAGAGTATCGTTCTGTATTTCAGATTTCCCCAGAGTGCTAAAAAAGAAGGAAATACACTAACCCAGCAATAATCCACAGAACTAATGAACTGGGAAATTCACAAAAAGACAACGCACCTGGCTTGGGTGTTACACCTGAATGTATGTAATCACCCAGATCACAACAGTCTTTAAAAATAATGAATAGGAGCAATCAGCAAGAGAAGAAAACTCTTGTAGAAGAGTGTGGCTTCTGGTAAAGAATGGCTTTATTAAGAGCCAGAAACATGCAAGTTCCTCTATGGGGATATGAAAATAGAGAAATTTCAGTTCCCTCCCATATCCTTTGTATTATTGGTTATTTCTACATATCTTTGATTGGTGAGACTACCTTTAAAAGGCCAAATTGTAATGAATTTGGATATCAGATATGCTTAAATCGGAACCCATCTTGGGCATTGTCAAGTCTAGCAACTTTATATTAGGGTTGAGGAAACTGAGGCCCAGAAAGGGTGTGTTACTGGTTATTAAGGACTGAATTGTGTCCCCCAAAAATGTGTGTCAACTTGGCTAGGCCATGATTCCCACACACTGTGTGGTGTCCAGTACTGATCTGGAATTATCCAGATCTGATGGAATTTTGTGATCTGATGGAATTATCCTATATGTTGCAAATTCTAACCTCTATGATGTTAATGAGGCATGATTAGAGGTAGTTATGTTAATGAGGAAAGACTCAGTCTACAGGATTATGTTGTATCTTGACTCAATCTCTTTTGAGATATAAAAGAGACAATCGAGCAGAGGGGAGAGGGACCTTATACTACCAAAAAAGAAGAGCCAGGAGTGGAGCGTGTCCTTTGGACCTAGGGTCCCTACGCTGAGAAACTCCTAGACCAGGAGAAGATAGATGACAAGGACCTTACCCCAGAGCTGACGGAGACAGAAAGCCTTCCCCTGGAGCTGGCATGCTAAATTTACACTTCTAGCCTCCTAAACTACAAGAGAATACATTTTTCTTTGTTTCAGCCATCTACTCATGGTATTTCTGTTACAGCAGCACTGGGTAACTCAGACACTGGTCTTGCCCAAAGTCTCATAGATGAGTCAAAACAGGAACCCAGAAATCTTCCACTTTAATAATTTTTGTCCTATCTCTTTATCACCTGTATGTTGTTTACTCACGAGTTTTCTTTAAGTCAGTCCATGTTTTCCTTCCAGAAGTTCACTTCTATAAATGGAAAACCAATTTTATTTATCACAAAATAAAAGGTAATAATAAGCATGAACAGAATTAAAGTGAAACAATGTTAAATTCTAAGTAAGAAGGCTTTGAGACCACTTCTATTTAAATAGTGATATTGTTATTGTTGCCATTAGGTACTGTCTAGCAACCTTATGCATAACAGAAACGTTGTCTGGCCCTGTGCCATCCTCACAATAGTAGGCATGTTTAAGCTCGTTGTTGCAGCCACTGTGTCAATCCATCTCATTGAGGGTCTTCCTCTTTTTTGCTGACCCTCTACCAAGCATGATGCCTTCTCCAGGGATTGCTCCCCCCGATAACATGTCTAAAGTAAGTGAGACGAAGTCTTGTCATTTTCACTTCTAAGGAGCTTTCTGGCTGCACTTCCTCCAAGACAAATTTGCTCATTCTTCTGGCAGTCCATGGTATATTCAACATTCTTCAGCAACGCTAAAAGTCAAACGCAACAAGTGAAAAGTCCTTGTCACCCTAAGAAGCACTGAGAGAGGATTGAAAAGGGAATGGCTTTCTCAACATGTGACTCAATGCCATTTAAGGTTGTATTTGTGTATCAACTGTCGTCTTGTCACACTCTGGAAAGCCTTGTGCTACTCCCTGACACCAGCCAAGAGCCTCGCCTCCTCCAGGAAGCCCGAGGGAATTGCAGAGGGAGTAGCCCTTGTCGGTGAATTGAGTATCACTTTGTTGGTGGCTACACCCACTTTCCCATCACCTTCTTTTGAAACGCGAGAACCATTCTTGAATTTTAGGTGAGAATTGTTGAGAATGTACTCAGGGGGTTAGGAACACACTGAGTAATAGCCTTACAAAGTAAAAACCAAATTCATCATTATAATCACTGATTTTCAGATTTTCATGAAGGAAACAAACATTTAAGAAGAAACACCTACTATGTACCAGGCAGGACATATGCTTTATATCATCTAATCTCACAGCAACCTTAGAAAGCAGGCATTTATTGGTTCCATTTCACACATGAGGAAACTGAGGCCCAGAGAGGTTAAGTAACTAAGTAACTTACCTCAAGTCACACAAATAGTAAGTGGATTTAAATCCAGATCTTTTATGCCAACCCTGGCTGCTCATTAGAATCACCTGGGAGCTTTTCATGATGACCAGTGTCAGAGCCTCAATTACAGTGATTCTAATTTAATTAGATGGATGTGGGGATGTGTCATGGTACTTTTTTTATTGTTCTAAAGATATATAACAACATTTGTCAATTCAAGAATTTTCCATGTGTACAGTTTAGTAACACTAATTACATAAACTATGTTGTGCAACCCTGGCTAATATCCGTTGCCAAATTTTCCATCACCATAAACAGAAACTCAGTGCTTCTTAAACAGCTCTTCCTTCTTTCCCCCGCCCTCTTGTCCCTAGTAACCACTAATAAACTTTGGTCTCTCTACATTTGTCTATTCTAGATATTTCATATAAGTTAGATCAAACAATATTTGTTCTTTTGTGATTGAATTACTTCACCTAGCATGTTTTCAAGGTTCATCCATGTAGCATGAATCAAGACTTCATTTCTCTTTATAACTAAGTAGTATTCTCTTGTATGTATGTACCACACTTTGTTTATCCGTTTGTCTGTTGATAGACAATCTGATTGTTTCCACCTTTTGTCTGTAGCGGATAGTGATGTAATGAACACGGGTTTGCATGTATCTGTTCATATTGCTGCTTTCAAGTCGCGGGTGTATACCTAGGAGTGGGTATGTATACCTAGGAGCTGGGTCATATGGTAGTTCTATGTTTAACTTTTTGAGGAACTGCCAAACTGTTTTCCACAGGGGCTGTACCATTTTGCATTCCCTCAAGCAATGGATGAGGATTACAATTCCTCCACAATGTCACTAACATTTATTGTTTTCCATTTCTACTGTGCAGATGGCATTGAGAAACCCTTAACTTTGGGTAGTCCATAACCTTTGTTTGCTATTATTCGCTTGTCACTTTTACAGATCTTTCTTCAAATCTGGTCTCCTACATTTCCTAGTGAAATTTCAACAAGCAGGACGGACTAAATCTGTGACAAAGCAGGTCACTGCCCAGTGACTGGGGCCTCCAGGTTGGAGAGCAGGGAGTTTTGGATCCCAGCTCTGCTTGTGCTCTGACTGAGCAGGGACCTTAGACAAAGCCCTCACCCGTGGTTTCCCCATCTGCAGCATGAAGGGACTGCTAAGCTCCCCTTCAGCTCTCAATCCCTATGATCAGGCTCCAAAGGCTGAAAGCCCTGTGAATGCACATCCCCTCCACATTTCCAACTTATTGGCTTCCTTCTTCCCTTCAGCTCCTTTTCTATTTAATGAGCTTTGGCCTGAGTGTGCCCTGCCTTCCACGCCTACCTCCCCTGTCCTCTTGGCCTCCTCCTAGGTCCCCAGCTTGTTTTTCACCATGGGAATACTTTTTTTTCATTACTATTTTGCTTCTACTTTTTTATTCAACTCCAGTTCACTGCAGGCTATCAAAACTCCTTTAATATACCCAAGTCACCAAATGTGCCTTCCAGGGACCTTAATTGAGCAAAATCATTTTCTTAAACTGCTAAAGTAGGGACCACGGCCCAGCCAGTAGAAGTGGGAAGAAAACAAAGCATAGGACAGAAGCAAGTTCATTATAGGACAAATACTATTATCATGTTCACCCCAAAATACATCCGGGCAAATGCACACACGCGCACACATATACGCTTGCGCTTCCAAATACTAAAATACTTTCAATTTCTCTGCTCTGGATTTATTTTCTCCTATAAACTTATCTGTATTAATTTTTATTGTGGTGAAATATATATAACAAAACATTTGCCCTTTCAACCATTTTTACATGCACAATTCCATGACATTAATAACGTTCACCATGGTGTGCAACCATCACCACTATAAGTTTCCATTTTTTTTCATCACCCTTAACAGGAACTTGGCACCCCTTAAGCAATAATAGCTCCTCATTCTCTCCTCCTACCCATCCCTGGTAACTACTACACTCTTACAAAAATTTTGACATAGTAGAATAATTTTCAGAATATGGGTCACTTCACTTCACGGAATTCTTTCACTTATTTGAATTGTGAGTTTGTTTGTGTCTTCAATGTACAGGCCTCAGGGTATATTACCGTGAAGCAGTCTACAGAAACCCAAAGCACAGGTTACTACTTGCCCTCGTCTTCTTGTATATCTAAAATTTAAGTTTGTGGAGTACTGTATTAGTTAGCAAGGAGCCCTGGAGCTGAAGGAGTTAAAGCTCTCGGCTGCTAACCAAAAAGGTAGGCAGTTTGAACCGCACCAGCCGCTCCATGGGAGAAAGATGTGGCAGTCTGCTTCCAGAAAGATTTACAGCCTTGGAAACCCTATGGGGCAGTTCTACTTGTCAGATAGGGAATCGACCTGACAGCAGTGGGATTTTGGTTGGGTCTTAGTTAGCCAGTGCTGCCGTACAAGAAACACCACAAGCGGGTGGCTTTTAAGAACAGAAATTTATTTTCTCACAGTTTAGGAGACTGGAAGTCTGACTTCAGGGCACTGGCTCTAAGTGAAGGCTCTCTCTCTGTTGGCTCTGGCGGAAGGTGCTTGTCTCTTTAAACTTCTGTAGCCCCAGCGTTCCTGAGTTCCTTGGCAGTCTTCACATGGCATCTATCTTCCATCATTTATGCTTCTTTTCTTGTTTCTGTGTCTATGCTGCTCCTCATAACTCAGAAGTGATTAGCTTTAGGACACCTCCTATCCTGATTGGCCTCATCCACATAACAAATAAAATCCTATTCCCACAAAGGATTAACTATATCCACAGGTACAGGGGTTAGGATTCCAACATACGTTTTGAGGAGACACAATTCAATCCATAGTAAGTACCCAAGGCAAAGGGTGGGTAGAAACTGTGGGCTGCATTCTTCCATGGGCTTCCATCACTCCGAGGACACCTGGCCTCAGCCCAGGCTCATAGCCTTTTGTACTAGTCCCAAATATCTCTTCATTGCAACAGGCCTTGGAAAACATATGACAGTAAATCTGAGGCTGATTACTCCAGGATGACGCTCAGAATTTTTCAGGGCATAACAGGTTTATGAAGTATTTGAACAGCGCCATGTCCCAGAGGTGGAAAGACCGATTTCCAGGCGATGC
Source organism: Trichechus manatus latirostris (assembly GCF_000243295.1). Taxonomy (NCBI): domain Eukaryota; kingdom Metazoa; phylum Chordata; class Mammalia; order Sirenia; family Trichechidae; genus Trichechus; species Trichechus manatus. The sequence continues at coordinate 6,674,933 of NW_004443999.1, forward strand.
CAGGGTCTAGTATGGGGAGCACTTGACAGTGTTTGTAAAGTAAACAATTCTGTTGATTGGGACAGTAGTTTGCAAATGCCTATTTAGTTTTCATAGGTTGCAGCAGTTTTACATTTATCCTTGTTGTTGTTTTTTTTTAAGTGGAACTAATAATCAAGCTTTTTAGGGCAAGTTTATTGTTTTGGATACAACTGTTCCCCATCCAACTCTATGGAACTACCTTCCCACTGTTAGGTGGCAAAAGGAGTTTTCAGCTTTTTTAATTACTCTTCCTTTGTCATAAAACCATTGGTGTGTTTTTGATTTCCAGAGAGAAAAGAGAGTGTGTTTATGGTTTTGCCATTATTTTTAGACTGTGCTATTCAATTCTTCTTCTAACAGTGTATATTGTTATAACGATCTCAAGTTCTAATTTATTTATTGTTAAAATGCTAATTATGCACTTGCCTTGTTTTGATTGAAACTAAATAAGTTAACTCAGAATATTTCTCAGTATTCTACCGAGCTCCAAACGTAAACTTAAGTCTTGATAGACAGTCGGAACCCCACTGGGATTTCAGATCCAGGGGGTCATTTTGGGGTGAGGTCTTGGGCCATTTTAGCAGTCAGGCTGTATCTACAGTACTCCAGTGGCTGGTTTTAATAATAAGATGGAACCCCAATCCAATGTGGACCATGGGGAGTGAATGAGCCCCTCCATTATCTCCATCTTCATATGGACACCAGCAAACGTGCCATTAGTGGAAACACTTGAAGCCTGCAGCCATTGCCATGAGTATGGTGAGAGTGGCCACTGGACACCCTCCAGGACTCGTGCCACCAGCTGTCCATGACAAAAAGCACACCATTAAATCACAATGTCAGAGCTGAATGGAACTTGGAGACCACTCAGCTCTGATCCTCATTTTATACTTGAGCCAACTGAGGCCCAGGAATGGGAAATTACTTAGTCATATACACTTAACAAGTTAATGGCAGAGCAGGATTACAGCCCTGGCCTCCTGACTCTTAGAAGAGTGCTCTTTCCAAAAATGAGCCTCAAAACTTCATCTGAATGTAGTGGCAGAGGAGCCCCAATTCTGCACCTACAGAATCTGTTATAATAAAAGAGGCTCCCACTTATTGTGCCTTCACCATGCACCCAGATCTTATCTCGTTTAATTCTTACATCAGCCTTTGAGATAGGTATTATTACAGATAACTAAACTGTGAAACAGAGAGTTAAGTAACTTGCCCAAGGTCATAGAGCAGATAAGCAGCAGAGCCAGAATTCAGTCTCAAGTCTTCTGTCTCCATAGCCCATGTCTGACCCACTCCCTTAGCCTGTCTCTTATACTGCTTCTCCCAGCACTTCAATTCTTGACCCCAGCACATACCATAGACTTGGACAGATACTGCCCATGACCTTGTTTCCTGACCACAGAACTCTGACCTTGTGTTCAGGTAGCAAGCAGGCATCTCTAGATCTCAGGGAGGGCGGCTCCCTCCCCAGCTCCAGGAAGTAAAGAGTGACAGATCTAACAAGTCATAGTCATCCCATTCCCCTGCCCCAATAACTGGTGTAGGATGATTATGTATGATACAGTTCTGGCCAATGAGATGTAAAAAGGAGACTTCTCAAGGCTCTCTTTACTGTCTGAAAAGACAAAGCTTCAGAGGATAAGATCTTTAGATTCTGGCCTTCAGTTTCTGCTTAGGATGTTAGTATGAGCATGTGATGCCTGGAGCTGAGGCAGCCATATGGGAAACATGAAGTAACAACCATGAGGACCAAAAAAAAAAAAAAATGAGGATAATGAGGATGAAGGAGCAAGACTGTTAGAAAAAGCCTAGCTCCTAGATATTTGAAGACAATGCTAATTCATTGTTCCAACCTTCAGATTTTATTTTGTTTTTAAAAGTTAAATGTCTATTGCCTAGACCACCATTAATCAGGTTTTCTATTCCTGGAAGTCAGAAGAATTCCTAGCTTTTATGAGCTGTTAGTTCAGAGATGTGTGGTCTGAGGGTAGCTGCCCAACACCAGGCCTCGTCCCCCCATCTTTGCAATATGTGTACTAGCTGGAGTCATACTAAGGTTTTATACTCAGGGACATTTAACATAGATCTTGAAGTGTTTGCCACACATTAATCTGCTATCATTTGGAGAATGGACTTTTGACTAAGCCACAGGGAAAATAAATCCTGGTTCTTTGATGATAAAATTTAGTTATAGGGACACATATCCACATATGTGTAGTCATATAAAAAGTCACATATTCACCATGGATTGGTAAATCACCAGCTTATTCAGTATTTAACAATAAGTGGATTGGGATTCAAACAGAATCCAAGTCTCTTGGCCCTTCACATTCAGCCTGCATATCATCATTAATATATACTGGTAGATCTAACTTTTTACCTTTCATTTGGGATATTGTAGATAAAGAAAAAGAGCCCTGGTGGCACTGTGGTTAAGTGCTCCGGCTGCTAACCAAAAGGTTGGCGGTTTAAACCCACCAGCTGCTCCACGGGAGAATGATGAAGCCGTCTGCTGCAGTCTGCTTCGGTAGATTACAGCCTTGGAAACCCTATGGGGCAGTTCAACTCTGTCCTATAGGGTCGCTATGAGTTAGAATCGACTCAAAGGCAATGGGTTAGATAAAGAAATATGGTCTTAACTGTTGTTGTTAGGCGCTGTCAAGTTGATTTCAACTCATAGCGACCCCGTGTGACAAAGTAGAACTGTCTCATAGGGTTTTCTAGGCTGTATTCTTTATGGGAGCAGATTGCCAGGTCTTTCTCCGGCAGAGCCGACAGATGGGTTTGAATCACCAACCTCTTCCTCGGCAGCCAAGTGCTTAACCATTGCGCCACCAGGACTCCTTACAGCCTCTAATAAAACATGGTATTCCAGTCTCGTTTATAAGGTCTGAGCTACAAAAGCACCACCAAAATGTAGAGCTGTGCTTAAATGAAATCTTATTTTAAACTTGCATTTTAAAAACCTTGGAATGAAAATCTAAGCTAAGGATCTCAACCTTGTTAAAGAGGGAGTTTATTAGGTGGCTTTTTAATACATTTTCGAAGTGAGAGCCGCATCAAGTTGTAGATGCACCCACAGTATTGGGACCTCTTACAACATCCATGAAGAACAATCTGTTGGCCAGAAGCACCTGATTTCTTGATCAAGCATTGTATTTGTCAGCATAGACGATTGTGGTAGCACTGACAGAAATTTTATCACATTTAACATTTGCTCACTTCACACCTCAGACTCTCTCTTGATCGCAGAATTTGTTTCATTGGCATTTGTCATATCTCGGCTATCTTCTTTCACCACTATGTAGATGGTGGCTTTTTTAGGCGACTTTTTCTGAGCTGAGGATTTTTTTTCTAGGATGCCAATCCAATCTGGTATTTCAAAATGCCAACACCATTGGCCCTGCTGGAAACCGATTAAACAATTTCTATGCCTAACAGCTCTTTTCAAGTTGCTGAGTTTTTGATTTTCATTTCTTAAGGCTAAATTTTCACACACACAAAAATTGCCCACTCTTTGCATGCAAATGAAGCAGTTTAGAAATGGAAATTCAAGCACAGTGAGCCCTGCATTAATTTACAAATCCATGGCATATTTAAAATATTTTTTCAAATTGCTTCACACGTTTTGAGTGTGTGACACATCGCCATTTAACTTAGTCAAAGTTATTTTGCTGATAAACTTTAGATAACTCTAAAGACAGCATCTTTGGGAGAGCCAAGGGAGAAGTCTGTTATCAATTTCTTCAGATTTTTTTTTTCATTCAAATAGAATGGGATCAAGTTGGGTGAACTAGAGCTTTCTCTAAAGGCAGGATTTCCTCACCCAGGTGGGCCTTTTAAAACTTGAGTGAATAGCAGGGGAGAGAGAAAGGAATGTCCTTGTGTGTGAAAGTCTACGAAAGTACAAGTGTATGTGTCCCCAACACTTCACATTTCAACCACGTGACTTCTGGTTCCTTTAAGAAGAGAACCCAAACATATCTTCACACCTCTGTAAGGATAAAAATAGGTAATCATCACCAGTCGTCAGCAAAGTATATCTTAGCTATCTGTTGGATAATTGCAAAGAAAGAATGCACATTTGGCTCCAAAGGGGCTCTTGAAGGAAGACTTCTTAGCCTTTCACTTTCTTATAGTACTGCGCAGATGGCAGCACATTTTAGAACTAAAGTTCCTGAGATTTTTGGATTTAAGCAAAATCATTCATTTACCTATGGCCTAAAAAACCCAGACCAAACCCAATGCCATCAGAATGATTCTGATTCATAGCAACACCATGTGTTTCAAAGCAGAACTGTGCTCCATAGGGTTTTCAATGACTATTGTCTTTCAAAAGTAGATCACCAGACATTTCTTCCAAGGCACCTACGGGTGGATTCCAACCACCAAACTTTCAGTTATGTAGCCAAGCACTTAACCATTTTTTCCACCCAGGGACTCCATATCTATAGCCTAAACCAAAAAAAAAGAAAAACCAAACCTGTTGCCATCAAATCGATTCCAACTCATAGTGACCCTATAGGACAGAGTAGAACCGCCCCCATAGGATTTCCAAGGAGCACCTGGTGGGTTCGAACTGCCAATCTTTTGGTTAGCAGTAGAGCTCTTAACCACTGCACCACCAAGGCTGCTATAAACAGGTTATCTACAGCCTGGTCCTAACTAAATTCAGTTTCCAGTCAGACTTTAAAACTATAATGTGCCCTACAAAATACGAAGACTAATTAGAAAGTTATAGTAAATAAGATAGTGGGTGGCATTGGTTCAAGGACAGACAAATAGGCTAATGGAACAGAATGGAGAGACCTGATTGGAACAGAATGGAAAGACCCACACCTATATGGAAGATCTGACACCCTGCAAATAAGTAGGTAAAAAGGGACTCTTCAGTAATGGCTTGAGATAATGAGTTATCAATATGCAAAAAAGAAAAATGGGTCCCCCCACACACACCATTCACTAAAATCAATTCCAGATAGATCAGTGATATATGGAAGGGAAAGCTTTACAATTTTTTAGGGGAAAAAACAGGAAAACATTTTTTGATATCCTCATAAGGAAGTACTCTTACACAAGGCATAAAAAGAACAAACGATAAAGAAAATATACTGCTAGATTCAACTGCAATAACTTCTATTCATCAGAGAACACCAAAAGGAGAAAAAAGAGACAATATACAAATGGGAAAAAGATATCTGCATACCCATGACTAATAAAGGATTTTATCTAGAAGATAAAGAATTCCTATGATTCAATAAGAAAAAGACAAACAACCCAAAAAGGGACAAACAATCCATGAGCAAAAGACATGAAAAGGAATTTATTTTACAAAGGCAACATGAATGCCCAGTAAACATATAGGAAAATGTTCATTAACAATCAGGAAAATGCAAAATAAAGCCACAACAAGATACCATTCACTCCTCCCAGGTGGGCAAAAATGTTAGAAGTCTGACAGTATCAAGTGATGGTAAGATGTGGAGTAAGGATATGGAAGAACAGGCACTCCCACATACTACTGGTTACAGGTTAGCATCACCTGGTAAAATGGAAAACATGCACCTCCCGCAACCCAGCAATTTCACTCCCAGGTACATGGCCAAGAGAAACCAGTACACATGTTTAGCAGGCAGTGTGTATAAGAATATTCATGGCAGTGTTGTTCTTCAGAGCAAAACAACCCAGATATCCCTAAACAGGAGAATGTATGAATTAATTATGACAGTCATACAATGAAATCCAATATGGCTGCACCCACGGACATGGTCGAATCTAAAAAATGTAACATTGAAAATAAAACAGCAAGTTTTAGAAAAATACATGCGGCATAATTTTTTTACCTAAAGTTCTAAAACAGACAAAACTAGATCATGTACTGTTTAGGGATGTCTATTAAAAAAGGAACCCTGGTGGCACAGTGGTTAAAGCACTCAGCTGCTAACCGAAAGGTAATCAGCTCGAACCCACCAGCTGCTCTGTGGGAGAAAGATGCGGTGGTCTGCTTCCGTAAAGATTACAGCCTTGGAAACCCCATGGGGCAGTTCTCTGTTTTACAGGGTCACTATGAGTCAGAATCGACTCAACGGCAATGGGTTTAGCTAATCCTACCTTGGCTTAATTGTTTCATTTCAGTAACTAGGCCACTAGATTGAGGATTCATCAAAAGACATGAATGTATTTGTTTATACGTAAGCTTTCTTAAAAATTTATGTTTCTACAGACCATTAGAGCTTTTAAGAGCTGTGTGATGGGTTGCAATTTAGATATTATATGCTGTATTGGCAGTGTTGAGTTCCAGTTTTCTTTGGGATAACAAGATGAGGTTCTTTCTGCATTCAGCAGGAATTACCTAAACTTGTGGGAGTACATCAACAGTTTTTCACCTGCCCTTGTCCAAGCCTTCTTAGACCAAGACTCACTAGAAGGCATCAAGTAACCAGCTACCATTGAGTCAATTCTAACTCACGGCAACCCCACGCATGTCAGAGTAAAACTGTGCTCCATAATGTTTTCAATGGCTGATTTTTTAGAAGTAGATCATCAGGTCTTTCTTCAAGCTGCCTCTGGGTGAACTCCAACCTCCAACCTTTTAGTTAGCAGCTGAGCATGTTAGTCATTGGTACACCCAGGGCCTCCCACTAGAAGGCGGACCGTGCTTATTGGTTTGACATGTGTAGAGCTAAGCCCAATATCATGTACACATGGCACTTAGTAAGTACAGACTATTGAGAGTGTAAATGGGTTTAATCTGGAGAGAGGGAAGAGCAGAAATCGATCAGCCCATGTTTGGCTTTATTTTGAGAAAACAAGGTTTATCTGACCTAGCTTGGTCCAGACTGATGTGGTCCAACCTGCTTACACTCAAGACCTAGACAGCTGGTCTCCCGCACCCACAAGGGAAATCAAAATAATGATTTTGATAGCTTCCCTTACAGTAATGGAAACTTCAACAGAGAAAGAAAGAACAAAGATAGAATACCAGCCTGGCAGCCTGAGCAGCACTTTGCCACCTGCCCATCGTAATACTCTTGGAGTTCCTGCCAATGTCATGCTTTCTTTCTACCCCATGGAATAAAGTACTGGAAACAGATACCCGGGAGTAGTTTGCTTCCAGTGCCCTGATATGTTACAATTTCCTGCATGGGACTTTTATTCTTATTTGGCATTTGGACTTTTAAATGACTCAGTGATTGATGCTTCAGATACTCACGTGCTAATTGCCTTGGCAGAAAAGAATGTCTTTGTTATTGCCCACTCACCTTTTGTATGGAGTTCCCCACTCCTGTTCTCTTATTTATGACTTGTTGACATTCATCTATATTTAGCAAGTGTTTTGCTAGTATCCAAGGAGTCATCAAAGGTGCAGCTGCTTCGTCTCTACAGGAAACCCCGCTTTAGGGGGACTAGCTCTACTCTATGAGAATCTGCTCCGGAACATTCCTCCGCGTGAATATGAGAAATGCACTTCTTAATTTTTAAATTAGCTGGCTAATGCTTCTATCTTTCTTCCTCCTTTTGGGGCTTGATGAACTCATACGTTATTCTTGGTTGATTGTCAAACTAGCAAAGATGTTTTCCTGATCTTCCTTATGTGGAGTTATATTTGGTTGTTTTTTCCTCCCTTTCCAGAGGCCCCTTTCTTCGTTGTGTGGACACGTGACCTAGTCTTTGTGTTTTCAGTGTCCCAAGCTAGGAAACTTGTGATGGTCCTTTCCTGTTCCTTCCTGAGTCACTGGTTTGTATCACAAGTGCTTGGCTCACCTCCTTCATGCCCTTCAGAGGGGAGAGCTTCCAAAATAAGTCCCCACTCTGCCTCCCTAATTGTATGAAGGCTGAAGTAGAAGTCACGAGAAGGCCCATCCTTCTTGAATACCATCCAAATCGGGATAGTTAACAATGTACCCAAAATACTATTTTAAAGCAGTCTCACCATAAGACAATGTCACTGTGGAGTCCTTGCTCCACTCTGAGCTGCCTCTTCCCAGAAGAAACAATGCACAAACGCAACTCCCAACACATCCTCATGGCCTCCCCATCAACCCATTTCTACTCATTCTTAGAAGCAGCAAATATTTGTTCTCCATTGGTCTTGGCTTTCAAAAATCAAGTGTGGAAAACAAAATCACCCTTTAAATACACATCTTAAAACTAATACAGTAAGTAGGAAACAGAATTTTAGAACAGATTTTATAAGAACTTTTGAAACTGATGGAAACCCACCAGAGGAGGAAAACCAAAACCAGGAAACACGGTGGGTGGAGGAAGGCGGGCATTTGAGTGATAGATTCTGCGTTTGCTTTTGCCCTTTCCATTGATATCTGTATACTTTTGTGGCAGGATCAGAGAAGGGCTGGAGAACTAGCATCTCCACACAGCTGGCTGTGTGCAACACTTTAACACACATTTTGGAGAGGCAGCGCTGTGCATGGGTTAAGAGCCCAGGCTCTAGAGCCTGGTTTGATTCTGCCACAACCACTTACCAGCTATGAGTCCCTAGAAAATTGTTTTAATCTCTCTGTGCCTCAGTTTCCTCATCTGTGAAATGGGAATCAATATAGTACCTCCCTCATGGAGTTGACAGGAGGACATGAGTTGATATTAAATAGGGCCTGGCATATAAAAAGCGCGATGTAAGCCGTTCGTACGCCTAAAAAAATAACTTAAACAATATAAATAAATAAATAATTCCATTTGATCCTCATAATCCTTTGAGTAGATTTCTACTGCAGACATCACTGGTCGCCTGCTCAAAAGCCACTCCTTCTCCCATGTCCTTGTGAGCCCTCCCACCTCCATTTGATAGAGGCTGAAAATGCCATATGCTGGCTTTCCCAGCATTCCTTGCAGCTGTGTCATGAACAAGTGATCCAATTCTGGCCAAGGGAACCTGAGGATGTTGTTGCTGGGGTCTTTCGGAAAGATTTTCTTGCTTTAGGAAAGAGGAGACAGTGGGACAAGAAGAAACCCCCTTCTTTTCTTCTTGTCTTCTGACATCATTCTATAGCAGTCATCTTGTAAACATGAGGTAAAAGCCGAGAGAATCACAGAGAAGCCAAGCTGGTTTCTCTGACCAGCCCTGGAACTGCCTATGCCCACTGTTCTTGTCAAGTGTTGTGCTGAGATAATAAACGTCCTTACTCTTTAAGCCACTTCTTGTAGCCAAACAACACAGGATTATTTAATATGAGGAAACCGAGGGTTAGAAATGTTAACTAACTGTGTGAGTTAGACAGGTGGTAGAAGTAGAATTCAAACGCAGCCTGACTCTAAAGCTTCAGCTTTCATTGCTGCACCAGCGAGCCACCATCACAGTGTTCACCACCTGGGCAAAACTAGTTAGGACTCAGAACAACAGGGACCACCAAGCGAAGGGATGACTGGGCAGAGTCAAAACACCCAGCGTCTTGTCTTTGTATCACTCTTCTCATTGTTTGCAAATCATTTTTACCCTTAGAAATGCAGAACTGAAAGGGAGTTCATAGACCATCCAGTCCAAGTGACAAAACTGAGATGGGCTGAGTCACACATCCAGTTAGTGGCAAAGCCAGATGAAAACTGAGGTCATGACCCATAGTTCTTTCCCTACACCGTTATCTCATTTTATCCATCTTTCAAGATCATCATGAAATTGGGAGGTGTCAAGTAAACAACTAGACATTCTAGACATTCAAGCCTGGAACTCGGGAGGAGCATGAGGACTGGAGATAAATATTTAGCGATCATCAGCTTTAAAGCCCCGGGAAGGGTTGAGTTCTAGGATGGAGAAGAAAAGAGGGTGGTGGTCTCAGCCCTGAGCTACTATTTATTGAGTCCTTACTATGTGCCAACACTGTGCATTACTTTACACACGTTAATTCCTTAATCCTTACAACCAAACAGGAAGCAGATGCTGTTATTGAATTCATTTTACAGATGGAGAAACTGAGGCACAGAGAAGTTATGTATCTTGTCCAAGTTCACAAAGCTACTAAGTGGTACAGCTGGAATATAAACTGAGGTAGTCTGACTCTAAATTCCTTGATCATTACAACACAAACTCTGCTTCTGTATCTTGGGCCTAGTTTGTAGCGATGTGTTCTCATCATTTGGGAGGCTGGTGTGATAATAAACTGTAATCAATACCATAGATGTCAATGAGATCAGCTCTACGATTATGAGCCCTTCAGCCTGAGTACAGGCACTGTCACTAGCAGTCACTGCTGACATGCAAAGCTAGATGTGGTAGATTAATTACTTTTGTGTGTAGCCTTTATAGCCATGGCCTTGTAACTCCCACTGAGGTGACTGCACGGGACTGTGTGATAAGGTAATTGTGGCCCACCAAGGGGATTGGTCAGTTTTGCCTTAAAAGAGAGCCAATTTCAAAGCAAAGAGGAAGATCCCACCACCAACAACAAAGAACAGCCAGGAGCCTGTGCATCCTTTGGACCTGGGATCCCTGCACTGGGAGGCTCCTGGGACCAGGAGACAGAGAGCAAGCGAGCTGTAACCCTGAAGACCGTGAGAAGCAGTGACAGGAGAGACCCGGCAGCAGGAGATGGTGGGGTGGGATTCCTGGCCCACAGAGAGAGAAAGCTGAGTGCCTTTGGGCAGGGACCTAGGGCCAGGGAGTGGCATGCCTGTGAGCACAGCTGGGAAGAGGCTGTCCTGATGGAAGACCTGTATCCTTGAGTGTTCCTGAGCCTGAATTGTAACCTGTTATACTTCCCTAATAAACCCTATAATTGTGAGTGTGGTCTGTAAGTTCTGTGTGGCCATTGCAATGAATTATTGAACTCAGCAGAGAAGTAGAGTGCTCTGGGAGGGACTCTGGTGTTAGAATTGCTAAAGACAGCCGAGAGAGGAGGCGTGTCTGACCTCCACCTCCTACAGATCAGCCCTGGGCTGTTGATCTTGGTTCTCCCTTCCCCCTCCTGGGGTTGGAGGTCAGACACTGCCCCCACACCGTCTTTACACTGATTGCTGAAAGGGCATGATAACTCAGGCCAAGAGCACCAGAAAATGAGGAGCAACCAGAAAAGGAGAAAATCTCAACTTCAAAGCACTGATCCAGAATTTTGTAACCAAAATATCTGAAAAGACACACTTTAATTTGAGCGTGCATGTAATCTTTGTGTTTTATGGTTTTACATTGTCATTATTTTGAATTACATACAGTGAGAGCCCTTTTAGGCCTGGGTCCAACCTTGCAATTAAGACGTTTTTCCCTCTGCCACAATCATGACCCTGTTTCAGGACCTCATCATCTCTCTCCACAGCTACTACCATTGCTGATGAGAATGTAAAATGGTGCAGCCACTGTGGAAGACAGTTTGGCAATTCTTTGAAGAGTTAAACATAGAATTCTCACATGACCCAGCAACTCCACTCCTGGGTATATACCCCAAAACTTGAAAGCAAGGACTCAAACAGATACGTGTACGCCAATGTTCAGCACACCATTATTTACAAAAGCCAGAAGATGGAAACAACTCAAACATCCATTAACAGATGAATGGAAAAACAAATTATGATCTATCCATATAATGAAATATGATTCAACCATAAAAAGGAATGAAGTTCTAATACATGCTACAACTTGAATGAACCTTGAAAACATTATGCTAAGGACACATATAAAAGGGCAAATATTGTATGATCCCACATATATGAAATATCTAGAATAGGTAAATGCATAGAGACAGAATATAGGTTAGTGGTTACCATGGGCTGGGAGGAGAGGGGAATGGGGAGTTAATAATTAATGGGTAGAGTTTCTGTTTAGGGTAATTAAAAAGTTTTGGATGAGTTGGGCTTACTAGGAATTATGATATCACTTACAAAGCTGTTCTGGAAGCTAAAGTTTCTCCTTAGCATAAATGTTGGCATTCTATCTCTCAAAACACATTTTACTAGCATATCCTCATACCCATGTTTCTATCAAGTAGGTATTTAGGTTAAGAAAGCAGAAATAATCCTCCTCTTAAGGAAAAAATACACAGAAAAAGTTCTGGAAAGCATGAAGGAAAGACTTAAGGACTCCATTCTTTTCTATTATCCAGTCATCTAATTGGGCATTCAACAAGTCATTATTGCACAAATACCAAGTATCAAACTACTGTTTTTTGAGATTATTATTATTATTATTATTATTATGTCAATTAAATCTCTCTGTTAATCTCCTTCATGGCATCTTATATTTCTCTTTGTAGCATATATTATACATAAATATTCTGGAAATTATACAACTCAATGGTAAGCTAGATGAGGATAGAAACCATGCTGTCTTTTCACACCTGCATCCCCAGACGAACAGTAATATATGTAGCTCCAATGTAGTATGTAATCGGTAAATTATTTTTGAATAAGTGAATAAACAGAAAATAAATGCCCTATATACAATTTCAAAATTTAGTCACTAATGTCATACCTAATAAGATTTTGATAATCCCATCTACCAAGTTTTCTTAAGAAAATCATCATTCAAGTATTGGAAATCCTAAAGCACCAAAATGAATGTCGCAGGATAAAGCATGAAGATGATAACTGAGGGTTTTTTTCCCGTTAGTCTCTTATTGCCCCATAGTCTTCCACTCATTGAATCAGTGGCATTCAATAACTCAACCAAAAACAAAGTCAATAGGGCATGGAAAGATGTTTTGAATTCACCAAGAAGAGATAAGTCTTGAAAACTGAGGCTTTCCTTTGTAAGAGTAGGGCTTTCTGGGGAAAAAAAAAAAAAAAAAGTCTTGACTTTCTCAAAGAGAATAGTCTGAAGAACTCAGGACACAGAATGTATGCCTAAACCAGAGAGGAGCGGAGAATGCCTGATGTTGCAACCATCATTTTCTAGACCAATAAAGAGATTGTTTGAACAACAAGTAGAAGGAAGAGGAAGCAAAAAGAAACACAAGAAGAGTTTAGATATTGGTGGGTTTAGATGCTGGTGTGTTTAGATAGCATGCCCGTTTGTCTGGGCCAAGCCCTAGGGATGGGAAAAAATTCTAGAAACTCCAAATAGGTTTAAGGGTTCTCAAAGCAAAGACTGAAGCTCATGTAATCAGCAAGTCTCATGGAGAAAATCCTTGTTCCAACATAGCTTTGCAACCATCAAGTGGAGAAGGCAGTGGGCCACATCTACAGAGAGGATCTAAGACAATACCCTGAGTCCTCCATGGCAACCGTGAGGCAGGAAGAGCATCTGAAGTTTCCCATGCACAAAGAGGAGGATTTATCATAGCTTAAGCTTCGTAACCCTCCTTTGTATGGTCCCCTTCCAAGGCCTCAGGGAGGACCCTGGCAATGTATTCACATTGTCCCATAGTTTTGTAAAATTAACCGCAATTGGTTGAGATCACTCTTTCCATTCCAACTTCCCTTCTGTTACAGTTTTCTCTGTGTCAGATGGTGTTGAAGTAGTCATGGGCATATTTGGGATGCAGCTAAGGGAAAGTTGAGTTGAGAATACATCTATATTTGAGTTCGTGGGTATATTCACACGGTTCCCAGCTACTTCTGTGATAGTAGTTTTTGCTAGCCATTCAAGTATAGAAACAGGTTCCAAAAATCTTTCTAGCATCCACTGTGCCAACTCACCCAGAGTCATGACACAAAGTTGCAAAGCCAGGAGCTGTAATATGACATGAACATATCCTACAGTACCAAGAACCAGAGCTACATGGAGAGTGGAGGAAAAAGGTTTTCAATGTATGGAGCCAGATGCTGGGCCATGGAAAGTTCTTCCATTCATTAGAAGTGTGAAATTTTAAGTGAAGCATTTGGTTTTCATTGATGCCTAGTCAAAATGGAAGTTCGTTCCTGTTAGAAAATAGACTCAGTAATAAACTCAACCAAACAAAATCATAATTTTATATTGTTTCTTAAAGGTAGCTCCCCAAATTAAACTAGCTTTCTCTCCATAGAACCTGGATTCTCCCCGGCCACACCCATTGCTATCAAGTCAACTCCGACTTGTGGCAACCCTATCGGACAAAGTATAACTGCCCCATAGGGTTTTCAAGACTGTAGTCTTTATGGAAGCAGACTGCCACATCTTTCTTCCATGGAGCAGCTGGTGGGTTCGAACCACCAACCTTCCCGTTAACAGCTGAGAGCTTAACCACTTCACCACCAGGGCTTCCTGGACAGAGAGAAGATGGATCCTTAAGATGTGTCAGCCATAAATGCAGAAAGGAGAGTGTTTTAACTTGATATAACAGTAATGCTTGAGATACGGTAAGGTTGAATGCAAATCAAGAGACGGAGGCTGGAAATATTTAAGGAAGTGTTATATTCACAGTCCCTGATATTTGCTGTGTACTTGGTGTCTTAGGCTGGGTTCTCTAGAGAAACAAAACCAGTTAAAGCATATAAATATACATAGAGAGAGATTTATATCAAGGAAATGACTCACACAATTGTAGAGGCTGGAACATCCCAAGTCCCTGGGTCAGGATAGAGGCTTCTCCTGATTCACATAGCCGCAGGGGCTGGCAAACCCAGGATGGGCAGGTCAGACAGCAGGGCTCTTGCTCACAGGCTGCAAAGATCCGTGAATCCCAAGATCAGCAGGCAAGACAGCAGGTAAGCTACTAGCTCAAGTCCCAAGAACCAGAGGTCAGACAAACAGGAGCCAGCTGCAGGATCCAGAGCGAGAAAAAGTCCAGGAGCCTTGCCAGGAAGTCTACTTATATTGGATGCAGGCCACACCCCCAAAGAAACTCCCTTTCAAAGGATTGGCTACTCATAGCAGATCCCATCATGGAGGTGATCACACCATATCAAATCTCATTATGGAAGTGATCCCATCATCATACGACTGCCAAACTAAATCATAACTGCCAAATCCCTGAGAATCATGGCCCATCCAAGCTGACGCACAACCTTAACCATCACACCGGGCAAGGGCACTCAGGGAAAATACAGGGAATGTTCACAAGTCAGAGATGGAGCAGGACTGTGGGCAAACACCTTATTGTGGTTTTAATGCGAAATATGGCAGGATAGGTGAGAACACACTGGAATTTTATTCAGCAGCTATATTTGAAATGCACACCTTGGGACTTGAGACATTTACCGAAGGGGAAACAGAGGGACTTCTTATCTAGCTATAGCATGTGTGGAGAAAAGTTACTTGGTATGAATGTTAAAACATCGTATTACAGAAGCTAGAAAACATTGTTAATTCAGACAGACACTGATTATCAAAGATTAGAGGGAACAAATGCCTCCCCCTGATTCCAGAACAATCCCTAACCTCCATGGCATGTGTGTCATCTTGGTTATGCCATGATTCCAAATAGTATGTGGTTGTTCCCCATTTTCTGATTGATATATTTTTCCTATGTGTTGTAAATCCTAATCTCTGTCTGTGGTTAATGAGGCAAGATTAGATTATGTTAAAGAGGATTAGAGTGGGATGTAACACCCTTGCTCAGGTCACATCCCTGATCCAATGTAAAAGGAGTTTCCCTGGGGTGTGGCCTGTACCACCTTCTATCTTACAAGAGATAAAAGGAAAGGGAAGTGAGCAGAGAAGGGGGGATCTCATACCACCAAGACACCAGTGCTGGGAGCAGAGCATGTCCTTTGGACCTGGGGTTCCTATGTGGAGAGGCTCCTAGTCCAGAGGGAGATTGATGAAAAGGATCTTCCTCCAGAGCTAACAGAGAGAGAAAGCCTTCCCCA
Organism: Trichechus manatus latirostris; assembly: GCF_000243295.1. NCBI lineage: Eukaryota > Metazoa > Chordata > Mammalia > Sirenia > Trichechidae > Trichechus > Trichechus manatus. Next base: position 6,690,623 of record NW_004443999.1, read on the forward strand.
GGAGGTGACGCCTTGAATTTGGGCTTCTAGCCTACTAGACTGTGAGAAAATAAATTTCTCTTTGTTAAAGCCATCCACTTGTGATTTTTCTGTTATAGCAGCCCTAGATGACCAAGATGCTCTAGGTACTTTGATCAAGACCCAGAGAGGAAAGAAGAAGAAGGGAAGACCTCTGAGTTGAAGGAGTTTAAATACTGACATGACCAATATCCTAAAGTGATTAAGTTGACATGGAAGTAACTGACATTTAGTTTCCCAGCATCAGTGGAAAGGAGGGGATTGAGATCTAACTTCAATTCAGCTACAGAAAAAGGTTAATCTTTGCACAGCTGATTAGCTAGTGACTGCAAAAGTGAGACCCAGGAAATGGATCAAAGAGAATATTCTGCCAAAGTGGCTGAATCCACTCAACTTACCACCTTGCTGGTGACAATGCTGAACTTGAGCTGAACCCTGTGCGCCCCAACAACAGCAATTGTTAGGAAATCCACCCAGCACTTTGGTGTTTCTGGAAATGGCTAACTGCAAAGGTCCACTCTGCTCTTACATGTTCCCGATTAGACTTGTCTCTATCCTTCCTCATGATTCGCATAAGACCTCTAATGACTTCCTTGTTTTCCTGCCTCTATAAAACCTCAGCAAGTCCCTGGGTAGTGCCAATGGTTAACACGTTCAGCTACTAACTGAGAGATTGACAGTTTGAGTCCATCCAGAAGTGCCTCAGAAGAAAGTCCTGGTGATTTACTTCTGAAAAATCAGCCTTTGAAAAACCTATGGGGCACAGTTCTACTTTAACACATAGGGGTTGCCATGACTCAGAATCCACTCAACAGCAACTGGTTTCTAAAACCCTAGACCCCTTTCCTTTTTTTTTTTTTTTTTCTTTTGAGAGATTCTTTATTAATGTACTTTTCCCTATTACAGTAACCTGGAACATCATCCCCTCAATTGTCCAGTGCATTATGTCTTTGACACTGGTCATGTTCTCATTAAATGGTAACGTAGAGGCTAGTTGGGTTTGGAGTTATAATCACAAAACCAAGATTTTACATGCAGAGTTAAATAGATTGTGCCTGGAAAGAATCTGAGATAATCCCTTTAGTGAAGAGGACTCTTCTGAAGTTAAAAAAATAAAATAAAATTCCAGACTTCCAAATGATAATAGTTACATTTTAGTATATGTTAACTGGAAAATCGGTAATGGTCAAAAAAACACCCTGACTTTAGCAATGCTTTACAATAAATTCTATTGTATTATCCTAAAGGGGACTTACATACCTTTGACAAATTTAAACATGTGTCCAGGTCAATTTTTTCTGTTGAAGAACCACACTTAGTGCCTTGACAGCTGAACGGCCTTTTTTAAATACCTCCACTACCCTAGAGATATGAGGACCACAAGTTGGGAATAACTAACATAGATAGTTTCAAGTAAAAATAAAAATGTTAAGAAAGAAGGGGTGACTTGGCTAGGGTTGGCAGAGTGTCATTGTACCAGAGGCTACCCCTTCACAGTGCTGCTGGCTGGGCAGGCATCATGAGACACCAACATTTCAGCCACCTTTTCACCCCACCTCTAACCTCTCCTCATCTGGGCCCACAGAGAGGGACAATGAATCCTCTCTGTGCCTCCTGTGTCATCCTTTCTCCACCACACACACACTTCATCTTTGGCTCTACCCTCGGGACCCTACCCCCAGTGATCTTCATCCTTTTATAAAACCAATTGCTGTCAAGTCAATTCTGACTTATAGCAACCCCATGTGTGTCAGAGTAGAAGTGGGCTCCATAGGGTTTTCAATGGCTGATTTTTCTGAAGTAGATTGCCAGGCCTTTCTTCCAAGTGTCCTCTGGGTGGAGTCGAACCATCAAACTTTCTGTTAACAGCTGAGTGTGTTCACTGTTTGCCCCACCCAAGGACTCCTTAATCCTTTTAGGGGGAATAAAAGAAAAGTTTCTTCTTGGAGAAGATCAGAGACTCCTCTCCTGGGGATCCACCTGAGAGAGAGGAAAGAGAAGGGAGAGGAGAGCCAGGCCAGGCTTTGTCCTTCCTTTAAAGCCCAGAGTCCATTCCAAGCTTTGAACATGCCAACAGAAAAGGAATATCTAAATGTTTGAGAAGACAGACAACAGGTTTTGGGATATTTCCAAATTAATTTTAAAGCATGCCTGGCAAGATCTTTTATAAATATTACCAAGGAAATAACATACTGGTCATATTTGTATATAATAGCAAACGCATTTATTATCCCCCAGAAACCCACACTGACAATCTCGCACATATTTTGCAGGCTTCTGTAGAAATATAATTAACATTAGTTTATTATTTAGTCAAAAACCAGTTTTCATGCTATTTGAAACACATGACCATCCACAGTGCAGTGTTGGTCGTACAAACTTTGCAAAGTGCGGTCATTTGCTATCCATACAGCAACATCCTGTCTTTAGGTAGAATTTCTTTCTAGACCCAAAGTTGTTGCAAAAGGGAGTTAAGACATTGTCTAGTTTAAAAAAAAAAAAAACTGGATAAATATTCTTATTAATTCTCAAAATTCCACTGTAATGGGGGGAGGGACTTAGAGGTTGGATTTCAAACAATTCTGACAATTTTATATCTAAATGTCTGAGTTTCATTTCCTTCCCCAAGATCAAAGTGTAAAATATTGTGGTCCATGTAGAAAGGACTGACTGCAGTTAGATGAAAATATCATAGAAGTGTATTGATGATTTATATTACATATGGAAATGAATTGTGATTTTATAGAAGGGGATTATTTTTCCTTCTGTTTAATATTTAGGCCATGTCTCCTCTGGCATCATAGCCCAGTTATCTTTCTCCTCCTCCTTCACACTTTCCATAAGCCTTCTGGTTTCACAGCAGACACATTGTAAATCTTCTCCTTCTAAGTGTCCCACATATGTTTCATTAAAAGTGTTTGTTTCTTTGATCAGCTTGACGTTTCTAATGCAAAAAAAATAATAACTTTGTCGCCTAGTGCTTGGAAATGTATAGGCCGGAAGTGCAGAGGGAACAGCCATGAGGACCACACGCATCGGGGTCCTGGGGCCTCCGTTCAGGCTCCACCAGGGTGTGGGCTGCTCCCCGCACTGACAATGTCTGCGTGGATGCAATGAGATAAAACACAGTTCTGGTGTTCGTTACCCACTGGCAAAGTACATGAGGAAAAAGGGAAGGATATGCAGGCACCATAATTGCTTAGCAAGGTAGAGTAGACTTTTTAAGAGCTTCAGCCTCCACCTATTAAGGGCTTGTATCACCTGATCCCGTGGTTGCACAAATGGTTTATGCTGGGCTGGTAACTGAAAAGTTGGTGGTTTGCACCACAGAAGAAAGGCCTGCCATAAAAATTGTTGTTGTGTTGTTGTTAGGTCACCCAGTCAATTCCAACTGATAGCAACCCGATATGACAGAGCAGAAGTGCTCCGTGGGGTTTTCTAGGCTGTAATCTTTACAGGAGCAGATCACCAATTCTTTCTCCTGTGGAGCCATTGGATGGGTTCGAACCACCAATCTTTCAGTTACCAGCTGAGGGCTTAACCATTTGTGCCACCAAAGCTCCCTCTGAAAAGATTTGTTGTGTTGTTGTTGTTGTGCGCCATGGAGTCCAAGAAAACCCTATGGAGCAGTTCTACTTTGTAACACGTGGGGTCATCCGGAGTCAGAATCAACTCAATAGTAGGAGACATCAACAACATCACACTCCCAAGCATAGGGCACCAACCCTTCTGCAGGCAAATTAAGCCACCACAGCAAGAGCAAGACCAGCTCTGAGTCATGGATGAAGGTCTATTTGGGTCTTTTTGGCCTCTAAGACAGCCCATTTCCCAGCAGGGGGCAAATGGTGCAGTGTGTGAAAAGGCCATTAATTTCCCCTCCTCCTCCTCCTCCTCCTCCTCCTCCTTTTCTTCTTCCTCCTTGCCATCATTGCTGATGGGGATATCAGAATAATTTCACAGGAGCCACATGTCCGAGTGACTAAACTTCCATTACAGCTCCAGAAGCATAATTTTCATTACACAAAAGGGCACATCATTAAAGCACACTGTCCCCTAGTAATTGATTAGAGCACCACCCATACCTCCCCCAATGTGACATTCTTCAGAGGGTTAGGAGAACTCACCACACATCAGGATTGCTAAGTTCTAATCTGGGTTCTGTGGTGTTTTTGCAAATTAACAAGTAAAGTCCTCTTTCTCCTTTACCATTTTTTAAATTGCTTCCCAAAGCCCTAGGGCCTCACAAAAGTTGGGTTAGGTTTAGAGGGTGTTATGGATTGAATTATGTCCCCCTAAAGGATGTGTTGAAGTCCTGACCCGTATACCAGTAAATGTGAGCTTGTTTGGAAATAGGATCTTTCTTTTGTTATCAGTTATGAGATTGTGCCAGAGTAGGGTGAGTCCTAACGCCTTCTGAGGGTGTCTTATAAAACGGAAAACAGAAATGGACACAGACTCATGCACAGTGGGGAGACAGATGCCATGTGAAGATACAGCTACAAGTCAATGAATGCCAAGAAATGCCCGGTGCTACTAGAGGCTGGAGGAGACAAGGAAGAGTGCACAGAGAGAAAGCATGGTTCTGCTGACATCCTGAATTTGGACTTCTAGCCTCCAGACCTGTGAGAAAATAAGTTTTTATTCTCTAAAGCCTCCTATTTTGTTGTGTTTTTGTTATGGTAGGCCTACGAAGCTAAGACCAAAGTATTTCACATGCAGACTTGGGCTTTATTTGTTTGAATTAAACCACTAGATCTTTCAAGTCCACGCAGAGTATTATTTCTGAATTTTATTGCTATCTCTAAAGTGCACTCTCTGCTTTGTAGCTCCTACATGTACTCAAGGACTCAGGAAAGCAAATGGCGTAACTGTTACCACTATCCACAGAAAATGTGGTTGTTTGTATTAATATACTGTATTTTTAGGTAACTAATGCATACCTTCTGCATTTGTTTGCAGTACATGCCTTCCCCCCCGCGAGGTACCCTCACAAGTGCCACCATGCCAATCCTCTTCCACATGTTGCTGTAAAAAAAAATTAGCATAGCACGCTCTCAAAAATACCTCACGGGAAGAGGGCGCAGCTGGCAAACAAATGTAGGAGGCGTGTGTTATTTGCGTGAAAAATACGGTAATCTTTATGGAAGCAGACTGCCGCATCCTTCTCCCAAGGAGCTTCTGATGTGTTCAAACCACAGAGCTTTCTGTTAGCAGCTAAGAGCCTAACCATTGTGCAACCAGGTCTCCTAGTCAAAACTTACCACCCTATATTCTAAAGGTGTATATGCTGTGGCCCTCGCCTTTTCTGACAGCAGTGGAATCCATTCAGGGGTGGAGAAAGGCAAATAAAGAGCAGCTAGATGCCCTTCTTGTCTTTTACAATTCACGCCTCTGTTCATCCAACACCAAGAAAGACACACTTCACTTCTTTACTCTGAAAGCATAATTATTATAATTAAGATTACTCCCTATTAACTTAAATCTTTACAAGCAAAGGTAAAACCTTCTTTATCATAAGACACCTTATGTATGCTTGATATGCAGCCAGGTGGGTGCTTCTATGACTGATAGTCTCTCCAGAACTACATGGAGTAGGGGAAGAATGGTTCCCCAAAAGAAGGGTTGATGTCCGGACCAAAACTACATCAGCTCAGCACAGTGGAGAATGGATGCTGTGGTTATTTTCTATAAGGTTTCTGCAAATAGGAAGGAATATTTTATTTATGAGGCATTGAGCTCTTTTCCCAATGCTGTTACTAATTAGCTATATAACTTTGAACACTCCTCTTCCTCCTAAGGGTTGTTTCTTCATCTGTTATATGAGAGCTTTAAACTACATAGTCTCCAGACCACTTCCAGGTCTCAGGTAATCTCCTTACCTGCTTGATAGATAGAAGATTTTGCTCTAACACTGGCCGGTAGCATGAACATGAGACAAATATTTAACCTCTCTAAATCCCATTTGTCAATCAGGAATGCTAATGCCTTACTTCTTTAAATTAAATTGCATATGCAAAATTGCTTGGAAGGTAAATAATATTAATAGCTACCATTGACTGGGCATCTTCTATGCATTAAACACTACACTCAGAGTTCTTATGGCTGTATCTTATTTCTCTATTTTTTTAAAATCTAATACTGCCTAATGAAGACCCATCCTTCACTTCTTTCTTCTTTTATCCAACTTATTCTTTGGGAAGCCCTCATGGCTTAAATGCTTTTGGGCTAACTGAAAGTTCAGCAGTTCAAACCCACTAGCCGTTCGGCAGGAGAAAGATGTGGCAGTCTGCTCCCATGAAGAGTTACAGCCCTGGAAACCCTATGAGACAGTTCTACTCTATCCTATAGGCTCACTATGAGTCAGAATTGACTTAATGGTAATGAGTTTATTCTATAGTTTGCTATGATACCTGGAGAGATAAAGGATAGTCAAAGAAACTTAATGGATTTCACCCTCAGGAAAATGCTAAAAGACAGGGCTTCCATTCACAGGAAAAAACATTAGAAAAAGAGAAGACTAAGATGACAAGAAAATAGAATGTGATGAAAATGAACACAGGTGAGTCAAGGAGAACTGAAGAAAAATAAACATGCAACAGCAAAGTTAAAATCTGCACTGGAAACAATAAAGAGCAGGTTTAAAACTTCAGAAAATTGGATGAAGAATGTGGAAGGTATACTTGATACATTTCCCAGAATTCAGAGGAAAATCACATGAAGATTAAAACTGTGAGAAAAATAATAGATTTGATCTTTTTCTGTCTTTTACAGCTACAAATGCTTGCAGGCAAGGTCATAACTCTTAGAACTAAAGAAATAAATGAAGACAAAGATATAGAAAACTTTCTGAAGCTGAGAAAAAATTTGAAAGTTGAAAGAACTCATCATATTACAAGTAAAACCATTAATAGACAACAATATTTAGACTTATACTCGCGATTTTTTTAAGTACAAGGATAAAGAAAAAATTATGTCAAAATCTGGCCAGAAAGAAAATTAACTAGAAAAAAAACAAATATCAAGAGTAGGCCCAGTTAACCTGTTTGTAACACTAAATGCAAGAAGATAGTGGAGGAACATCTAGAGAGCTTTAAGGTTGAAAGCTGATGAACATAAATTTTTATACCCAGCCAAGTTATTGTTATTGTATAATAGAAACCTAAATACAGTATTAGATATGTACAAGCTCAGAAAAATATAACTTCCCTTGAGGAAAAAGACATAACAACTGACCAACTAACCAAGAGATAAGTCAAAATGAAAAACTTAAGCAGTGACAAATAATGGCATAAAAGGATTGACTTGTTTTTTAATAATCAAGGACTACCAAGCCTAAACCTGATGAAGCAATATGGTAGAGTACACCTACTCTGCACTTTTTGACTATATCACTGTCTGATATTTCATATTTACAACAAAAGTAAAAAATCTACTATCTGACTATTTTGCGCATTAACGACATACATCTGGCAGTAATGAATGCTGAGGTGTAAGGCAAGAGTAACTCTGGCTGTGATAGTTAGGGTTATCTGTCAACTTGGCTGAGGCATGATTCTCAGTGATTTAGCAATTATGTAATGATGTAATTTGGCATTTATGTAATGATGTGATTTGGCAGTTATGTAATTAGTCATCCTCCATTTTGTGATCTGATGTAGTCATCCTCCATTTTCACAGAATAATGATTTTCACATAACGACATGGTCTTTAGAACCTAACCATGTCGATAAGTGAAGAGTAGGTGCACACCATTTTCAAACTGGGTCCCTTGAGTTCTGGGTTTCACAGAAGTGACTCAGGAGGTACCAAGGAAGATGAGAGGTGGGCCGTGCTAAAGCATTCTCAGTCTCCCACTCCCTTTTCAACCACAGCAGCTCCGTGTTTATCTGTCTTATATATTAGGATTCTGCAAAATATTTGGTTGGGGAGAAAAGGTTTTAGCAGTTAAAAAAAGAAAAAAGGATTGAAAACCATGTAATTAGTAAAAAGACTAGAAAAATCTGAGTTTAAATCTTAACTCTAGCACCTACTATGTGATCTTGGGTAAGCCATCAAGCTCTCTGACCTTTAGGTTCTTCAAGTAACAGAATCTGAGTCATAATATCTACTTTATAGATTTCTTGTCAAGACAAATTGAGATGGGATATGAAAGAAATTCTTAATGTGCTATCATTACTCACTAGAGACTTACATATTTTCCAGCAAAAAACACATGATAATTTTGCTCTCTATTTGGGGTATGGCCTCACTCAAGTGGTATATGTTCAAGCTCATGTTGCAAACAAGGGTTTGTTGGATCAGACAACTTGTCCTATGGAGCTGGGCTTCTCAACTGCTTTTACCTTGTGAGTCAGATAGAAAATGTTGCTTGGGATCAATAGAGGCATCTGCTGTGGCCCAAGGGCTCTAGTCACTCAGGCCCCACCCAGAGATCCAGAAGCCTGAGGGAATCAATATCTTGGACCACCTGTAACCTATTCACCACACTCTAGTAGGGAAGTTCTGAGGTAGAGATCCACACTTCTGTCTCTTAATGTAGTATGTTCTAGATTTAGCTGTACTGTACGCATCTCTCAGAAAGCTTTTGATTTGCTTGTTAGTTCTTCTAGAATTTATAACCAGGCTATCATCCCAAATTCATTCCCATTCACCAACCTAAAACTGTCAAGCATGTCACGTTTCTGTACCTTCACCCAAATCTTCACGAAACCCCACACAAAACATTGACCAAAGCTGTGCCGTGATCTGCAGTTTGGCACCATGGTGTTTGCACTATCACCTATGTCTGTGGATATTCCCAATTCAATTCCAATATCTCTGGGAAAAATAATGTTTTTCAAGAGTTTATAGTTACGTGGAAAATGCTTATGTTAAATATGTGGAGAAAAGGATGTAACCTGTTGTTATAAATTGAATTGTGTCCCCCAAAAAGATATGTTGAAGGCCCAACGCCTGTACCTGTGACTGTGACTTTGTTTGGGGAAATAGGGTCTTTCTTCAAAAATATCAGTTAAATCATACTGGAGTAGTGTGGGCCTAATCCTAATTCCTTCTGAGTGGTGTTTTACAAAAAGGGAGAACAGAGAAACAGAGTCACACACACAGAGAAGACACCATGTGAAGATACGTCTACAGGCTGCAAAAGAATGCCAAGGATTGCCAGCAACCATTAGAAACTGAGAGGCATGGAACAGTTTCTCCCTCAGAACCCTCAGAAGGAATTGACACGGCCAATACTTGATTTGGACTTCTAGCCTCCAGAACCAGGAGACAATAAATTTCTATTTTTTAAAGTAACCCAGTTTGTGGTATTCTTGTTATGGCAGACACCTGAATAGGGATTACAATCTCAATTTATAAAGAATGTACTTTGAAAATAAGTACTGCAAGTAAATAGACCACCAGGTTAGTAGTGGTATTCTGAGTGATAAATGATATTTTTTTCTATCTTTCTGTATTTTAAAATAATTTTTAAGGTATAGCATTGCTTATGTTTAATAAGGTACAAGTTACATGATATACAAATCTTAAGTGTACAGCTCAATGGGTATTTATGCATGCATACACTCAGGTGATCACCATCCAGACTGCAGATATTTCCATCTCCCCAGCAGCTGTCTCCTGCCCCATCTCAGTCACTAATGCCTCCTAAGAGTACCCATTACCCTGATCTCAATCACATGGACTGGTTTTTTAAGGAATATGTAATACTCTTATAACTAAAAAATAATAAACTTTGTTTAATTATAAAAGTAAAAGATTTCAAACAACAGAATGTAAATTTATGTTAACACAGACACATGCTTTTCTTTAAAGCATTGATTGATATTCATGGTTATTCCATGCCTCAGAAAAATAGATCTTCTGGAAAAAAATAATCCATGTGAGTGGATTATTGAAGGCAACCCTCAAGAACTCTGCAGATACAGTTCAGAATAGCAAGCTCTGTCCTAACTGACACACACAAGAAGTTAATATTCACACAATCTTGCAGAATTTTTCAGTTCCCCCAGAGAGACCCTGCATGAACAGACTCCCCTTTGAGATTTCTGATAATTATCAATTCTCAATGAGCGGAACTCACTTGGCACTGAGTAACTTCTTTCTAAATATAGTTGCATAGGTTTTTCACCTTCCTAACCTGGCCAAAACTTCAAGCTGTAAAAGAAGTTTTTTGTTTTTTGTTTTTTTTTCCCCCCGTCTCTAAAGGATTCAAGAGATCTGGAAACATCTCCTGTTTGAATCGATACTAGAATGTTCTCTATAGAATGAGTTTCCATAACTCCCTTTTGGTTCTAACCACGATCATGGAGAGGAGTCTCCTTTTGTGTGATGTACTCTTACCTAATGTGGGATTTGGCCCTTTCTCCTTGGTGTCTCTTTAAGGAAGATAGCCAGTACTGGCCAACATGCTTTACCTCGTAAACTTTCATATACCTGAAAACGGTTGCCAAAGTTTCTCCTCTGATGTCTCTTTTTAAGTTAAATAATTTATTCTTCTAACTTGTCCATATGGAAGTGATTTTGTAAAACTTCAAACATTCGAGGCTCTCCTTCATTCCTCTCTAGGTTTTCCACATGTGTGAGGTGCGGACAAGTGTTTGCGTGTGAGTCTGAACATCGCTCAACCAGAAAAGAGAATGGTTTCCATTTGCTATGCGCGTCTCCGTCATCCAACACGTTCAGAGTCCTCTCCCAACTGCGGGATTTTGCTCACTGACTTCCACTCCACTGTTTGACCTTTTCTCATCTGCACTAAACAGCATTTACTTTTCTTGATAGTGTTGTTTTCAGAGTCTCAACATTCTCCGCCCAAACCCTGTCAGATTCCTTGAAGAGTTTCTCCTCCCTTTCCCTTTTCTTATGGTGGCTTCCTTTTCCTAAACATGTTTTGGCCAACAGTTCTGTTTTTCAAAACTGGTTCCCCGAGCCTGCTGGGTGCATCAACCCACACCCCTCTGATCACTGATAAACCTTCCAAGCTATGTCTCATGATATAGGACTTGTTTTCTGTTGAAAAGCAAACCGAGCCACACCCAAAAAATAGCTCCCCATTGGTTCTCAGTGACTGTGCAAACAATGTGCTCCCAAATCACAATCGCTGTTCAACCCATGTTCAGTTGGTTATTTTCTGGACACATGCACACTAAATGAGAAATAATGATTTTCTTCATTTCAGCCTTGTCCCATGTAATGTGCTAGCCACATAACACACCCTGCCCATTTTAATAGATTTTACGTAATATATTCAAAGATTTGTCAGTATTCCAACATGCGGGAATAACCTAGGCTTTGAAGGTAAACAGAGTTGGGTTCAAATCCTAGTCAAGTAACAACTTTTCAGAGCCTTGGTTTCTCTATCTGCTATCTATAGGTTTTCAAGGCTATGGACTTTTGGAAGTAGATCACCGGGCCTTTCTTCCAATGCACCTCTGGGTGGAGTCAAACTGACAACCTTTCTGTGTTAGTAGCCAAGTGCTTAACTGTTTGAGCCACCCAGAGACTCATTTCCTTATCTCAAATAAAGATAACAAAAACACTTCACAGGGCGGTTGATGGACAAAATGAGGAAATTTTTATACACTGAAATAACTAACATAGTGTCCGTAGGCAGAGGTGTTGCAAAATTATTTCTGTGACTATCCCTTTCCCTGCCCCTGATTTCTTTAAAAGCAAAATGTGGGTGCATTTGCGCACACACACACACACACACCCCTGGTATTAACCTAAACTACCTGGACTATCACCAAATTCAGTGATCTCCCCTCTGGACCTCAAATCGTACTTTTTATTTCTTTCCTTAAACCAACCATCAGTGATTAAGTCACTCTCTTCCCCTCCACTCACAGCCTGACGTGGCCTCTATAGCCATGCTCTCTGGTGAACTCTAGATTCATATAGCCTCCTTCCCGATTCCCACTGGTAAGACGCCACCATGTGTTTTGGTCACTTCTTGACTTTACAAATGTAACTGTTGTCCAGATGGCCTATCTTCCCTCTGTGCTTCTCAAGTCTAGTAAATATTAGAAGCGGCTGCCAAGAATCTCTTTCCCTCTGGTCATTCTGAACCTAGTTCAAATCTCATTTTTTCACAAAATTCAACATATCTGCAATCAGAAGTGAAAGCAAAGTGCCCCCTTGATCATGCTTAGTTACTTTCATTCTTCTAAATGTTTACTTTCCTAGGGTGTTTCCTCTCTTTCCACGTTTTTGTCTTCTTGTTCTGCACCACCACCTGGACTTTTCTCCATTCATGCTATAAACTTTCTCTTCCTCATTCAAAAGTGCTCCGTCTAAAAACCTAAATATGCCTAAATTATGATACATCTATTCAATCAATACTGTTGTTGGCTGACTCACAGTCCTGACTCATGGTGAGCCCACATACAATGGGGTTGGACTGTTGTGATCCACAGGGTTTTCATTGGCTGATTTTCAGCAGTAGGTTACCAGGCCTTTCTTCCTAGCCTGTATTAGTCTGGAAGCACCACTGAAACCTGTTCAGCATTGCATCAACACACAAGCCTCCACTAACAGATGAGTAATGTGGCTGTGTTTGAGGTGCACTGGCCAGGAGTCGAACTCAGGTCTCCTGCATGAAAGGGAAGAATTCTACCACTGAACCACTACAATGGATACTGTGCAGCCTTTAAAAGAATGAAGCGGGAGACTCCGGCAAGATGGCGCTCTAGGCAGAAGCACCACGCCGTCCCTCCACAACAAAGATCCGAAAAACTAAGCCAAACAGAGACTCAACAATCCTGAAACCCTAGAACATCAAATGAAGAGATAAAGAACTCAGCCGAACACCAAACGGAGTAAGAATACTGAAACAGAACAGAGAGAGAGAA
>NW_004443999.1:6706478-6725458 GCF_000243295.1 Trichechus manatus latirostris
AGGGTTAAAATGTTGTGGGGTTGTTAACCAATGTCATAAAACAGCATGTGTGTTACTGAGAAAATATCTGTTCTGTAAGCCTTCACCTGAAGTACAATAAAATATTAAAAAATTAAAAAAAAAAAAAGAATGAAGCAGTTATTCTGATGTAGAGAAATCTCCCAAATATCCCATTAGTTGGAAAAAATATGTAAGGTACAAAAGAATGTGTATAGCTTGATCATTTTAATGTAAGAAATATATACATCTTTGTGTATGTACACATACACAAAGAGAGAGACATTTGCATATTTTTCTGCAAGGGTATACAAGAAATTCTTTTAAATGTTTGCGTTTGGGGAGAGAGACCTTTTTCTACTTGAATTTTCTAGCTTTGTGTCTTAATTACTTTTTTGTCTAATGTCATCAGGAATTATCTAGGCAGTGAGACTATGAGCCATTATTGTTTCTTTTTTTATAGACCATTAACATTTTAACATCTAAGAAATGTTCTATTTAAAAAATAAAAGTAATGATGTTCCCACGCCAGAGGCTTTAGCCAGGAAAGGATTGTTAGCAGGAACGGACACAGGCAGGCCCCCACAGCCCCTATGCTCAGAACATTGCTATTTTTTTCAAATGTAATAAGACCTACAGTTGTGTTCAGCACCAAGCTGTGTCCTGGGAAAATAGAAATGAATAAACAATAGCGCCTTCCCTTCAGGAGTTTCTGTGTAAACAGTGGGATCATTGCTACAATCGAGGCAAGGTAAGATGCAGTAGGAAAGCAGAAGGGGAAACCTCTTCTGTAGCCCTGCCAGGAAAGTTTCAAAGGACTTGATGCTGAGTTGGGTCTTACATTAGTCAGAATGGGCTAGGTTATGGCACAGTAACAAATTAACCCTGAAGTCCCAGGGGCCTAACACTAACCAGTTGCTGTCGAGTCAATTGCAACTTATGGTGATCCATGTGTGTAGGAGTAAAACTGTGCTCCATTGAGTTTTCAATGGCTGATTTTTTGGAAAGAGATCAGCAGGGCTTTCTTACGAGGTGCCTCTGCGTGGACTCAAACCTCTAACCTTTTGGTTAGCAGCTGAGCGTGTAAACCATTTGCACCACCCAGGGACTCCACACACCCATTAGAATGGCAAAAATCCAGAAAATTGACAACACCGAATACCGGAGAGGATGTAGAGCAACAGGAACTCATGTTCATTGTTGATGGGGATGCAAAATGGTACAGCCACTTTGGAAGATAGTCCGGCAGTTTCTGTCAAAGCCAGAAAGTGGCTTACCATACATTCCAGAAATCCTGCTCCTAGGTATACAGCATTAAAAAATCTTCCAAGGGAAGATGACAGTAACTTTTTAATTCTCTCTTATTTTTCCTAAGTCTGCAGTCTTCTGTATATTCCAAATCACAGTGAAGAACGCCAAGGTAAAAACAGTCTTCCTTCTCAAGAAAGCTCTTTTTCATGCAGGCATAACCTCCTTTTTCTCCCCAAGTGTTGCTCTCAACTCCAACATCCCTCCAGATATAACCCCTGTTATATCCTAAGTCAGTTATGTTTATAACATAATAAGGTTTTCAGTGTAATTTGATAGAACTGTATTTTCACGATTCCTCTTTAGGACTTTAATGTAACAATAACAATTGCTAATATATTATATACTACACACATACACACACACACAGGCCCCCGACTGACCTTCATTTTAAAGGAGGGGATTCCTAAAGTTGTAATAACCCAAAGGGTCAGAGCTCCAATAGGAGGAATAGAAAATGCTTTGTCAGCCTAGTTAGGTAGAGAATGGGAACTAAAAGAGATTTACATACCCTTCAAATTACATAGAAAAGGAAACCATTTTCTTTTCTAATAAATACACCAGCCCTGTTGTTGTTAGGCGCCATTGAGTCGATTCCGACACATAGCAACCCCAAGTGACAAATTAGATCTGCCCCACTGGATTTTCTTGGCTGTCATCTTTAAGGAAGTAGGTCACCAGGTCTTTCTCCCACATAGCCGCTGGATGGGTTTGAACTGTCAACATTCTGGCTAACAGTCAAGTGCTTAACCATTTGTGCCACCAGGGCTTTTTGTACCAAACTAAACTCCTGAATTTATACTAAACTCCTGGATTTCCGTGACTCTCTGTAAAGGCCTCCAAGTTCTACGCACTGCCCAAAAGGCCATCTTGGGTGTACACTGCTAACTGAAAGGTTGGAAGTTCAAGTCCACTCAGGCACCTCAGAAAAAATGCCTGATGATCTACTTCTAGAAAATCAGCCATTGGAAACCTTATGGAGCACAGTTCTACTCTGACATACCTGGGGCTGCCATGAGTTAGAGTCGACTCAATGGCAACTGGTTTTTTAATGGAGCCATCTTAGAGAGAACAGGGACATTTGCAAAGCATTTTCAGCAAAGGAGCTGCTGTTCATCTCAAATGAAAAGAGAAAATGCTAGCCTGCTAATAGTTTCCTCTTATCAACAGATAGATAATGTTGTTGTGCTTCCAAAACAGTGGAATTCATTTTGACAAAAAAAAAAATTTCTCCAAATATCTTCCCAATCATGGCATCACTGCTGAAAAGATTCCCTCATAGGCAGATAAACTCCTGGAAAGCCCAGGACATCTAGATGGAAGAGGCAACCGATAAGAGACCTCCCCATCCCTGGCATGTCCTGAGCTGTCTGCACGCAAAAGCAGTGAGGGAGTGACATCCATCAAGCCCAAATTGTTCCGCAAAGTCCATGACAGCGTGATCTTCATGCAGCATCTGTTCCTTCCTGTCAAAGAGTACAGATGATGAACTACCAAGGACGACAACATCTAAGTGCTACTTTTTCATATCTGGGGTTGGCATTGGCACTGAGTGGGAAAGGACAACTCTAACACCCAGCCAGACCCTGGGTAAACTGTGAAATGCAGGCAGATGTCTTGGCCTCTTTCTGCCATCTTATCGCCATCAGAGACCTGTGGCTGTTGCTGTGGTTGTTAGGTGTCGTCGAGTTAATTCTGGCTCATAGTGACCCGATAGGACAGAGTAGAACTGCCTCATAGGGTTTCCTAGGCTGTAATCTTCATGGCAGCAGATCAACAAGTCTGTCTCTTGCAGAGCAACTGGGTGGGTTCAAACTGCCAACCTTTCAGTTAGCAGCCAAGTGCTTAACTGTTGCACCACCAGGGCTCCTTCATCAGAGACCTAGTGATCTCAATATTACTCTACCCCCATGTAGCTAAAACCTACTCAGCACAAGAAATAGTTAAAATGGTAGAGAGTGGTGGTAAGCAGAGACTGTGGACCCAGAATGCCTCTAGCCTCTAGCCATGTGACTTTGCACAATTTACTAAAATTCTCTGAGCCCCTGTTGTCCCAAATGAAAATGGGGATGATGATAGTAACAGTATCCGCCTCCTAGGGTTGTCGTGATGATAGAAGTAGCTGACATTTCCAAACACATGTAAAGAGCACTATGTAAGTGCTTGCTAAATAAAAAGCAACATGTGTTATCAATCAAGAAGCACCTAGCTAGCACCCATCATGTGCCTTATGGGGAACAGGTGCTATGGAAGAATAGCACAGCATGAATTTGTGCCAGTCATGGAACTCTAGGTCATGAGCATCTCGTTCCTAGTGAGATGGCAACTTTCCTTAATTGTCATTGGTGTTTTGGTCACGGGTGTTCGCGCAAATTCAGTGCCTCAGCTTTAGTCCTACAAAGTCACTGCTATTCCTCTCCCAGGGCTGACCTAGGGCTCACTCCTGCTCCAGGGCCAGTGACAAGGACACTTAGCTGGGATAGATGTGGTCCAGATTTGCAGAAGCAAGAAAAGCAGAGTGAAGCAAAGCACACACAGTCACAGTGATATTCCTTCCAAACCTGCCACCTATTATCTCCTCATCTCCTATCATAGTTATTTGCTGGTCACAACACCTGCTTATCTGGGGCAGATTAGCCAGCAAGCATGGTATGCACTGGCTTGCGTTGGGCTTGTTACACACGGGCTTAATTGTTACTTACTTGCTTATCTGTGGTGAGCAATTCCACATGGGTTTCACAACATCTTTGATGTTGTGGGGGACATATGAAATTGTTCACTGCAGATTGGCAGGAAGGCACAATTGGGCTCGTGCGTACCTTGCTTGGGGACTTTGTGGTGCAGTAGTTAAGCGTTTGACTGCTAACCAAAAGATCGGAAGTTCAAATCCACCAGCCGCTCCTTGAAAACCCTATGGCGCAGTTCTACTCCATCCTATAGGGTCACTATGGGTCGGAATCGACTCAATGGCAGTGGGTTTGAGTTTGGTTTTTTTGGTACTTTGCTTATTTGGTAATCTGGCCCTGCATCCCTTCAGTAAATAGGCATTTGATTGGAAAACTGAGCTTTAAGACAGAACTGCTATATGTAGAAACTCTTATAGAAGTTAGTTTTTCTACACACAGACCTCAATCAGCCAATGAGTCTGAAGGCCTGCATGTGTTCCAGACCAGGCTAGGTCTTGTGGAGGATACAGACAGAGCACCTGGCACAGTGGCACCAACCATTCTCCATGGAGCTCAAGAAGATGCAAGTCCACCTAAGCCCCAAAGGGTTTGGGAGTTCAGAAGAGAAGGGAATAAGTAAGTGTAGGCACATCGGCACAACATTTGTAGGGAAATGAGGCTTGAAATGTACCTTGTATAGATGGAGAAAAGAGAGAAAGCAGCATCTTAGGAGTGAGGGATTGAATCTAAGATGTAATGCCCATCACAGCATATTTGTGGCATAGCGAGACCACCCTACCCATAGCAGAGAAGTTAGGAAGTAGTGAGAAGAAAAGACAGATAGGGAGCATTGACATCAGTTTACAAAGAGCCCTTGAAAGCTCAGCTAGGGAATCTAGATTTGATTAATGCTAAATGAACAAGATTTCTTTTCTATTAGCTCTCTTGGAAGCTAGAGTACTATGTTCTCCCCCAGAGGCTCTGGGAAAGCTATTTGTCTTATAGCTCCCATCTTCTCTTTTCTGCTCTCCCTACACCCCTCCCACCAGGCCTGGTGCCTCTCACCTGAACTGTTGCAAAAACCTCTTGGCTGGCCTCTCACCTGCACCATCTGCCTGCTCCAGTCCATCCAAGCTGTCAGGTTCATCTCCCTAAAACCTAACTCTCATCAAGAACCTTCCATGGTATATAGGTACAACAGGCAGTCCCATGGATCTGTCTCTTGCTTCAACAGTGTTTGGATGGAACAGAGCCAGGGACTCCCCACCTGCAGCCTTTGACTACCCTCCAACCACCTCTCCAGGTGCAACCTCCTAGACCATCTTCCCGGCCATATCCTATTTCCTAGACCAGCTAACACCAATTTTTTGTGGTTACTACCTTATTGGCAACCAAATATGAGCTCCCAAATCTATGAGAATTATTCCACCAAAGTGGAGGCCACCATCAACTGCCTGGTCAACCTCTACCTGTGGCCCTCTTACACCTATCTCTCTCTAGCCTTCTACGTTGATCGTGGTGATGTGGCCTTGGAAGGTGTGGGCCACTTCTTCCACAAGTTGGTGAAGGAGAGGCACGAGAGTTCCCAGAGTCTCTTGACAATGCAAAACCAGCATGGCAATCATACCCTCTTCCAGGCCATGCAGAAGCTATCTCAAAATGAGTAGGGAAGAACCCCAGACACCAGGGAAGTTGCCATGGCCCTGGAGAAGGACCTGAACCAGGCCCTTTTGGATCTGCATGCTGTGGGTTCTGCCTACACAGACCCCATCTCTGTAACTTTTTGGAAAGCAATTTCCTAGATGAGGAGGTGAAACTCCTCAAGAAGATAGGAGACCACCTGACCAACCTCCACAGGCTGGCTGGCCCCCAGGCCAGATTGGGCAAGTATCTCTACAAGAGGCTTACCCTCAATCCCAGCTAGGAATCTCTGTGGCCCAACGATCTTTGAGGGGCACCTCTGTATTCCCCTGCTATCAGGCTTCTGCCTAAGCCTCTCCCTCCAGCCACAGGCAGCTTTTTAACCACCTTGGAGCCCTCGCCCAAGCCATGCACCAAGTGGAAACAATAAAACTTCTTTACACAGGAAAAAAAAAAAAAAAAAACTTCCGCGGTTCCACACTGCCAATTAAGTTATATCTCAACTCCACATTCTTGAAATCAAGGCCATCCAAGCTTCAGCCTTGATTTACTTTTCCCATCTTTGATCCTATTTCTTCAGAATGCTGCAGTCAATACAGATTAGACAGGGGCAATTTCCTGTCCCCACCTCCTTGACAATGTGCCTCCCTCCTCCTGAGATGGTCCCCCAGTCAAACAACCAAGCAGGAATTAAGCATCCTGAGAACATGGAGGCAGCTGCAGGCCAGGCAGGCAGTGGAGCTAAGGAGGCCTCAGGAGGTGCCAAGGGTGTGTGCTAACAGATGTGTGTGTCCAGGAAGAGGCATGATAGTCTCATGCTTGCAAGTATGGACTCTGTGGTTAAGCAGACTAGATTCACACCCTGGACCCAGAATGTCCAAGCTGTGTGCCCTTAGAAAATTAACTCAACCATTCCAGGCTTCAATTTCCCCATCTAAAAAAATAGGCTAATAACAGCACCTTCCTGGTAGGGTTGTGATGGCTCCCACATGCCCCTTCCCAGTCAGTATTAGCCCCCTAGAGGTAAGCACCATTCTGATTTCTATTACCATTGATTACTTTTGCCTATTTATGATCATTAAAGTTAAACCACGTGTATGAACTCGTTTGTGCCTAGCTTTGGGGGCTCAAAATAATGTCAGATTCATCCATATCATTATGTGTATCACTTCAGTAGCTTATTCTTTTTGTTGCTATGTAGTATTCCATTTTATGAATATTACAATTTATTCATCCATTCTCTTGTTGGCGGACATTTGTGTTGCTTCTAGTTTTATGCTACAGTGAGCAAAGCTACTAAGAACATTCTTATACATGTCTTTTGTTGGTACGCACTTAATTCTCTTGGGTATATATCTAGGAGTAGAATTGCTGGGTCATAAGGTAGACATATGTTCAACATTATTCGATACTGCCAAATAGTTTTTCAAAGCATTCATAATATACTTGACACTCCCACCAGCAATTTTTGAAAATTCTACTTGTTCCACATCCCCATCATGGCCCAATCTTAATCTAACTATAACTCCATTTATAGGAAAGAATTCATGACTTTTTTGCCCTAAGAATTTCAGAATCAGGTTTTCTTTCAAACATTGTCACTTTTCCAGAAGGAGGATCTTATTATATGAAGGTTTCATTTCACCAATCAAAAAAAAAAAGAAAAAGGAAGGTATCTTTTTTTCACTGCTTCATCCTACAAATGAATTGAGATAGTTTATTAAGGGGTATGTTACCAGTTGCTGCCAAGTCGATTTCAACTCATGGCTACCCCACATGTGTCAGAGCAGAGCTATGCTTCATAGGGTTTTCATAGCTGTGAACTTTCAGAGGCAGATTGCTAAGCCTTTCTTCCAAGGCACCTCTGAGTGGTTCAAACTGCCAACCTCTCAGTTAGTAGCACAGCAATTAACCATTTGTGCCACCCAGGGATTCCTTCAAGAGGTGTATACCTACAAGGAAAAATAAAGAAGAGAAACATAGACTGGTAGAATAAAAAAATGTCTTTTTAATTTGCAAAACTCCTAACTTAAAGTGTTTCTAATTTGATAACTATCACCTGAGTCACCCACAAACCTTTGCTAGTTAAATAACACCATTTGGTAAATAAAAAGCAATTGTCTCAGAAAATGTCATCACTAATATAAGAGCAAATATCTAGCCAACGGGCTGGAGAAAGGACTGGAGAGGCTACTTCTCAAACTCCACCATAAGATACTCTTACAAGGATTTTGGCTCAAGTGGGCTTTTTGTTGTCATTAGGAGTTTTCCTCCCCCTGGCTGTTGAGAAGTTTCAGATGAAATTTTTCTGATGTTTTTAATGAAAGATGATATTTGCTTACCCATCATAGGAGATATTTCCTCGGCAGGAATGCTGTCGAACATGTTGCATTCACAACATGACACAAAGTCTAAAAATCACAGAGAGACTAATTACTGGAGGAAAATTACACCAAAAGACCGATTTCCTCATGATGAAAATGACAGCCTGGTGCCCCATTACCTGGCCTGATTGGGCAAATAGCCTACGCAACATTGTTCTAGTGCTTGCCATTGCAAGCTGCGGTAGAGGAAAGAGGCCTTTAGGTCCTGTTCGCGGCTCAGTGAGAAATCAAGGTGAGCTGTCAGTTAAGTGAGGTCTAATTATAAGTCTCATTTCCAGTATTTATGAATGTGACAGGCAGTAACCAGGGCTTACCTCCATCTATACGTGGGGCCGCTTGAGCAAGACCTTCTCTCTTTATGTCATCATCTCAATTGTCACCTTGAAGCTTTGACATTTAGTACTGACAGCCAGGGTCTGCCCCAGCTGAAACTGTAAAGTGAAGACCACCCTTCTTTTCTCTGTCTGCTTTGCTTCTTCCCTCAGTGACCTTGTACCAAAAAGGTCTGTTCCTCCCCCATCAAAACCTATTTAAAGAGACAGAAAATAGTCTTTTCCTCCTTAATATGAATTCAAATCTCTTTAAATCATTTCTCTTTTCAGTCACAAAGACTGCATATTGTATTATTCCATTTATATGAAATGTCCAAAAAAGAACCAAATCCATTGCTGTTGAGTCGATTCCAACTCATAGCAACCCTATAGGATAGAGTAGAACTACCCCGTAGGGTTTCCAAGAATGTAATCTTTATGGAAGCAGACTGCCACATCTTTCTCTCTTGGAGCGGCTGATGGGTTTGAACCGCCAACCTTTTGGTTAGCAGTTGAGCGCTTAAGCACTGCATTACCAGGGCTTCTTATGAAATGTCCAGAATAGGCAAATCTATAGAGACAGAAAGTAAAGTTAGTGGTTGCTGAAGGCTGTGGGCATTTGCACCCGAGTGCTAACTAATCTAAAGGTTGATGGTTCAATCCCACCAGGCAGCATCGCAGAAGAAAAGACCTGACGATCTTCTTCCGTTAAGATCACAGCCAAGAAAACCCTGTGGAGCAGTTCTACTCTGTAACACATGGGGTCGCCATGAGTTGAAATCAACTCAATGACAACTAGCAACAACAAGGGCTGTGGCAGTTAGAGAAATGAGGATGGGTTTCCTTTTCAGGGTGAAGAAAATGTTATAAAACTGTGGTGATGGTTGCACACCAATGAACTGTACAATTTAATTGACTGTATTATATGGTTTGTGAATTATGTCTCAACAAACCTTTTTTTTTTTAAGCTTTTGATAAAGCCATTAGGAAGTTTAAGAAGTACAGAAGTGAGTAGGGGAGGAGAGAGACCGTTTCTGTGGCCCTGAAATCATCCTTCTGAGGCCAATGTTACTAACTGAATTAGAAAATGCTTCAAAAATGAAGATAATCTGCCTTAAGCAACCGTGCCCTTTTAAAGGACTGCCTTTACGGGATCAAATTGACAACAGCAACTCAAAAGTTTAGCTAGGAAGCTTGGGGGTGGTGAGTTTATGTTAATGTTGTTGTTAGGTGCCATAGAGTCGGTTCCAACTCATAGCGACCCTGTGTACAACGGAATGAAACACTGTCCAGTCCTGCACCATCCTCACGATCATTGCTATGCCTGAGCCCATTGTTGCAGCCACTGTGTCAATCCATCTCCTTGATGGATTATGTTAATGGAGGAGGATCAATTCAGAAAAGGAGGGTGAGAATGGTTGCACAACTTATAGAATATAATCAATGTCACTGAATTGTACATGTAGAAATTGTTGAATTGGGGAATGTTTTGCTGTGTGTATATTCAACAACAGAAAAAAATAAATTATTTTCTTTAAATGAAGGTGAAATACTTTTTCAAACAAATTAAAGCTGAGAGAATTCATCACCAGCATACCTGCACTGATGGCATGTTCGATCAATTTCGGACTGCAGAAGCCGGTAAAAATCTTCAATTTCTTCATCTTTGGCATTAGTGGTTGGTGCGTAAATTTGAATAATAGTCGTATTAATGGGTCTTCCTTGTAGGCGTATGGATATTATCCTATCACTGACAGTGTTGTACTTCAGGATAGATCTTGAAATGTTCTTTTTGATAACCAGAATGCTCCTTAGAAGAAAGGATGGCGAGACTACATCTTACATACTTTGGACATGTTGTCAGGAGGGATCAGTCCCTGGAGAAGGACATCACTTGCTTGGTAAAGGAGAGGGTCAGCAAAAAAAAAGAAGACCCTCAATGAGATGGACTGACACAGTGGCTGCAACAGTGGGCTCAAGCGTAACAACTATTACAAGCATGGCACAGGACCGGGCAGTCGGTCCCTATGAGTCTGAACCGACTTCATGGCACCTAACGACAACAAACCTGCGTTATATGGATGTTAAAGCAAGTTCTTTAGTAGAAGAAAAATGATACCAGATGGAAATTTGGAGCCACACAAATGAATGAAAATGTCTGTTATTCCCTCTTGGCCTCACCCCTGCTTCTTTGTCTTGCCATACATGGCTCCTTCTGTCTGGAAGGCCACTTCTCCTCTTGCAAAGCCCCTGCTCGTGACCACCAAGAAGCTTAAATGTGAGGTCTGTGCAAACCTTCCCCCTACTGCCCATCTTCTCACCCCCGAATGGGCATTCAGATGCCCTTCTTCTGAGCCCTACAGATCCTGCACAGTCCTGAAATATAGCACTTGTCCCTCTCTGTTGTGATTGCTCAGTCAGTCCCCATCTTAGACTGTGAACACCTGGGTAGCAGGACTCCTTCTCACTCATTTTTTGTGAATAGCTCCAAAGCTGCTGAACGAATGAAGGTTAGGTAGATGGGAACCTGAGTGAAACATCTGCAAGGTCATTGAGCAAGTGTATGTCTATATTCATTCTTTCCCTCATTCATTCACTCATTTATTCTTTCACGGAATGAACTAAAACTTGTGAAGGGGAGAGAAAGCTGAACTGTATTCTGTACATGAAAAGCAAGCTGGCACTTTCAGCAATTCTCCAGTGATGTAAACCATAACCTCTTCGAGTCCATGCTCTATACTGTTTAATGCAGAACCACACACCAATAAATTTTCTGAGAAGAGGGTGAAGTTAGTGGGAGAAAAGGAATCAAAGTGAGCAAGATCTGCTCCTTCATTGTAGTCAAATTGGATAAAACACACATTTTTTTATATGACATGAAATTCAATGACCCCTTTCAATCGCCTACTTTACTTCATCTACGTTATGTGTTTAGTTGGTATCAGAGGTAAATATTTTAATCTACTATTCTATTTCTTTATTTTAAATTGAGGAAACACTAAATAAAAAAGTGTAAAATTCAAGCCATATCTCTATGCTGTTTATAAACTTGTTTCTAACTTTCTTTGCTCTACTTTCTACTTAAAATAATTGCATGAGTAATCAACATCCTATTTCTTCAAATATTCAGTAACTACATTTAGTTTTGACCAGTTCTTGAGTTCGAGAAATATCATACTAGACAAAAATTGCTAATAATATTTATAAGAATTTTAACTTCTGTGTTTAAAAGAACATGGAGATTATAACCTAGTTAATAAGTTGGCAGTGAAGTTACTGTAAGTACTTTCTTCAATTTATGTGAAAAAGAGAGAAAAAAAAGAAGAGTTTCTTACAAGCAACTCCTATCCATTTCCAAATTTGTTCCCTTTTTTTGGAAGTAGAAAGCCAATTTTTCTTTTTAAATCTATCAGCTTTCTTTCTTTGTGTATTAAACAGTATTATTCTTACATGTAAATATTTAAATAGTATGTTTTGCTGTTTTGTTCTTATAGTCTTTCTAATTATTAAATCATTTAGCAATGTACCTGGGTGTTGTGTGGGTGTGTGTGTGTGCGTGTGTGTGTGTGTGTGTGTGCTTTAGGTGAAAGTTTACAGCTTAAGTTAATTTTCTCATACAAAAATGTATACACATATTGTTATGTGACATTAGTTGCAATCCTCGTAGTGTGACAGCACACTCCCCCTTTCCACTCTGGGTTTCTTGTGTCCATTCAACCAGTTCCCGTTCCTTCCTGCCTTCTCATCTTGCTTTCGGAGAGGAGCCACCCATTTGGTCTTATGTATCTACTTGAATTAAGAAGTACACTCTTCATTAGTATTATTTTGTTTTCTAGTCCAGTCTAATCTTTGTCTGAAGAGTGGGCTTCGGGAATGGTTTTAGTTCTGGGTTAACAGAGTGTCCTGGGGCTGTGGTTTCGGGGGTTCCTACAGTCTCAGTCAGGCCGTTAAGTCTGGTCTTTTTATGTGAATTTGAGTTCTGCTCCACACTTTTCTCTCGCTCCTTCAGGGACTGTCTGTTGTCTTCCCTGTCAGGGTGGTCATTAGTGGTAGCCAGTCTGTGCCTGGTTTTTAAGAGTGTAAGTTTCACTGTAACAGGGATGGCACAGAGTGGGAGCTCCATATATGTTGGTAGAACGAATAAATGAATGAATGGATGGATGGATAGATATATATGGAAGGATAGATGGATGGATGGATCAGTCAGTTGTGTTCAGCTTGTGGAAGCCTCAGAATCTTCCCTTGAGTCTGGACTGGACTGACAGTCTTTGGAGTTATACTTGGAGTGGTCTCTGGCCATCTGTTCTCCCTCATTCTGTCCACCTGATCTTTCTGTTTACAATATGTTAATTTATTTGATGATATTATCTACTTTTGACTAATCACTTACAAATAGACCCCAGTGATTTTTAAGGAGGAAAAAGGGAATACAGTGCAGTCTCTTACATTTTGCCGAGGAACTTCATGTACTCGTTGGCTTCCGTATTTCCCCAGGACCCTTAAGACTGTCTTGTTTCACTGCCACCAATGATTCTGACCTCAAGTGTTTTCCTCCTTTCTTGGTTCTGCTTTTCATGTATTCTCAGAAGACTTAACCTTGAGGGTAACCTAAATCCAGATTGTATTCCAAACTGAAGTTTCCCAAGGCAAACCCAAACCCAACCCAAACTCTAGAAGTGCAGGCTGGGGAGAGCCAGGCACCAAAAGCCAGTTGCTTTTTTAGAGTCTGGCTGACTGTCTTATCCACCAGTATCAGAGAAATTCCAAACACTGTCAGAGAAATTTTCCTGTGCCAGGGTAATGCCTCACTGACCTCAAACTGCACTAATTCCATCTGGGCTGCCCACAATCCCCACAAGTTTGCTGATGCAGGACTTAACCTAGACACCGAACCATAATGAGACTTCTCAGAGACACATGGGAATCAGCCACAGGATATCTCCATATTCGGGCTCACATTTTAAGTATCTAGAAACCCTAAAGCATAGATGGGGTGTAATGATAGCCTATTAAGGCAAGAATTTTAAAGATACAGATGGGTATGAGCAAATCCGCATCTTTTTAAATGTCTGTAACGCAGAATACCAACATTGTCTGGAACACTTTTCAAAGCTGCTGACCCAATATTTCTATTAGTCAGTGGTAATGATGTTAATGTACTAAATATCATTTCAAACACTGTGCCTACTCATTTTTTTAAACATTATCCTGTAACCCAGAAAGAACATTTATTTCAGCAAAGATGTTTGGTTCAGGGGAATCCTAAAGATTTATAATCAAAGATCACTCTTTTGCTGTGAATCACCCATTTTCATCATAAAATATGTCCAAGCTGTAAATAAATAAACTTTTTGATAGAACACTATGGTACCTGTATTTTAAAAGAGCATCCTCCCATCTTTTCAATGCCTCGCTTGGAGGAAATGTAAAGGTGGGTGCTTTGGTGTCTTAAGAGCATTGGCCATAACTAGGTTGAACAAAGTAGGCAAGTCCTGATTGGCTAGCTTACGCTTCCAGGAGAGTCAGTTGTTGTTTTTGTTGTTCTTAGGTGCTGTGGAGTCGGTTCTGACTCATAGAGACTACGTATAACAGAATGAAACATTGCCTGGGCCCGTGCCATCCTAACAATCATTGCTGTGTTTGAGCCCATTACGGCAGCCACGGTGTTAATCCATCCTGTTGAAGATCTTTCTCTCTATCACTTACCCTCTACTTTACCAAGCAAGATGTCTTTCTCCAGAGACTGATCCCTCCTGACAACATGTCCAAAGTATGTGAGATGAAGTCTCGCCATCCTCACTTCTAAGGAGCATTCTGGCTGTACTTCTTTCAAGACAGATTTGTTCATTCTTCTGCCAATCCATTGTATATTAAATATCCTTTGCCAACACCGTAATTCAAATGCATCCATTCTTCAGTCTTCCTTATTCATTATGCAGCTTTTACATGCATGTGAGTCGACTGAACATACCATGGCTTAGGTCAGATGCACCTTAGTCCTCAGAGTGACGTCTTTGCTTTTCAACACTTTAAAGAAGTCTTTTGCAGCAGATTTGCCCAGTGCAATGTGTCTTTTGATTTCTTGACCACTGCTTCCACGGGTGTTGATTGTGGATCCAAGTAAAATGAAATCCTTGAACAACTTCAGTCTTTTCCCGGTTTATCATGATGTTGCTTATTGGTCCACTTATGAGGATTTTGGTTTTCTTTATGTTGAGCTGTAATCCATACTGCAGGCTGTGGTCTTTGATCTTCATCAGTAAGTGCTTCAAGTCCTCTTCACTTTCAGCAAGCAAGGTTATGTCATCTGCATAATGCAGGTTGTTAATGAATCTTCCTCCAATTCTGATGCCATGTTCTTCTTCATATAGTCTAGTTTCTCAAATTATTTGTTCAGAATACAGATTGAATAAGTATGGTGAAAGGATACAATGCTGATGCACACCCTTCCTGACTTATAAACCACACAATATCCCCTTGTTCTGTTCGCATGACTGCCTCTTGGTCTATGTACATGTTCCACGTGAGCACAATTAAGTGTTCTGGAACTCACATTCTTCTCAATGTTATCCATAATTTATTATGATTCACACAATCAAATGCCTTTGCATAGTCAATAAAACACCAGTAAACATCAGCGGCTGCAGCAGGAAATTATGGAAAAACATCATTAATATCACACACAAGTAAAATTTTGCTGTAGATCATTCAAAAGCAGCTGTGGCAGTATATTGACAGGAACTGCCAGAAATTCAAGCCGGATTCAGAAGAGGATGTGGAACCAGGGGTATCATTGCTGATGTCAGATGGATCCTGGCTGAAAGCAGAGAATACCAGAAGGATGTTTACCTGCGTTTTATTGTTTTATTGGATGGAGAAGGCCATCATGCTGGTAAAGTAGAGGGTAAGCGAAAAAGAGGACGACCCTCAATTAGATGGATTAACACAGTGGCTGCAACAGTGGGCTTAAGCATAACAATGACTGCGGGCATGGCACAGGACCAGGCAGTGTTTCACTCTGTTGTACATGGGGTCGCTATGAGTCGCAACCAACTCGATGGCACCTAACAACAACAAACATCTTTTTAGTTTTCTCTGCTTTCAGCCAAGATCTGACATCAACAATGATATCCCCCATTCCCTGTTGATGTACTGCTGCAAACGTTTTTTGAATTATCCTCAGTAAAATTTTACTTATATGTGAAATTAATGATATTGTTCAATAATTTTCACATTCCTTTGGATCACCTTTCTTTGCAATGGGTATAAAGATGGATTGATTGACTTGGATTTCGGCTCCTGCGAAGGTTAGGCATTTGTAAGAAATAGAAATTTAGGTTTTGGTTTACTCATGTGAGGCTCAGCACAAATGACTCCATTTGGGGCCTAGTTTCGTCAAGTTAACAGGGTCTTTGCAGGTGTAATTAAGTTAACGATCTCGAGATGGTATCATCCTAGATAACGAATGACAAGTGTCCTTATGAGAGACAGAAGAGGAGAAGAAATAGAAGAGGAGAAGGCCATGTGAAGATGGAAGCAGAGATTAGAGTTATGCACCCTCAAGTCTAGGACCACCTAGAGCCCCCAGCAGCCTGAAGAGGCAAGGCAGAAATCTCCCCAGAGCCTTGAGAGGGAGCACAGCCTTGCCCATATCTTCATTTTGGACTTCTACCATCCTGAACTGTGAGAGAATCTATTCCCATTTTTTAAGCCACCAAGTTTGGGGTAATTTGTTATGGCAGCCCATGAAAACTAATACAACAAGAATTGGGTGTGTTGTGTATTTATATATTATATATTTTACATTTTATGTTCCTTACATTTTTATGACAGATTTCAGCTAAATGATTATAAAAGGAAAGTCACAGGAAGTTATCAAAAAGATCACTACTATTTTACTCTAGAATTTACTTGCCTAAATTGCTTAAGAAATGTACTTCTTAATAATAAAATTCCCACAAATACTAAATAATACAAGTGTCTAAATCCACTTTCCAGACTTGCTTCCCCTGTAATATCTGTAATAGAACAATCCTGAATTAGCTGCTACTTTCCATAATTCTTGTCAGCAAAATCTATCAGTAGTTCTAACTCTGATTATACATGCTGGTAATGTAATTAAACTTGTTTTAAGCCTATCTTTGATGTCACAGTTTCAAATATAGCCACATAAATTTTAACTATGAGTATTTCATACATAATTTATATATACAAATGTGTTTGCATGTGTACCTGGATTAAGTATAATAAATGTAAATTATATAATTTATATCTATATATGTTTAACTGTGTTTAGTTTCAATCAGACAATGGTTTGATATATATTTTTAATGAGGGAAAATCCTACTGCAATATTAAGATTTGGTGTTTTGCAGGCTTCATTTCTTAGTGCTTTTTTAATTAAAAAGACAAATACATTTCAATGTTCTTTTTGGTAAATGTTATGCTTCCTGTTCCAAAACAACCTTAAGTTTATAAATAAGAGTTAATGAATCCAAGAACCACGTTATTCCATGAGCTTGTGAACAAACAGTTTAAAGTCAAAAGTAGAATTCTTTCCAAGTTGGATTTTCATAAGATTTAGTTTATAAACAAGTTTGAGGGGTAGACGGATTGGTTTTGTCTTGTTTTGTTTTTCTATATTTTTAATAAACACAATAAAAAATTCTGTCTTTGAAATGGCTTAAAGGCTAAATGGATTTTGATACCATCCCGGAAGTGAACTTGTGCTAACGTTGGAGATTGCTTGTGCCATGGAATTCCCCCTCTGCATTTGTTTTTCTCTCTGAGAGCATCCTAGATGGCACAAGGATGGCTCGGAAACAGTTGACAGCATCTTGTGACACTCCCTTCGTTGAAGAACCAGGGAGCCTGCATGGCATCCATTCCTGAGACCTTGATCAGAAATAGATCCTGAGAGAAGTAACACCAACCTTGGACTCTACCACGCTGTAAATTGTCTCTTTTGTAATTGTGACAGACACTCCCCGGGATCCTCTCTTCCATATGACTCCCATGATCACTTTATCCTTTCTCTCTCTGCTGCCAAATATAGTGGAGTTCCCGGAGTTTTGACACCTTGTAAAGACATTCCAGTGGATTCTAGCACACCCAAACAGATGGTGTGAAAGGAATACAGAGGAAGAAAACGCAGCCCTCTGCCAGACTCTCATGTATTCTAGGTAACATGGTGTTCCAGGAGAAGAAAAAAAAATTAAAAAGGAACTGATATCATTGTTACTGCCTGCTTCCTGAGCCAAGCCGCCATGCTTCTGC
This sequence comes from Trichechus manatus latirostris, assembly GCF_000243295.1. Taxonomy (NCBI): domain Eukaryota; kingdom Metazoa; phylum Chordata; class Mammalia; order Sirenia; family Trichechidae; genus Trichechus; species Trichechus manatus. The sequence continues at coordinate 6,724,062 of NW_004443999.1, forward strand.
CAAAGATAACAACGTCTTTAAGACAGCTATAAAAACTCCTAACATTATGTGAGGTAAAAGAACTAGACCAATGAGGGGGTATAAAACAATAATCTTTGTTATTGTTATACTGTGTTACACTGACACTTACATAAAACAAGATTTTTTTTTCTTTTAGCAAGGAAGAACATCCAGCTCAAAATAACATCTCTACTCCATTCCCTTGTCCAGTGTGCTGGAAATCTCTACTAAGCTTCCTCTCTGAGGCTACTGTTGACTTTCTCCACAGGTAAAGGGGAAAATCACATGAACAAAATATACGAAATAAACATTAAAGCACAAGAAAATGCTTTTTTTTCCCCAGATACTACCAGATGTTTACAAAATATATAGGTACAAATAAGCACATGAAAAGATATTTAGCATCATTAACCATTGTTGTTGTGTGCTGTTGATTCCCATTAGAGAAACGCAAATTAAAATCACAATAAGATATCACTACATACTTACCAGAATGTCTAAAATGAAAAAAACAGTGACAACACCAAGTGCTGGCAAGGATGCAGGAAAACTGGACCACTCACCCATTGCCAGTGGGCATGTACAACAGTACAGCCAATTTGGAAAACAATTCGGCAATTTCTTAAAAACTAAACATGGAAATACCATATAACCCAGTAATTGCACTCCTAGGTATTTATCCCAGTGAAATAAAAATTTATGTTCACGCAAAAACCCGCCCACAAATGTTTACAGCAGCCTTATTCGTAATAGCCAAAACCTGAAACAACCCAGACGTCTTTCAATGGGTGGTACAAACTGTGGTTAAGCAGACAGTGGTAAATTCACACCATGGAAGAGAAGTGGGTGTGTCTATAAAAGCGCAACAGACAGGATCCTTTGGTGATGGAAATGTTCTGTATCTTAACTATATCAATGTCAAAATCCTGGTTGTAACGTTGTACTATAGTTTTGCAAGATGTTACCATTTGGGGAAACTGGGTAGAGGGTACATCTCTCTGTATGATTTCTTACAACTACATATAAATCTAAAATATAAAGTTTAATTTAAAATATTACTCCTACTAAAATTTTTTTAAAAATTTATCTATATAAAGACACAAGAAAAATATGGATCTTTTAAATAGATACATTTGAAGGTTATAATGATCCAAACAGATTTCTTTTAAGCCTTCACATTATAATAGATTATTATGTGTGTGTGAGTATATATATATGTATATATATAAGCCCTGGTGGCGGCGTAATGGTTAAGAGCTCAGCTGCTAACCGAAAGGTCAGCAGTTCGAAACCACCAGCCACTCCTTTGAAACCCTTTGCGGCTGTTCTACTCTATCCTATAGGGTCGATATGAGTCGGAATTGACTCAACAGCAATGAGTTTGGTTTTTTTTTTTT
>NW_004443999.1:6725558-6817284 GCF_000243295.1 Trichechus manatus latirostris
AAACTATGTGTTCTGTAAACCTTTAAAGTACAATGTATATATATATATAATAATAATAATAAACTAGTTGATTTAATGAAGAAAGCAACAGCTAGTCTTTCCATTATTTAATCTACTGAAAAACTCTACATCAGAGAAGGAAAATTATAGACACTCTAGCACTTGACTACTAACCAAAAGGCTGGCAATTTGAACCCGGAAGCACCTTGAAATAAATACCTGGCAATCTACTTCCGGAAGATCACAGCCATCAAAAACCCTACGGAGCACAGTTCTACTCTGACACACACAGGGTTGCCATGTGTCAGAATTGACTCAATGGCAACCGGTTTGGTTTTCTGGTTTACCAAAGATATAATGAATAAATGACATAAATATCATTAAAGCAGCAATGTGCTCTCTGGATGTGCAAAGATAAAATTATTGAAGCAGTATTCTCTGGTCATAAATTTGACTTTTCTAGGTGTCATTCACACCCTCTCATCCAACTTCCCTTGGGTCCAATGATAGGTATTATTGAATAGCTAACCAAAATTAGGGTACTGACCATAGTTCAGAGCTGACACGTGACCTACCCAGATATAAAACTTACAACGTTGGCCTCATTGCTTTTCCTGCTTGACAGACATACGTTTGTGTCTCATTTTGAGAGACTGAAACATCACCATATATAATGATAGTAAGCTAAAGCACATTCTTGCAAGTTCTTTGATTCGTGAAATGCTCCCCGAATTCTTGGGCCCATGTCTAACTGCCATCTCTCACCTTAACCCAACTCTAGCTCTTCCTGGTCTGCTCACTTCTCTTCCTTCTTATACTTCATTTTTCTCAGCTTCTCTCTAAATCCAAAGTCCTCAACTGACTCATTCCCATTCCTCTTCTTTCATACAATGACCCTTCTTCCTTTCCACCGCAATTGCCCCTGCCTAGCTCATGTTCTACCTTTCTTGCATTTGTAACTCCTTACTCCACAGCTACACAATCCAGAACTCAGGCACAGGTAGGCTCAGCTGGAGAAGAAACTATTTCTCTTTCTGAAATAGATGCTGTTAACTATATAAAATCCCATAAATTGAACTGTTTTTCTCTTTTGAATTACACATGACAGTCCTCCCAACTCTCTAGGACACCTTTCTACTCTGGGACTTTAGCCCAGAAAGGGTTGATGAGGACACACATCTTTCCAAATGCCTACTCTACATCTGTGTCCCTCCTCCTTTCTACAACACCCTCTCCCCCTTCCTCTTTCTGTCTTGCCTGGAACTGTCTTGTGTACAACTTCATGGTTTTATATTTCTTATACAAGTATTATACCACACACACACACATACACACACATCACATCTCATCACATCACATCACACCAGCAGCAAAGTTATTTTCATGGAAAATCAATAAATAATTTTTGTTGCTCCAAACCCCACCTCTCTGTCCAAGTACATAACCCCCTATATTCTGGGCTCTGAGAAACTTACATAACTTGAACCGTCTTATAGTAGCTACAGTCGCATAAGTACTTGGTGCTCCCCACCAGAAAGCTTGCAGCACAGCCAGCCATTTCCACTAGAAAGAGTTTTTCTGTGTGATTTTATTGCTGTCCTGACCACTAGCTCCAGGCCTTTAGCCCAGCCATTGGTGAATGGAACCGGGTAAGAGAGGAAAATAATGAAAGAACTGTCTCTGGTTTTTAGCACAATCTTTTAGGCATTGCAAAGCCCACCAAATCACCGCTTTAATTGTTTTACTTTGTTTTTCACTTACAAACCATTTTACGGCCAGTGTGACAGCACAGTCCAAATAAGATCCTTTCAGGACACAAAACAACCAATAAATAAATGAAAAACTAGACCAACCCTTACAGTGAAGCCATCTGCCTTTTTCATTTTCTCGGGGTGGGGGGAGAGGAGGGGGCTGCATTATTTACCTGAGTAAAAGAAAAGTAATGGATTGATGACTTGCCTATGTACCATAGAAGCGAAAATCAAGTGACTAGATATTTCTAGCTCTGAACGCTCCTTAAAAAAAAAATCCATCCTTAAAGGGAGTGCTTAGACCATAGGCAGCCCACACTGGTCAATGGGTGATACATGTCTTTTCTGTGTGGGGCTGAGAGCCCAGTGGGTGCCAAAATCATATTAAACAACATCTTGACCTAAAGAAAAGGAAAAGAGGTAGTGATGGAATATCTAAACATTTAGGAAGAGACTTAACGATTTTGAGTTGCATGTGGGAAGTTTCAGAAATTTGTTTTGCCTTTTAATACCTGAGGGATGTCTTTCAGTAATTTATTGCTGTATAAAAACAATCTCAAAAGTTAATGACTTAAACAACAATTCATTATTTCTCATAGTTCTGTGGGTTGGCTGAGCTCAGCTGGGCAGTTCTTCTGCTCCATGATGTGTAGGCTGATGTCATTCATATGGCAGCATTCAGCTGGGAGCTCAGCTGGGGTTGGAATGTCCAAGACGGTCCCTTATCTTTCAGAATTTCTCTCCATGTGGCCTCTCATCATACAGTGATCTACCCCAAGTAGTCCATCCTGCTGGCTGGAGCCTAAGAGAGTAAAACCAGAAACTGATATATGAGTGGAGCTCAGGTTTGAGCCATTCAACTCTAAAGAACAACTCTATCTTTAACTCTTGATCTTATTACACTTAAGCATAAGTTTCCATTTGAAGAATGAGTCCTGAAGCTAAAAGAAAAGTTTGGGAATTGTTAACAAGCCCAACCCCCTTATTTTCCAGGTGATAAAACAGATTCTACATGGGTTTAAATATTTTACCCCAAGTCTGGAGCCCGAGCTGGAATAGAACCATGATTTGCATTTCCTGACACTTAGTTCTGTAAGTTTTCTAGTCTATAGACTACTTCCCACTGGCCCCAAGTGCCTGTCCTACCATCTTCTTGAGGCCTGAGTCTGCCCTTCCTCCAAACTGCAGTACATATTTTGTTCTCAAGCCAAAAGCGTCTATAATCAAAAAGCCAGTTGATAAGTCAGGAACTTGGGGAAATCCCAGGGGAAAAGACTTCCTGGGCTGACACCAGAGTTGAACTTGGGCTAGAAGAAGGAGAGGACTCCACAGAATCCACAGAAGAGGTTCCAAAATGATCTCATCATTATTCCCTGAACTGGCCCTGACTCTTCCCACAGCTTTCTCTTTTCACCAAAGAATGAATTCGAGGTAGCAACTAACTGCATTCTCTATTTCTTACATAATGCGTTCTCTTTTTCTTATATAATGCAAAAGCACACTGGCCCTGATCACTTAATTACTGACAGCCAAAAAATACATTTCAAAGTCTAACACCCTATCCCACGCCTTCCAAAATGCCTAGAGGAGAGAAATACTAGACAAACCGAAACAAAGATATGTGTATACATTTCTATACTTGCAATGTTAATGGGGCTTGACTAAGACCACTGTGATTTTAATACATTGTATTGTTTTATTCCTACTGTATTTTTAAATAGAACATCTCAAAACAATTAGATTAATTAAATATCCACAGGGATGCAGGAAATGTTTTCTTATCACACTTGGGGACTTGACAAGCTCAGTTCCTTAGGTTTTTCAGAAACTCTTAATGACGGATTTTCACTCCAACAGAGCCTTGACAACTAGATTAGTCTGTCATTAAGAAGTACACTTGTGTACCTGGAAAATTTTAAGACTTCTTGTGACTTAAAATTGGCAAATATAGCTGTTTCATTTCGGGGGAAGCCATCCTTCGCCATGAGTGGCACACTTTCAAGCTCCCTGGCTTATTGTCTGAGAATGCAAAGTGGATCGTGGTCTTGGGGAGTAAAATACAGGTTAGAAAGGTTAGAAAAAGTCACTGAGCAATTTTTATTGTCTATGTTTCGTCAAGATACTGAAAGTTGGATATTTCACCCCGTGCTAATAATACAGTATTAGTTACACTTGACTGCTTTGTTGGAGCCAAACCAAACTCGCTTCTGTTCTCTCAAGCCTACATTCCCAGAGCGGCCAGCTTTTTAAGAAAACAAAAGCTGCCATAATCTCTAGTATAGGCTGGTGTCAAACCACAGGAGTTCCAGCAAAGACCACATATTATCGTGAGCACCAAACATTAAAGAATTCTGCAACATGACAAGCTCTAGGAAAGAAACTGTTAAAAGAGACTCATTTTTCTGCACGATGTCAGCTCCAGGAATAAACTAGTGCTGAACAAGAGGTTGAGAGCTGGAAATGAAGAGCCCATGCCTTCTAGGTTTCATTGCAAGTCACTTTATGACCTTCAGTAAGGCACTTAGTTCATCGAGATGTCTCTGAACCAAGAGACTTACTGTTTACTCCTTTTGTGAGTTTTGAATTTGTGTGGCTCCATGGGAGATTCCTTTTTTCTTTTGTAGAATTACAGGGCTCTGTTGGTGTCCTTGAGAGGCTACCTCTACTCAGCTGAGGCAATATAGCATGGACTCCAGTACCTGATTAAACCCACCGCTGTCGAGTGGATTACGACTCATAGTGACTCTATAGAATAGAGTAGAACTGCCCCATAGGGTTTCCAAGACTGTAAATCTTTTTTTTTTTTAATTGTGCTTTAGATGAAGGTTTATAGAGCAAATTAGTCTCTCATTAAACAATACACATATTGTTCTGTGACATTGGTTGCCACCCATACGACATGTCAACACCCTCCCCTTCTTGACCTTGGGTTCCCCCTTACCAGCTTTCCTTTTCCCTCCTGCCTTCTTGTCCTTGCCCTTGAGTTGGTGTGCCCATTTAGCCTCATTTTGTTTTATGGGCCTATCTGATCTTTGGCTGAAGGGTGAACCTCAGGAGTGACTTCAGTACTGAGTTAAAAAGGTGTCTGAGGGCCACATTCTCAGGGTTTCTCTAATCTCTGTCAGACCAGTAAGTCTGGTCTTTTCTTTTTTTTTTGTGAGTTAGAATTTTGTTCTACATTTTTCTCCAGCTCTGTCCGGGACCTTCTACTGTGATCCCTTTCAGAGCAGTCGGTGGTCGTAGCCAGGCACCATCTAGTTGTGCTGGACTCAGTCTGGTGGAAGCTGTGGTCCATTAGTCCTTTGGACTAATCTTTCCCTTGTGTCTTTGGTTTTCTTCATTCTCCCTTGTTCTAGACGGGGTGAGAACAGTGGAGTATCTGAAATGCCACTCACAAACTTTTAAGATCCCAGCTGCTACTCACCGAAGTCGGATGTAGAACATTTTCTTTATAAGCTATGTTATGCCAATTGAGCTAGATGTCCCCCGAGACCATGCTCCCCAGCCCTCAGTCAGATAATTCGGTCCCTCAGGGAGTTTGGATCTGTCTATGACGCTTCCATGACCTTAAGACTGTAAATCTCTATGGAAGAAGACTGTCACAACTTCCTCCTGCAGAGTGCATGATGTACCAGACTAAAAATCAGAAAAACAAAACCCATTACTGTTGAGTCAATTCTGACTTATTGTGACCCCATGTGACAGTAGAACTGCCCCATAAGTTTTCTAAGATTGTAAATCTTTATGGAAGCGGATTGCCACATCTTCCTTCAATGGAGTGGCTGGTGTACCAGACTAAAAACTCGAAAACAAAACCCATTGCAGTTGAGTCAATTCTGACTCATAGTGACCCCATGTGACAGGGTAGAACTGTCCCCATAGGGTTTTCTAGGCTGTAATCTTCATGGAAGCAGACTGCCGCATCTTTCTTCTGCAGAGCAGCTGAACCCAAACCGCCAGCCTTTTGGTTAGCAGCCTAGTGCTTAACCACCACACCACCAGGGCTCTTTTTAGTGCCAGACTACTTAGGACCAAACCTTAGCTTTCCGCCTTACAACTCTGTGAACTTAGGCAAGTTATTCTAACTTCCTGGGTCTCAGTTTCGTTTCCAACAGTAAAATGGTAATGATAACAACAGTCCTTACTGCTAGGGCATAAGGATGTGTTACTGATTTAAACCACTTATAACAGTGCCTGCCGCAGACTAAGCACTATAAAATAGCCTTTAGTATTAGTACAGCCCTGGTGGCACTAACTGAAAAGTTGGTGGTTCAAACCCACCTAGCAGCTCCATGGGAGAAAGACATGCCAATCTGCTTTCTTAAAATTACAGCCTAGAAAACCCTATGGGAGCAGTTCTACTCTGTCACATGGGGTCACCATGAGTCAGAATCAACTCAATGGCACCCAAGAGCAACAACAGTATTAGTACTCTACAGCTTAAGTCATACAGCTTCAGTTTTTAAGGACAATAGAAGATTTCACGGTCCCCTTCAGGCTGCCCCTATTCCAATGTTTAATGACCCTCATTGAGGGAATGGAATTTTTTAAATGAATAAAAATCTATTTTCTCTTAAAAACCTCCTGTAACTGCATTGCATGATGGAATAGTTTTCATCAAGAATGTAAATAAGAGGTGAATTACAGAGAAGAAAAACCAACGTTTAGCTACCTGAAAACTCTGAAATCAAATGATCCAATTGTACTGAAAAATTGAATCTTGGAATGACCAAACAGCTCACAGCATTAGAGAAGTCAAGAATGTTAGTAATCATCTAGTCCAGCCCCTTAGTATTACAGATGAGGAAACTGAGACACGGAGAGATAATTTTAATATTCCAGAGATCGTACTTAATAATTCCAAATGAAACCAAACTCGTTGCCGTCGAGTCGATTCCGATTTATAGCGACCCTATGGGACAGAGTAGAACTAATTCAAAGATAGGGTTTCCAAGGAGCTGCTGGTGGATTCAAACTACTGACCTTTTGGTTAGCAGCGGAGCTCTTAACCACTACACCACCAAGGCTCCACTTAAAAATTAGTGATATAATTAGTGGTATCAAAAAAAAAAAAAAATAGTGGTATTCTCTCCAATATGTTTACTAAAGGGGTTATAAATTAGTCTAGTATTGCTGCTATTAACTTGGATTGTAGTTTAAGCCCTTTGTAGGAAATTGCTTTTCATGATTTGTTTGTATGTCACACAGAAAATCATTATCTATACTTTAATACCAGGTTTTTTACCCTAAATGGCATTGTCCAACTTGAACACTCACCTCTTTACCATATTTGTCTCTTTACGATATTTTTATCATTTCTAGTGACCAAATTTACACTCCCATGACCAAAAAAAATAATTCTAACTTATAAAAGGCAAAATGTCCCAGACAATTAAGAAGGCTATTTTATTCTGGCCATTGCAATAGGGAGAAGGTCCATTAATAAGGAATTTCGCAAAGAAGAAGGGAGTTTGGGGTTTCATAGAGGCAAGTAAACAAGGGAGTCATTGTGAGTCTTATGGGAGTCACAAACAAGGGTAAGAATGGCTCTTCTCTTGGAATGTGCAGGGCAGGGTCATCCTTTACGGTTAGCCATTTCATGCAACACAAAAGAGTGGGGGAGTTTCTTCACCAACATGCTTCTTTTCAGAAGTAGAACACCGGGTCCTTCTTGCTAGTCTGTCTTAATCTGGAAGCTCAGCTGAAGCCTGTTGGCCATGGGCAACCCTGTCGGTATTTGAATCCCAGGGGCATAGTTTCCAGCATCACAGCAACACGCAAGCCCCCACAGTACAACAAACTGACAGACGCCTGGGGGCCAGGAACACAAGACTCAGGTAAAGGACAATATTGTCACATCTTTAAGGATAATCAGAAGACTGCACCTGAGCTCTTAAGGGTGCTAACTGCTCAGTCTCCTAAAGTGACTTCCTTGAAAAGATGTTTGGATAGTGTATGGTCCAGATGGGTTTTTCCCTAACTAGCGTTAATCTGACTATACTAGGCCCAGGATGGAGTCACTTATGCTATGTCCCACATCAGGAAACTGAAACCTAGCTAGTTTCTATTTCCTGTAAATTCCTGATCTTTCCAGGAGCTAAAACCTAAGTCAATCGGTTGACTCTCCTAGAAACAGAAACCTAGTCAGTTAGGATTTGCCTGCCTAGTTTAACCTAGTTCAAAATGTACCCTTAATCCCAAATGCAGAAACAAAATGCCTGCCAGCCAATCCGAAATTTGGCTGGTAATGGGCAGATTGATTGAAGTTTATTTAATATACGATTTGCATATTGGGGTAACATTTCAATTAGGAAATCAAAAATGTTCCAAAGATGAGAAAATCTTCAAAGACTCTTATACTCCACCCCATCAATGTTCTCATGGAAACAGGGCCAGAACAGTGTTTTTATAATAACAGTTTACCCTAAAACACAGCTTCAGGTCAAACACTGGAGTTTCTGTTTCCCCAAACTGACTGAATTCTTCAAAAGATCACAATGCCTAAGGCAAACTGATCTTACTAATTAGCAAGACTATTGTTTGACTTAAAAGTGACTTTTAGGAGACCAGTTCCTTCAAGGCTCAAGGCTCAAAAGGACATCTAAGGGCAGATAGCCCGGGTGAGTCACCCCAACTCCATGGACCCCAGAAATCTAGATTCTGGGAGAATTAAAACAGTTTCTCACTTCCTTGTTCCTGTGTATCTGTGTGCCTATAAACCCTTCCGCTATGTTCCCCTCTTTGAAGCCCTTGCCCCCCAATTCATGAATAGCAAATAAAGCTTATGAGTGTCTCCTCCTCTAACAGTGTCATCCAGTATGGTCCTCACCCCCTGCATCTACCTAGTGATACCACTGAGCTCCTCCTGATAACATGTCCAAAGTAAGTGACACGAAGTCTCGCCATCCTCACTTCTAAGAAGTATTCGGGCAGTACTTCTTCCAACACAGATTTGTTTGTTCTTCCTTCTGGCAGTCCATGGTATATTCAATATTCTTCACCAGGACCATAATTCAAATGCATGAATTCTTCTTCCATCTTACTTATTCTTTGCCCAGCTTTCTCATGCATATGAGGCAATTGAAAACACCATGGCTTGGGTCAGGTGTGTCTTAGTCTTCAAGGTTTAACATCTTTGCTTTTTAACACTTTAAAGAGGTCTTTTGCCAAATGCAGTATGTCCTTTGAATTCTTGACTGCTGATTCCATGTATGTTGATTGTGGATCCAAGTAAAATGAAATCCTTGATAACTTCAATATTTTCTTCATGTATCATGATGTGCGTCACTATAATTTCCTGGTGATATGAGTTGATGTGTGTGTATGTGTGTAAGGAAAAATTGGGAAAAACTTTAAAAAGTAGGTGGTTTTTCTGACAAGTTCATCTGTTTGGGTTTTCTCTGCTTTTCATCATCTTTCCCAATGCTGTCGAGTCGATTTCGACTCACAGTGACACTATAGGACAGAGTAGAACTGCCCATAGTGTTTCCAAGGCTGTAAATCTTTACAGAAGCAGACTGCCACAGCTTCCTACCAAGGAGCAGCTGGTGGGGTTCCCACTGCTGACCTCTCAGTTAGCAGCCGAGCACTTAACCACTGTGCCACCAGGGCTCCTTTGTTGTCTTTATCAGTCTATTTAACAACTCTGACAAGATAGATGTTAACTTGTAGAAACCTGATAGTAATCAAATAATTTCTATCCATAGAAATGCAAAATCTGTCCATGAAGGTTCAATTGACTTCCCTCCCCCACAGTGCAACAAGCCAGTTTGGGATCTAGTAAACAAACACATCTTGGCATTCCTAATGGCCTATACACATGTGTTTGGTCATTGGATTCTTTCTTAAACTGATTATTACAACTTTCTGGTTCCCTCATTAATTAATGAGTTAAATAAAATCTTTGACACACGTTCATCTCATATTTACATGCAAGGTTTTACTTTTTAAAAATATGTATATCCTTCCACATGTCTAAATAAATATATGTAAAAACTCTTAAGAAACCATTTTAATTCTCCTGGAATCCATATTTCTGGGGTCCATGGAATTGGGGTGACCCACCTAGGCCATTTGCCCTTAGGTGCCATTCTGAACCTGGAGCTTTGAAGAAACTGGTTTCCTAAAGTCACCTCAAGTCAAACAATAGCCTAGTAGGCAGCTTAGTGGAGACTGGTTTGCCTTAGGCACTGGACTTTTGTAAAGGGTTATGTATATGCAGTCAGTTTCAAGAAACAGGAACTTCAGGGTAGTTCTGGGATGTTCTAGGGTAAATTATTATTATGTGAACACTGTTCCCCAGCCTTTTTCCATGACAATGTCAATAAGATGGAGTATAAGAATCTTTAGAGGTTCTCTCATCTTCAGAACATGTTTAACTCCCTGGGGTCGCTAAGAGTCAGACCCAACTCGAAGGCAACAGGTTTGGTTTTTTTGGTTTTTAGTCAAAATGTTACCCCAATTTGCAAATCGTGTATTAAATAAACTTTAATGTCTATTATTGTCTTAATATGATTTTTTGTTTTTAAAGGAACAAAAAAAATTTCTGAATTAGAGTATGTCCAAAGAAATGGAGTTTTATTATGTAAGAGATATTATTTAATAGTGATCAGTACTTTAATAAATGATTTATAATTAGGATATCATGTTTCTAACTAAATTGATTCTTCTAGAGCATTTAAATATACCAGCGTATTTTAAGTGTTTTGAAAATATTCCTCTAATCTTGACAGAAAGGGTCACATAAACCAGAGACTGCATCAGCCTGAGGCCAGAAGAACTAGATGGTGTCCAGCTACCACCAATGACCACCCTGACAGGGAACACAACAAAGAGTCCCTGATGGAGCATGAGAAAAGTAGGGTGCAGTACTCAAATTCTAGTAAAAAGCCAGACTTAATGGTCTGACTGAGACTGGAGGATCGCCAGAAAGCATGGCCCCCGGACAATCCATCAACCCAGAACTAAAACCATTTCTGAGGCCAACTCTTCAGACAGAGATTAGACTGGACTATGGGACATTAAATGACACTAGTGAAGAGAGTGCTTCTTAGCTCAAGAAGATACATGAGATTAAATGGGCAGCTCCTGTCCGAGGTGAGATGAGAAGGCAGAGAGGGTCAGAAGTTGGTTGAATGGACATGGGAAATCAGGAGTGGAAAGGAGAAGTGTGCTGTCACAGTATAGGGAGAGCAACTAGGGTCACATAACAATGTCTGTATAAATTTTTGTATGAGAGCTAACTTGAATTGTAAACTTTTACTTAAAGTACAAAAATAAGAGAAAAAAACTTCCTTTAATCTTACTTATATACCTTTTAAAAATTTTTAAAAAGTGCTTTGTAATAAAAGACTTCAGCCCAATTATTCCAAATTACAGTTAGTGAAATGCTACTTTAGTAAAATTTTACATGTGTAAGTTGATGGAACAGTGATTCTCAAAATGCCTGCAATTGAGGAGATTGAGATCTAAAATATCACTTAATACAATGTAGGAATCCCTTCTAAATCGGTCTTGATGGGTAATCAACAAGCCTCTGCCTGAATATACCTATTAACAAGGCATTCTCAATTTTCCAAACGCCATTTCATTGTTGAAAAGCTTCTATCATTTGAAAGTTGTCCTTGTAATCAATCAATCAAAATCTCCTTCTTTGAAACATGCACCTATTGGTCCTAGTTGCAATTTCTATATAAGTAAGCACATAAGACCTATCATTTATCTTCTTTCTCATCTAATGGCAAAGGGGGGTTCACCTGGGGACAAGACAGGTCAAGAGGAATTACCATAAGCTAGATCTCCTATAGCACATCAAGTGAAGTCAAGTGTTAACAATTACAAACACAGACACCTTGATAGCTGCCATAAACCATCCAAATCAAGCCCTCGTAAACAAAGAGGCTAAGCCACTAGAAACTATAATGTTATCTCTGGGTTTTCAATTATATTTTTATAGATGTTCCTTTGATTAACAAAAAAGAAAAGAGTACCTCATAGCCAAAACATCTGATTATTTCAAAACTAAGAAAATTAACAATAAAATAAGGTGTTGCCCCATTCAGCTTTATTATCCTATAATTCTACGAATGTCACAGAACCTCCTTTTCTGCAGATTGAAACATTCCCATAGTTTGTCAGAGAAGTAGTCGACCTACTGCTTCATATTACATTATGACACCAAAATGATCCAGAGAATTCTTTCGTTGTAGCTTCCTTCGTCCGCTATCAAGGCATTTAAAAAGTAATAGTTCAAACGTCAAAACATCTTACAGTTTCCTCTATGCCTCCCTCCTTCCATCTATCCCTTCCTTAGGAGGAAAAACTCAATATATTGGCAATGTGACCAGAAATAGATTCTCAAGCAGAGGGGACAAGCTGTAGAACGCAGGATCTCCCTCAATACTTGTGAAAAAAGAGAGAAGTTCCTATGGCTTTTACAGATTAGTTTGCTAGGGAATAAAGAAAATCTTGCCATTTTCCCTATGTCAGATGTAAAAATAAAAAGCATAGAGGAGAAGAATGGGGCCATAAACTTGATACAACGCATTGCAATAGAGTTTCATCAGATAAACTATGGGAGACAGTTTTGATGATGCTCTTGTCAGAAAACACATGGTACGATACACTGTATATGTGCCAGATAGCTTCTGCACTTTCAAAAATGTCATTTCTAAAAATGTCTATCCATTTGGAAAATAAGTATGCAATAAATCTGTAAATATTTATTATAAAAGCAATAAGAAAACAGTAAAGAATGAATGCAGCTTTCCGACAACACTGCATTAAACTGTTAACAACAGGCCTTTGGAGTCAGCAGCTCTGTTTCTAGATCAGGGGCCAGGGCCCAAGTGTTGCAATAACTGAGTCCATATCGATGCATCCTATATCCACCCTCCCACTGTAGGAGGTCCATCTAGTAGAGATGCCGAATGATAAGATGTGAAGCAATGTAAAACATACAAATCTCATATTTCAGAATCCATATGTCTTGCTTGATCAATGAACCAAAATAACTACTGTTTGGAACTGAAAAGCTGCGAGAACTTACTGCTGTTCTTTTTTGTTCTCAATCCTATAGGAAAGGGCTGGGTGATGAAGAATAAGAAGAGAACACATCATAGAAGAGAGAATATTCACTTGTGCAGGGCTGGGGTCACCCCGAGGCTGTTCTTAGAAAGCACGCGTTTTGCTTGGCTATGTTTCTGTAGTGAATTTGGCAGCCCAATTCTCCTCAACTGGCTGAGAAAGGATGGTGATGGGCTAGGGGATGGAGGCATGGGTTACCATGACTGCCTTTTTTTAGTTAAAAAAAACAATTTTCATGTTGGCTCACCTTTTCTAAATAACTATCTTCTGGACAACTTAGCTCAACACTTCTTGTCTTAATCCACAGAATTAGAACATCTGCTCTAAATCCAAGATTTACCGAGGGAATTATACCTACTTCATAGAGAGATTGTTTGCCTCTGATGTCATTCTTGATTAGATGATTTTGGAATTTTGATTGCTTCACATTAGATCATTATGATTTCAAAATGCAGCTTGTAAATGTATGCAGTTCATCAAGGACTATAAATATAAACCTTCAACCACAGACTTCTCCTTTGCTTAGGTCCTCTTAGATGCTCTTAGGTTAAAGAGAGACCCACAGAAATATCTTTAAGAAAAGATAACAAACTCCCACGTTAGAGATACTTTTCAAAATATCTGGTCTCATATTCAGGGGTTTGATAATTGTGAGCTTCTGTTTTTGTTTTAAATTCAAATTAATGACTATGGTGTAATGAAGTATGACTTTTGGAAAAATAGATGTAAAAAATTTAATGACTACTCCGTTCAGTGAGGAGCCCTGGTGGTGCAATGGTTAAGCGCTGTGCTGCTAACCGAAAAGTTGAAGGTTAGAACTCACCAGTTGCTCAGTGGGAGAAAGATGTGGCAGTCTGCTCCCATAAAGGTTTCAGCCTTGGAAACCCTATGGGGCAGTTCTCTATCCTTTAGTGTTGCTATGAGTTGGAATCAACTCAGGGGAACACATCAACAATACTCTGTTCACTAGAACAACTACTGGGTTGGGTAATAAAATTCCTCCAGATTTTTCTACATGGCTTTTGGGTTCTATCTTCAACTTTCTATTCCAAAGGAAACTATCCATTTCTATTTACAATCCCTTGCACCACAGTGGGGTTTTGATCTAACATGGTGAGATAGGGGAAAAAAAGTATTTTAAAAAAAAAAAAGTATCTCTTTATTAGAAATTTCAAACTTTCTAAATTAAAATTAGATTTCATATATCTTAAAACCAAAATTCCCTGGAATTTGACTTGTTTCTTTCTTTATTTCAATCAACTTTGGTGGACTTTCACAATTGAGATTACATATCAAATTAGGTCAACCCCCAATATACTTTACAAACTTAAGAGTCTATGATTCTGTAAGTGTTGTGTGAATTCTACATAAAATCATGTCACTGCTGCTATTTCTGTTTGAGAACTGGGATAAGAAAAATAAATAGCAAGATGTATATCAGAAAGCTGGTGGGTCAGTTTGCAGGGGAAGGAGAAAGAAGCATCATTTACTTCCAAAAGGCTGCAGTTCAGCATGTAAACTAGCTTATCTGCCACGTAATTATGTGTCATGAGTTACAGTGATAATTAAGTCTCTAGAACAGCAAGCTATCTGGAGAATCCCCCAGGACTTCAGGTGGCTGGCTCCCAACTCTGAATCATCTAGTATTTCACAGTGGATCATCCATCTCCATCATTCCTTTATTTATCACCATTTTAAACCAGGGGACTACGCTTGGCTCTAAACCACATTTTTTTCCTTGCATGCCTACTAGCCAATGTTCCAATTTTCTAAATACTTTCTCCAAAAAGGAAGCCATTTTGCCAGATGGGATAAAACCAAGTACACTAGTTTTCTCTGGCTGCCATAACAAAGTACCACAAGCTAGGTGTCTTTAAACAACAGAAATTTATTATCTTACAGTTCACAAGACAAAGAGTCCTAATTCAGGGTGTCAACAGGACCATGTTCTCACCAAAGCCTCTAGAGGAAGATTCTTTTTAGTCTCTCCCAGCTTCTGGTAGCCTCAGGAGTTCCTTGGCTTGCAACTACAGCATAACTCTGTCTTCACGTGACTGTCTTCCCTCTGTGTCTTTGTGTATCTTCTCCTTTATAAGGACACCAACCACATGGGATTAGAACTCACCCTGCTCCAGTAAGACCTCATGTTAATTGATAACTTCTTCAAAGACTCTATTTCCAGACAAGTTCACATTCATGGGTGCAGGGATTAGAACTTCAACTTATCTTTTTGGGGGACACAATTCAGTGACTAACACCAAGCGTCTCCATCATCTTCTTTTCTTTCATTTCCAGTGCTCCTGTTGGCTTCACCAAGGTGAACCTGGGAAGGAGCCAGGTCCCTCTACCTCACATAGCCACATCAGTCAGGATCAACCACAGCCACTTCTTCCTGCTGTCACCCTTGCACATCCTGAAGGCTGAGACACATTGGCAATAGTACTTCTCATCCATTCATTCAGCAATATTTATTGATGCACCAACAGCTGAGGCATGTAGACTAACTGTCTGAGAAGGGAAAGAAGGAAGGAAGCAAATGAATAAAATGAGAGCCATAAACCCAAAGGGAGAGCATTTTCACAGGAACACCCATAAAGACAGGCTGTTTGCTAGCTCTCAGCCTCTGTGTGGCCCCTCTTTGAATTTGGCGGTATTCCCCACTCCCTCAGTGGAATCATAAGTAAAGAGTTAAGCATCAAAGAGGTGTCATGTTATAGAATGTATGAACCTTTTATGTACTTGCCCAGTGGAAATATAAAAGAAAAATGAGAGAAAGAATTCTCTCACCATATCCCAAAGCCATGTCTCTGTGAATGTTGGGAAGGAGACAATCAGTCCAGGTTGTGGCTGATGTGCCAGTCATTTGTACTCTAGGCCCCATTAACTTATACTAGCAATTTTGGAGAAGTAATTTCTGCTTCCAGATGGCAGCCCAGAAGTAACTTTCTTGATGAGCGAGGGGAGCTGCTCCCCATTTCCTTCCTTGACATTCACAGTGCAGCCTACTCAACCTCATCCCCATAGACCAAGGACGTGGTGGTGGGACCCACATAGACTGTGATTAAATGACTCATTGCCTTAGTGTGACTTGTTTGTAACGGTTACTTTCAACAGCAGCAGCAGCAGGGTTCTAACTCCAGAGTGGGTATTTGTCAAACATGAGTCAAGATAATAAGCGACCATTGAAGGAACACCTCCAGTTAGGTAGAAGGGGAGCCAAATGTACAACCTGAAGGTGAGATTCAATTGAACACTTCCAAATGTCCTTTGGAAAAATTTGACCCTCACAACAGAATCAATTCTTGGTTTACTGCTAGTTACTCAGTGGAGACCACAGACTCATATCTATCCACGACTTTGCCAGTCATAATGACACCCACATCTTCAGCCAAGTTGATAGTGAGCCCCAGCTCTGGTTCTCTGGACCCCCTTGGTGCTGCCAATTATGACAGGCACTGAGACAGAAACAGCCCAAAAACCCAAATCCAAATTAATCCTAATTCATTCAGAACTTCAAAATCAGTGATATCAGTGATAAGAAACAAAAATTTTAAAGTATCAACAAATAGTGATTTTTATTTAAGGAAGGCATATCATAAAATAAAGCAAAAGCAGGCTGTCGCAATCTTTTTGTTGCAAAAAGGCTTGGAGTCATTGAAACAGACACAGAAAGGAGTAGTAGGGAATTATTAGAGATCATCTTTAAAGTTGCTATGAACAGATGAGCGGAAGAGACTAGAGGATCATGGAGAATAATTTTCCCAGTAAACAGTTCAGAAAATAATAGTAGGAGGGGGACTGGACACTTACTAAGTGCTACCTGTATGCCAGGCTGTATGTGGCCACACATATTGTATTATTTAGTCCTTAAAACAGCCTTGTTTGGTGAATATTATTATTGTCAGTTCATAGATAAGAAAATTGAGACTTGGAAATTTAAATGTCGTATAGAAGTATGGTGAGCATTTGTCCTATTTGGCTCCCCAGCAACTAAACATCCTCACTATTCGGGAGAGCCTTCCCCAGGTGACTCTTGATGCACCCATTAAAGCAGTCTCACCCCCAGTTTTAAAGCCAAAGGGGCCAGACACTCATCTCTTGGGGCCTCCATGTCCTTGCCTGTAAAATGAGGGTGTTAAATTCCTATTGAAGGCTCTGCCAGCTCTGAAAGCCTATGGCGGTAGGAGTTCTATGCATGTAGATATTGCCTGATATGTCCCCTCATTATACTAAAGGCCTATTATGAATAGCATAATTCCAATTAAATATATGGCACTGGCAAAATTTATATGTTGCTCTGTGAGTCAGCTATTAACCAACCTAGAATGGGGTCCCCAACATTAATGCAAGTCCAAATCCTGTCTCTCTTTCGTACTCCAACTCAGCACACTCCTTCCATGATGCCTTTCCTGGTCATCAAAGTCAGAGCGCTCCATCTAGGCCTCTCTTTGACTGTGGTCAGTCTCTGTCATTGAGATCATCTTCACATGGGCCGTTCTCCTTGGGTCAAATGGTAAACCCCTTGAGGACAAGAGTTATCCTTATTCATGTATGTCTACCCATATATGGCAAAACTAGATGCGCACTAACTGTAAGCTGAATGAAGAAATGAATGAATGATGTCAAAGGACTCAAACCAAAGGAGATGAAGTGTCACTCCTGTACCTTATCTGAAAATTTGCATTCTTATGCAGAAAATAAGTAATTTTATCAGAGGAAGACAAATTTCTGGGTAAGTAATCATCAGAGATGCACACTACACTCTCCTTGAATCATTTTGCAAAATGAAAAATGAAAGCTCTATGAAATAAACAATAATGGCAAACCTGAGACTCCAGACTATGAGATGAAACCAAAGCAAGGTCTGCCAATTCTAACAAATGAGTCCCTTCAGGTCAAGCTTGGGAGCAGGGTCTATGTCTTAGGAATAACTGCAACATTAAAAAAAATCTCAGTTATCTACTTTGTGGATATTAACAGATCACAGAACCAGTTTCTATTTCTACCCAGCACATCTCTGACCCACATAAGTGCTTATGTAAGTTAAATAAAGCCAGAGGAAAAAAATAGCCATGACTGTTACAAAACTCATTTAAAAATCCAAAATTATTCCAAAGTTATCCATACTACCACTCCCTTTCATTTGGGCAGAGAATTGAAAGTTGTCTGGATTGTCACTGCTTCCCATCCGGTTGATGGTTTGCAAATTCTATAAGAAGTTTCCTTCCTTTTTCTCTTCTTCCTCTCTCCCTTCCTTTCTTCTTTACTAATGAGACATAGTAAACTAAATGCAATGTATGGTTCTGAACTGGATCCTCTTGCTATAAAGGACATTGGTGGGACAACTGCCAGATCTTGAATGAGGTCTGAGGATCATATGTTAGTACTGAACCAGAGTTAATTTCCTGATGTCGATGGTTGTACTGTGTTATATGAAGAATGTCCCGTTTGTAGGAATTACACACCGTATTAGTTTCCTAAGGCTGCCATAACAGCAGAAATGTACTGTATCACGGTTCTGGAGGCTAGAAGTCTGAAATCAAGATGCTAGCAGGGCCATGATTTCTCTGAAGGCTCTAGGAGATAGTCCTTCCTTGCCTCTTCCAGTTTCTGGTAGTTCCTGGCAATCCTTGATGTTCCTTGGCTTGTAGACACATCACTCCAATCTCCACCCCCATCTTCACATGTCTGTCTTCCCTCTGTGTGTGCCTCTTCTCTTTTTTTAAGGACACCACTCAGATTGGCCCACCCTACTCCAGTATGACCTCATGTTAACTGATTACATCTGCAAAGACCCTATTTCCAAATAAGGTCACATTCACAGGTACCAAAGATTAGGATTTCAACATATCTTTTGAGGGGACACAATTCAATCCTTAACACACATTGAAGTATTTGGAGGTTATGGAGCATCAAGTTGGCAACTTACTCTCAAATGGTTCAGAATTTAAAAAGCTCTTTGTACTATTTACTCTTTTTAAAATCTGAAAATAAGAATGTTAAAAATAAAAAAAGTAGCAGCAGCAGCAGCTAGCCCTTGAGATTCTCTGAGTCTGCCTGAACTTCTGGGCACCTCTGGTCGTATTGGTTCTGACCTCCCTAAGGTGTCAGAGCAAACCAGGCGGTCCACAATGTTCAGCTCTATAAACTATCATGGGAAAGTCCCTTCTGCCACAGACCATGTATCCCTCTGCCCTTCCCACTCCACCCAATATCCTCCTTACCTCTTGGAATTATAGCTGAATTCAGGGTCTTCATCTGAAGTGCAGCATTTGTGGGAAGCCAACCCGCCTTCTCCAGTGACCACTGGGCACTCCTTCCTCTTTCCTCATAACTATGTTCATACCTGCACGTCTTCAGGTCTCCACCCTCCATCCACCAAACTCTCTCCATGGTACTACCCCCATCATATCCCTGTATCTCTCCTGGCTGTCCTCCATTAATCTCCTGAACAAATCCAGGGTGCCAGTCAAACTGTTCCCTCCTTGCCCTCCAGACACCTTTGTAGTCTGGAGTCTGGGTACCTTTGCCACCCCCAGCTGGAATGCTCCCCCCCTAATTTCTGCCACTCAGAACCCTCCTCATCCTTCAAGACTCATTTCAAGGGCCATGTTCTCTGTGAAGCCTCCCCTAACCTGCCCACCCTCCTCTGAATTCCATAGTTCTAATTGTATCTCATTTAGCTCTAAACACACAATTATTGCAACGTTCTCTAAACATCTTTCTCTCTTAACATCTGTGTCCCTCATTAGATAAAATGTTTTTAGAGAGCAAGGATCATTTCTCACATCGCTTTATAGTTTCCACCTTGCCTAGCACCAGCCCAGTAAGAATGGGCTGATTCAGAGTCTCTCACCCTTTCTCAGCATCACCTCCCTCAGATCACCAATATCAATTGTCATCATTTATTGTGGGACACGTACACATACACACATATTTCTGCCAAATTGGAAATTGATGAACATGCTATTCTCCCTCCTGTATTCTCACACTAAGCAATTTGATCCAAGCAAATCCATTTCTTTCCCATACTCATTAAACATAGCAAAGCATTTAATTAACCTTTCCCTGTGGTTCAGTGTGGAACCCTCAGAGGGGAGGTAAGAGGAGGTAAGAGGAAGATGAGAGGAGACGGGGAGAGATGGCTACAACAATATTTCCCATCCCATATGCTCCTTTTACAATGTGAGGTTGACACTCCTCCCCTGGCTCTGCATTCTCTCCCATTGGATCTCAGTGGGCTTGTGACTACAGGGAAGCATTCTATGTGACCTCAGGTAAGGTCATAGAAGGCAATTCACCTTCCACCTGGTTCTTGTAGGACACTTGCCCCTGGAGCCTTGAGCTGTCATGTAGCTGTCTAACTGCCCTGAGGCCACTAGCCCACATGGAGAAAGCACATGGAGGGGCCCTGAGACAACATGAAAAAAGAGCTCTACCTGTCAGCCCCACGGCCTCAGCTCTAGCCACGCTACCTGCAACAACATGTAAGACCCAGAGCCAAACCACTCAGCCAAGCACCTCCTGAATTCTTGACCCACAGGATCCACGAGCATAATAAAATGATTCTTATTTGAAACCACAGAGTTTGAGGGTAAATTGTTATGCAGCTCTAAATTACCCGAACAAAAATATTCTGATTGTCTTTATGATGGCAATTTGACTTTGCTTCTTCCAAAAATGAGTCCACATAAGTTAAATGATCATTTCCTCTCGGCACATCTATAGATTTTCTACTCAGAATCTTCTGCATCTGAAAATGACAATATGCCTTGCATTTGCTTATATTCCACGGATGCTGGATGTGGGAAGAGGTTAAATTCCACCTGCATGAGTTCCATAAACAAGCAGTCCAACTCACTATCACCCTCCATGCCCTTCCTAGGACAGCCTGTGTCTCGCTCACCCATGTTGACCTCCATATTTTCTCTTCCAGTTTCTACTGCAATCAGAGACATAGAGAAGTTAAAAGGGTTAGAACCAGAATTTGACCTAAAGCTGTCTTTGGGGCCTGAATCTTTTTTTTAAGCAGCTTTATAGAGATATAATTTACATATCTTAAAATCCACCTGTTTTAAGCGTACAAGTCTATATTAGTGAATTTATGCAGTTGGACAACCATCACCACAATCCAACATAAGAATATTTTTATTGCCCCAAAAAGATTTCTCATTCAGTCCTGTTTCTTAATCACTAAACCATATTGCCTTCCACACCAAAGCAGGACACATGGCACAGTGGAAGAAATTGGTAAAAAGCAACTGGGGGGTTCTCATAGACTGTTGGAGGAAGTTTAAATTGATCCCTACACTTTGGAGAGCAATTGGCCATATGAAGTTGAAAATGCTCATACCCAATGACTGAGCCACTCCTCTTCTCCATATATATATGTCCTGGAGAAGCTCTCACATCTGCACAGGGAATCACATACAGAAACATTCACCACAGCATCAATGGTAAAGTGGGCTTTTGGAAAGAGCGCAAACATCTATCAACATGCATGCATAAGCAAGTCATAGTATATTCATATAACACAGTATACCAAACAACCATTAAAGTGAAAAAGCTATAATTATAAGACACAATGTAAGTAAATCGCAAAAACATAATGTTGAGTAAAACAAGGAAATTGTCAAATATAATATGTATAGTAAAACACTACTTGTATCGAATTTTAAAACCATAAACAGCATAAAACCAAAAAATACAGTATTTTGTAGGTAAGACCTATATTTCAGTTTTATTCCTTAAAAAAAAAAAAAATGAAGCCAATATGGCTTAATGCTGATAAAGCAAAAAGTTAATATGTCTGTACTTGTCTTTGTATTGAAAATCTTGCATGATAATATTTTAAGAGATTTAAGAAAAAGTGTTTCTTAAAATTAAAAAAATAGTACCAGAGTCCAACTTCATTGAGTTCATCAGTTCTTCATTAAATAATTCTTTAAATATTTTTAAGCATTTATCCTATACTAACCCAGTGCCGCAGGGTACCTTATCTCATTTCATCCACAGGTCAGTTCCCCAGGCTTCTGTTTTTAGGAATGCATGCAATTTCCCTTAAGGTTGCACACTGCACATCTCCACCCCTGCCTACCTCTGTTCAAACAGACTCATCCTCTCCTAGCCAGCAGCTGAAGTGTCTGCAGAAGACAGATGATGTCTTTGTGTTTGAGCAACAGAAATGTAAGCTTGTTGGGCTCATAGAAAGATAATTAAGTCTTTAGCCATTACCGAATGTGGCAGGGGGCGTAAAACACACAGCATTTACCCAGCCTTCTCAGAGGCTAGAAGGATGAATAATTCCAGGAAACCTTAGAACAGATGAGGATGGATTTAGACATCTTTACCTCTATGGCCTTTATTATGGATTGAGTTGTGTCCCCAAAAAGGATATGCTGAAGTCCTTACCTTGGATCTGTGAATGTGACCTTGTTAGGAAATAGGTTCTTTGTTTAAAGATGTTATCAGTTAAGTTAGCAGGGTCTTACCAGAGTAGGGTGGGTCCTAATCCCTTCTGACTGGCGTCTATAAAAGGGGAGAACAGACACAGGGACAGAGAATACAGAGAGAAAACACCATGTGAACATACATCTACAAGCCAGGGAACACCAAGAGAGGTCTGGAGCTACTAGAAGCTGGAAGACATCTTCCCACAGAGTTGATGGAGTATGACCCTGACAACACCTGAGTTTGCACTCCTAACTTCCAGAACAGTGAAACAATAAAAGTTTGTTCTTTAAAGTCGTGCACTTTGTGGAAACTAAGACAGTCTCCTATCAAGATATAACATTTTTCAATCTTGGATTTTTACATTGAAATGTACCTAAAGTTTCCAAAGAGAAAGTGTTTCTAATGGTGCCCCTTTCCCACAACTCACATAAAATGTAGCATCCTTGCCTCCTTGTACTGAAATTCAAGAACTGCGTTTTCTGACCCTTTGCTCCTTTGTTCTATACAACCTGGGCCTGGGACAAACTAAAACACTGGTTGTTTTCCATATATGCTCCATGTTTTCCCTCTTTCTCACACAGTTCCTGTCAATTTTAACACCCTTCCTGCCCCTCGTTTCCCAGCCTTCTACATCTCAGGATGTGCAATTTTTCCTAGCAATCGAGAGCAGCTCAAATTTTCCTTCCTCTGCAAAGCCTTCCCCACTAACTCCAGCCAGAAGTCATACTAAACTCTGGTTTCATTTTGCCTGTGCCTCTCTTGTGAGTCAAAACATTTTTTGCCTTGTATTATTGTTATTCATTTTACATTTTTTATCTTGCCTATTATACTATGACCCCTTGCCGTGGAGTCAATTCTGACTCACAGTAACCCTATACACGTAGAACTGCCCCATAGGGCTTCCAAGGAGCTGCTGGTGGATTCGAACTGCCAACCTTTTGGTTAACAACCAAGCTCTCAACCACTACGCCACCAGGTCTATACAAGGTATGATGTACTATACAAGGGTGGGAGATGAATGCTTATTCATGTTTGAACCATTCATATTGCCTAAACATTCACATTGCCTAAAACATTCATATTGCCTAAGTATATAATAGATAATTATGTTTGTTGAATGAATGAAATTTCTGTCTTGACCCATCTACATTTCAGTCTATTTCATTTGCATTTTAGTGGTTGGTGTATGTTGACAAATTTGCTACGTAGGAATCAAGATAAACCTTTTGCTTTCTGGTGACCTAAATTGACCTGATTACAGAAACCAGAAGATCCAGATGGTTTACAGATCAGTTAACATATTCTGTTGACCAGTAGTTCTCAGTTCTGGCTGCACATTATAATCATTTGGGGAACTCTGAAAAAAATACCAGTACTCAGACCCCCTTCTCCTCCCGAGACATTCTGAGACAGTTGGTCTGGGTAGGGCCAGGGTACCTGGAATTCTGAAAGCTCCCAGAGAATTCTAATGTACAGCCAGGACTGAGGTCCAGCGCCTGACGTTGGTGCCTGCACAGTCATTTAACACACTGGGCTGAGGTTTGGGTACACCAGCTTTGAAAGGAAGCATGAACAATGTAAGCAAAGGGAATGTCAACCCTATTTGCATCAAAGACCACAAACTGCTTAAGCACCACCTTCCCAGCAGTTTATATTCAAATGATGGATGAGCTCATTCCAAGCACATCTTATCTGTTTGTTAAAGCACTTACAGGATTCTCTTAAATGCATAGGCAACTTCCACTTTTCCACTTCCCCTTGTCCTGTCAGCAGTTACTGCATAAATTTGAAAGTCATAAAACTCCTTTCTTTAAAAAAAAAAAAAGTTCTATAAACTATGTATCTGCTAAAAGAATATGAGTGCTGTACCATGTAGCCATAAACAAAAATGGACACAAAATCATGTCCAGTGAAAAGAGTAGAATATAAGATAGTACTAAATGCAACTATATACAAAGTGATGCAAATATCAGGTACTTTAATTTTGATGGATTTTTTTCATCAATAAGATGCAACATATAATGAAGATTCAAAATTTTTAAAGTGCTATATCACTCAGATTTTTTCTGTAAGATTAATTTGCCACCTAATTAAAGCTGTTAAAATTTTAAAAATCCTATTAAGCCAATAATAGAAATTGAATTTTATTTAATATACAATTTGCAAACTGGAGTGACATTTTGATTAAAAAAAAAAAAAACCAAACCCATTGCTGTCGAGTCAATTCCGACTCATAGCAACCTATAGGACACAGTAGAACTTCCCCTAAAGGGTTCCCAAGGAGAGGCTGGCAGATTGAAACTGCTGACCTTTCATGTGGCAGCTGAATGCTTAACCACCGTGCCACCAGGACTCCACATTCCAATTAAGGAGTAAAAAATGTTCTGAAAGTGAGAAAACCTCTAAAGACTCTTATATCCCACCCCATCAACATTGTGATGGAAACGGGGCCAGAACAGTGTTTTTATAGTAACAATTTACCCTAAAATAACAGCTTCCAGTCAGACTCTGGAGTTCCTGTTTCTTGAAACTGATTGCACACAGGTAATTCTTCAAGAGCCCAATGCCTAAGACAAACCTGTCTCCACCAGGCTGCCTCTTAGGCTATTGTTTGACTTAAAGGTAACTTTTGGGAAACCAATTTCTTCAAGGCTCAAGGTTCAAAAGGAAACCTAAGGGCAAATGGCCTGGATGGGTCACCCCAACTCCATGGACCTCAGAAATCTGGATTACAGGAGAATTAAAATGGTTTTTCAGGGTGTATTATCATCAGTGTTTTCATGGGGTTCTCCAACCACAGCTACTCTGTGTTTGTGTCTTAAATGGGTTCTTTCTCAATTGCTCTATTTTGGTGGTCTCCCAGCTGTGGGCTCTTTAGAAGGTTTTAGTTCTGTGATGGTTTTTTTTATCTTCCCCTTAAAAACACACCCTCTTCCTTTAGTAGCATCACATAATGGGACAACTCTGGAACTACATTCTTGCTGATTCATCAGCTCTGGGAGTTAATTTCTTACAAACTGAGCATTTTTGTCAACTCCCCATTGTGAGGTGACACACACTTTGCTTTAAGAATATGTTCTTTAAGCTTGAGAACACATTTGTCTTCACTATGCATCTTTTTGTACCACTTTAATTTTGTATCACGTACAAGTAGTCCTTGACTTACGACAGAGTTCCATTGCAATGACTCCATCGTAAGTTGGTTCTGACGTAAATTGAACACTACATTGTTTTTTAGTTTTCTCTGTTATTGCCTTTTATTAACAGTATCTTTATAAATCCAATCTTTATTTGCCTTTAGGGGTTGGAAACATCACATATAAACTTACAGATATATTTTAATATATACATACATAAAAAAATACACACATCCATAAAAAAATGGACGGTGCCAGCATTTTGCCAGTTGCAGTAATAACTCCACTTGTGGAAGGTTCTGGATCATCTGGATTATCCCTGGGAACGGGAATGGTGTTTCTAGCCAGAAAATTAGTGAGAATTGTCTGTGTGGTCCTTTTATGTGCTCCAACATTGTATGTAGTACATGTTAGTAACGATAAGATGTACAAAAAAAAAAAAAAAAGTCATAAGCGTGGTTAGTCATAACTCAAATACATGGTAAGTTGAGGACTACCTGTATTATAATTTTATAACATAATAAAACGTTGAGTCCCAAATAGCCAGATCCTAAGAAAATTTTGCCATCAAAAGTAGTGGCCTTGGCCTGCTTTCCTCCCCCGCTAACTCCCTACCTGTCTTTTAACCTCCTGCCAGCCACACACAGTTGTGTTTGACCAAGTCTCATTAGTTTACCTATCCATCTTGTTCCTTCTCTAGCACTAGGTAAATCCTTTTCAATGGTAATTGACTGAGATTAAGTACACAATAGTAAGGGCTCATTCAAAAGGCTAGCCTTTCAGTTTAACATTATGTAACAGTACCTTAACCCTATATTACAGAGATAAAAAATATATACATTAAATTATAAGTGTTTGTGATGGAAAAATCATTGTACATTTTGAAAATACTCCATTTTTAACATTTTTACAGGAGTGTATAGTAAAGGTTTTAATTGCTTTTCAGTTACTTTGGATGCAGGATCAATGAGTTCTTTAAATACAACTATGGGAGACAGGATAATGAGGGAGTTGAGCTTTATATGAGTTTTATATATACATATATGTTATATGCTCTGATACACTCATAATATCATGAAAGGGGATTATTAATAGCCAGATAATTTGTCATAAAGGGGCTCTGGTGGCACAGTGGTTAATCATTTGGCTGCTAACCAAAAGGTTGGCAGTTCAAATCCACCAGCATCTCCTTGGAAACCCTAAGGAGACATCTACTCCGTCCTCTAGGGTCACTATGAGTCGGAATTGACTTGACGGCAATGGTTTTGGCTTTTGGTTTTTGTCATCAACTCAAAATACTTCCCATCACGTAACCAGTTAACACAGTGAAATTTGTGAGAGACGGATCTCAATGGGACTGCCTTGTTTTTCCGGGTGTTGCAAGTTTTCCATCTTTGACAGGATGCAGTCACCACTCTTCTATTGCTCTCTACTTAGTGGAAAATATTTGAGTTTTCCTTCTCTGACAAGTTTACACCTTACACAGGCTTTGCACAATATTTATTTTTTAAATTAATGGAAAGAGAAATAAAAGATTAAGTATGATATTTAAAATTGTAAGGATAATCAAAAGGATAAAAATAATACGTGAATATCAAACACTGGGAAGAATGAACTAGTAAAAATAAGGTAAATTCTCAACTTTCACATAGGAGAGTCAATATATATTGCCGAGGATTATAAATCAAGAAATAGCTGTGTAAACCAATACTGGGGAAGTCAGCACAACTTGACTAGGGCAAAGTCATAGAAGCTTCACAGACACATCCAAATACCCTGAGGGACCGAATTACTGGGCTGATGGGGGACATCTAGCTCAATTGACACAACATAGTCTATAAAGAAAATGTTCTATATCTGACTGTGGTGAGTAGCATCTGGGGTCTTAAAAGCCTGTGAGAGGCCATCTAAGATACATCTACTGGTCTCATTCTGGTTGGAGCAAAGGAGAATGAAGAAAACCAAGACACAAGGGAAAGGACCAAAGGACTAATGGACCACAACTACCACAACCTCCACCCGACTGAGCCCAGAACAACTAGATGATGCCTGGTTGGCATCACCGACTGCTCTGGCAGGGATCACAATAAAGGGTCCCAGACAGAGGGGGAGAAAAATGTAGAACAAAATTCAAATTCACAAAAAAAAAAAAAAAAAAACAAGACTAGGTTTGCTGGTCTGACAGAGACTGGAGAAACCCTGAGAGTATGGCTCCCGGACACCCTTTTAACTCAGTATGAAGTCACTCCTGAGGTTCACTTTTCAGCCAAAGACTAGACAGGTCGACAGGGCCCACAATAACACACTTGAGGAACGTGCTTCATAGTTCAATCATGTATCCAAGAGTAATGGACACAGCAGGCCAAAAGCAAAGAGGAGAAGTCAGGAAGGGACAGGAAAACTGGGAACCTGGGGTGGAGAAGGGGAGAGTGATGACATACCACAGAGTTGGAAACCAATGTCACAAAACAATTTGTGTATTAACTGTTTAATGAGAAACTAATTTGCTCTGTAAACTTTTACCTAAAGCACAACAAAAAATAAATAAATAGAGTAAAAAACAAAAAATAAATAGCTGTGTAAACAAGTTACCTAGACTACAGTTACTGAGAGACTCACAAATGGAACTGAAGGAGAGATAAAGCAAGAGACTGTGGCTTTCTATCATAGGCTCTTCTTTATTATTTGATGCATTACTGTATGCATGTTTTTCTGTGATACTTTTTGTTGATATTTTTCTTTGATAATTCTTTTAAGAAATCAACAATTTGTTAATAGACAAAAAGTGTGTTATAAGCCTATAACTGGACCAAACATTCTAAAGATACTCCTCAAAAACATTTACAATTAAAAATTTTGAGACAAGGACTCTATCCTCAAGGAGTTCATAATCTCATAAAACCCAAAAAAACCAAACACACTGCCATCAAGTTGAATCCAACTCATAGTGACCCTATAGGACAGAGTAGAACCATAGGGTTTCCAAGACTGTAAATCTTTACGGAAGCAGACTGACACATCTTTCTTCTGCAGAGCAGCTGGTGGGCTTGAACTGCCAACTTTTCTGTTAGAAGCCTAGCACTTTAACCACTGTACCACTAGGGCTCCCTATGATCTCATAAAGACAACAGTATTTGATGGTTGCACAACTCAAAGAATGTAATCAGTGTCACTGAATTGTACATGTAGAAACTATTGAATTGGTGTATGTTTCTGCTATATATATACCCATTAACAACAAAAAATAAAATAAATTACTTTTAAAAAGACAATATTTGAATATATATGTGTGTGTATATATATATATACACACACGTGGGGCCCTGGTGGCTCAGTGGTTAAGTGTTTGGCTGCTAACCAAAAGGTTGGCAGTTCAAATCCACTAGCTACTCCTTGGAAACCCTATGGGGCAGTTCTACTCTGTCCTATAGGGTCACTAGGAGTTGGAATTGACTCTATGGCAATGGGTTTTATATACACAACATATGCATATATGTATACATATACATGTATGAGTGTGCATGAATGTATGAATATGTATGGCCATATATTCAATACATATGAACTAAAATGTGATTTATCAGAGAAGGAGACCCAGGGTGCAGTGGTGATCAAAAAGGACTCTGTGGAAAGAGACTGGAGAAACTTCGAGAGTATGGGCCCCAGACATCCTTTTAGCCCAGTGGTGAAGTCACTCCCGAGGTTCACCGTTCAGCCGGGGATTGCACAGCGCCATAAAACAAAATAGGACTAATGAGGCACAGCAGTCTAGGGACAAGGATTAGAAGGCAGGAGGGGACAGGAAAGCTGGTGATAGAGAACCCAAGGTTGAGAAGGGACAGTGTTGACATGTCGTGGGGTTGTTAACCATTGTTGTAGGTCAATATGTGTGCTAACTGTTTAATGAGAAACTATTTGTTCTGTAAACCTTCATCTAAAGTACAAAAAAAAAAGAATTATCTATATGAGATCAAATTGACAACAGCAACTCAAAATGTTTGATTGGAAGCCTGGGGGCAGTGAGTTGAAGATAATGGTGATGGAATAATTTGGAAAAAGATAGTGAGAATAGCAGCACAACTGAAGAATGTAATCGATGTCACTGAATTGTACATGTAGAAATTTTTGCAATGGTGTATCTTTGGCTATGTATATTTTTACCAAAAAAAAAAGGTCCTCCGGGGTTGAGAAGGGAGAGTATTGACATGTCGTGGGGTTGTTAACCAATGTCATAAAACAATATGTGTACTGACTGTGTAATGAGAAACTATTTGTTCTGTAAACCTTCACCTAAAGTACAATAAAAAAATTAAAAAAAAAAAAAAGAACTCTGTTGAAGAGCCGAGGCCTGAAGTGTCTGGACAGGAAGAGAGAGTTGAAGGCGGTTATTGTAGGCAAGAGTTGTAAAACAAAGGTGGAAATAGGTCTTACATATTTGGGGACGGTTAGGAGACAAACCTGACTAGAACTGAGGGTGGAAGACTGGAAAAAAAGATTGACAGAGTGGCTGGGGGAGAAGTGAGTGACCAGATTATGAGACCTGTAATATACAGAAAATTCGAGGGTTGGTGGAGTAGGATACAGTTAGTGATTGAGGTATCTGAGCAGGTGAGTGGGTTGGTCTGACAGGGTGGAAAGAATGTCACCTCTGACAAGACAGTCCAGGGTACCAAGTAAAAATAGGCATGAGGTGGTGATGATTGGATATGAGGGAGGAGAAATAGAAATGGAGAGGCACAGCCCCTCTTTCTCCATGAACCTGGCAGTCAGTAGCCTCCAGATAGTAACTCAGACTTCCTGATTCTTAATAGAGCTAAATAGTGGGGGGTTTGAGGCCAGCAAAATGATATTCCCACCTTTCCTGTAGATATATGCCTCAATGTCATATGGGACAGAGGGATACTGCGGTGTAATGAATTACTTAATATGGATCTTCTAGCCATGGTCTTTGTGACTCACACACAATGCTTGAGTGGGACTACACAAACAAAGTGTATGGAACCTGTGATAGTTAGAGTTATGTGTCAACTTGGCTACGCCATGATTCCCAGTATTGTATGGTTGTCTTCGATTTTATGTGTTGTGGATCCTGATCTCTACAAGTTGATGCGGTAGGATTGGTGGAGGGTGTGTCTTGGGTCACAGCCTGGCAGGAGGGCGTGACTTATATCCCACCCTTACTCAAGTTACACCCTTCCCTGGGGTGTGGCCTGCATCTAAGGTATATATGTGGATGACCTGGTGGGATGCTCTCTCTCTGCATCTGGATCCAGCATCTGGTTCATGATCAGTTGACCTCAGGTTCTTGGGACTTGAGTCAGAGGTCTGCTGTCTGATGTGCCAGTTCCGGGAATCACCAGCTTCCACAGCCCTATGTTCTGCCAGCCTATCATCTGACCTGATTCACCAGCTTCCACAGCCTTGTGAGCCAGCAACCTGTGGTCTGAACTGCCGGTTTGGGTTCATCAGCCCCTGCAGTTATGTGGGTCTGGAGAAGTCTACACCTGACCCACAGATTTGGGACTTGCTGGCCTCCACAACCATGTAGGCCATTTATTTTATACGGTTCACGAGTTCTGTGAGACATTGCAGCAAATTACAAAACCCAAAGATGGGAAGAGAATACTGAGGGGGAGGGAGTAGCTGATGTTAGAGATGATGGAGTGGTACAGCAGTTTGGAAAAGTTGGACATTTGGGACATCTTTAACCTCCACCTCATAGGAACCAGCTTTGTGTTGATCCTTATGCACGAAATTATTCATAAAGATACTTTTAAAGAAACAGGAAAATGGCAAATATCTGAGGAGGATTTGATTAGGTGATTAGTAGGTCTTGTTTTTGATGTTGGTTAGATGTGTCCTCCACAGGAGAAAAGACCTGGAAGTCTGCTCCCATAAAGATTACAGCCTAGGAAACTCTATATGGTTGTTCTACTCTGTACTATCGGGTTGCTATGAGTCAGAATCGACTGGAGGGCACACAACAACAGATGTGTAAAGAATATTGGCAGAGTCAAGTAAGTATAGGTTCAAACCCTAGTCCTGCCACTTACTAGTGTGTATCATTGGGAATGTTACTTAACCTCTCTGAGTCTTAGTTTACTCACCTACAAAATGGCAGGGGCTATAACTTCCTCATAGGGCTGATAAGAGATTGCATGAGAAAATGTGAACGAAAAACTTTACTATGTGGCACTCAACACATTTAGATTCCCTTTTCTAGTGCACAATGCCGTGGTTTGGTCACCCAGCTTCCATTCTTCTGACTACTCTCAGTCCATATGCTTCACTGGATCAGATACCATCCCCCACTCTAGGGCAGCCATGTGGTCCAGGCCTGAGCCAATAAGCACGTCCCATTCTTCTGGGGACAGTGATTGACTGAAAGATAAGCAGGTGACCCAGTTCAGACCAAGGATAATTAGGCCCAAGATTTTTGCCCAAACTGTTAGAGGAAAATAAGCTATTTTTCTAACAGACAGGAATCTGGAATGATATTGACCTGGAGGTATAGGCAGCCATGGACCTAAAATGTCAAGTTTAAGGATGAAGCAATCATAGAGGAGAACAGAATGGAGAGACAGAAAGATCCATACCTATTATTGAGATTCTGAATAAGCCATGCCTGTAGCCACAACTGTCCAAGGGCTTTTCTATAAGAAAAAACCAAAAAACCCGTTGCTGTCGAGTTGATTTCAACTCATAGTGACCCAATAGGACAGAGAAGACCTTCCCTATAGGGTTTCCAAGGAGCAGCTAGTGGGTTCAAACTGCCATCCTTTTGGTTAGCAGCTGAACACTTAACCACTGCACCACCAGGGAGCCAATAAATTCCTTTTTTTAGGCCAGTTTGGGTTGAGGTTTTTTGACACTTGCAACAAAATGAGCCCAAACTGATATATCTTCTTTCCTATCTTCTGCCCCTGGATAACTACAAGTTTCCAAAATTAAGTTCTTCTGTTGGGAAAGAAAAGGAATCTTTTTGGTTTTGGGTTTTTTTTTTTTTTTTTTTTTGTCTTCTCTCTCCCCAGCAATAGCGCAACACACAGAAACAGCTTGCCTAATTGCTCCAACATCCCTTCCCAAACAAGCACCTCTAGATCACAATGGAAACAAGTCCACCTAGAGTCAGAAATAAACACCCGCTTTTCTCCTCCTCATCTTAGAAGAGGTAGGCACTTTTCTTGGTTCTTTTCTCAACACATTACTTTATTACATCCCTCCTCCTCCCTTTCCTGGCCAGTGAAGGTCCCATATGGACATGGATTCTAGCATCATCCTTCTCTGTGCAGTCTTTTCAAACCACAGTCTATGGCCTCAGTTGCTACTGCCATACGTTTCCTCTCCTCCTCCATATTTCAGGGCCGGAAAACGCTTGTTAAACATTTGCTCCCAACACTTACCAGTGGGTCTTCTTTTATTAAAGAAGGAGCTCTGTATGGTGGCGAGATGGTTTCAGTCAACCTTGAATTTATAAATAGCTAACACTCCAATTGGTTGTGAGCCTGGCAGAACGGGTAACATATGCATGCCCCCCCCCTTGAGTGGGCCCAGCTTATGCTATGTTGAGCGATTTTTTTTTTCTAGAAGGGAATAAAAATTAAATTATGACAAAACGTCTTAATTCCCTATTAGTCATTTCAGATGCTAGCTTTTAATCATGCACTTCATAAGTTTAATCAAAATCCCCATCATATGAAGACAAATAGCAACTCTCTTTCCAAAAGGAGCTGCAAAATACACGTGTGCCCTGTGATTTGTTGCAATGTATCAAGATTGTAGTTTGGATTTGCTCTTCCCCTAAAACCCTAAAATAAAAATAAAAGGCCAAAACATAAAGTAAAATGTTGCCTAAAGAACTGAGAAAAATATTCCCAAATTTCTTTTCCCTTTATCTTCCTTAAAGATATCATAAATCCTTTTGACAGTCCAGGCAATCTTGCTGTAATCTCTAGTAATTAGGAACAGAAAGAGGCTGAACAAATAAAATTCACCAATCCACCTTGTTTTATCTGCCAGTGTTAACCTCCCAAATAGACCGTCATCACAACTCCTAAAAAAAAAAAAAAAAAAACACCAAACCGTTGCCTTCAAGTCAATTCCAACTCATAGCCACCTAATAAGACGGAGTAGAACTGCCCCATAGCGTTTCCAAGGAGCAGCTGGTGGATTCAAACTGGCAACCTTTTGGTTAGCAGTTGTAACTCTTAACCACTTCACCACTAGGCCCCCAATAACTCTTGGAGCAGCCAAATTGACTGATAGTGGGTTTTTCCTCTCCTCTCAGCCCCTTTCCCATTATGAAGAGATGACATCCGAGAAACAAAAAATAGGAAAGAAAGAATGAAAAAGTTGTAGCCTCAGGCCTGGAAAATCTGTGGAATCTTGAAACTGAAAAATTGACTCCTGAACAGGTGACCTCTCTGAACCGAGAAGTTGCTAAACAGAGAAGAACATACCTACAGGCCTAGAGAGAAACCACTAGCGCCTGAAAAAGTTTCTATGACAATAGGGGGGAAATTCACCACTGAAAGGTAAAATTTCCCTTTTTTATTTTTATTTTTTTAATTGCTTTACCTAATACTCAGGCCGCCTGCGTGGTGTAAATAGTTAAGCACTCAGCTACTAACCTGAAGGTTGGCAGCGCGAGTCCACCCAGATTCACCTCAGAAGGAAAGGCTTGCAATCTACTTCTCAAACAAACAGTCGTTGAAAACCCTATGGAGGATAGTTCTACCTGGACACACGTGGAGTTATCATGAGTCTGAATCAACTCAACAGCAACTGGTTTGGGTTTTTTGTTTGTTTACCTCACACTCAGAGAACTTTACACTTGCCAAAGCACTTCCATAACTACCTGGAAGTTAGTAATTCCTGTAAACTAAATGCTAAATACCTGGAGTTACCCAGCTAGTTAATAACCAAGCTGAGACCAGAGTCTGGCATTCTGAATTCTTGGGCAGATAATGCTCTCCATAATCCTGCTGTGCCTATAAGACATTTGCAATATTTTCAGAGTGTGTCTTGGGTATTGAGCGCTGGCCTTTCAAGTATCTCTCTTTCATAGGAATTTTCAAGTTTTATTAGCACCATTGGAGGGAGAAAAATTAGTCTCCTGGAAAGACCATTGGCTCAGGAGTCAGAAGACCCAGTTCAATCATGGTTCTACAAGGATGGCTGAGCATCAACTTCTCTTTGCTCTGCTTTGCTCAGCTTCAGAATTGGGATTCTACTTTCTCTTCTATATCTCATGAGAATGGACTAAGGACGAAGGGCATAACCTTAGGAAGCAGCTGGAGACTCAACCCAAAGAGCAGTCTTCGTATGTAAGAGCATAAAAATAAAATTCAAACACAGCTTCATAGTATAACCATTTATGAAAATAATAAACGTCTGTCCTTCAACTCTCAAGATAAAGCCACATTTTTGGTTCATATTATTTTAATGGTAACACAATCAATGTTCAAGATGTATTTTTCTAATTATTCTTAACTGGACTTCTGTTTACTTCTGTTGTCATTACTAATCATTTGCTTAATTAAGGCTTTCTACCTCAGAGGTTTAACACAAATGCAAAATTTGTGAAATTGCAATATATTCAGGAGCTATAATCACTCTTCAATGTACTGACATCTGAGTAATGAAATAATTTCTCAAACAATTAACCTTAAAAATAGTTATGTGTACTGTGACACAGTTTTCAAATGTGCCAGGTTGTAAAAATCAGTGACATTCAGTCTTTGGCCATAAAAAAAGTTTTTTAAGAAATTAAGATATGAAATCTAAACTACAACAAATCCATTTTAAAAATAATCAGATAATAAATAAATGCATAGGATAACATGATAGATCAAAAAGTAATTCCCTCACAGACTTCCCTGTTTCTGTCAGTTCTTTGTTTACAACTGTTTCTTACTTGCACCATCCTCTCCTCTCCCACTGCGTACTCCTGGTTTATGTCCTCAACACTCCTCCCCTCGGGAGGAATGTATCACAGTGGCTAATAGCACAGTCAAATTGTGTGAATTCACCTTCCAGCTCTGCCTCTTACTGTGTGACCTTGGTCAAGTCACACAACATTTCCAAGTCTCCCTTTTCTTATCTGTCAAGAGGAGGTAACAGTAGTATCTACCTTTGTTATAGATTGAATTGGTTCCCCAAAAGTATGTGTTGTAAATCCTAAACCCCTATACCTGTGGATATAAACCCAGTTGGGAATAGGGCTTTCTTCGTTATGTTAATGAGGCCATATCAGTGTAGGGTGTGTTTTAAGCCAATCACCTTGGAGATATAAAAAGCAGATTAAGCACAGAGAAGAAAGCAAAAACAGAGACGACAATACATGCCACATGAAGATCACCAAGGAACTGAGGAATGGAAGCTGAAAAGAGACAAGGACTTTCTCCCAAAGTCATCAGAGACAGACAGCCCTCCCCTTGACCTGGCGCCCTAAATTTAGACTTCTAGCCTCCTAGACTGTGAGAGAATAAATTTGTTTGTTACAGCCACCTGTTTGTGATATTTCTGATACGGCAGTACTAAGAAACTAAGACAACCTCACAAGATCTTTGTAAATAAATGTAAAGTGTGCATCATAGTCCCTGGTACAGAGAAAGGATCCAATCAATTATAATTGTTGTGGTGGTGGTGGTGGTGATTGTTTATGCTTAGACTCCTCCCTGGCATATGTATCTTCAGTCTCTCTCCATTTCAATCCCTGTGGGGTATTTTTGCCACTCTCTCTTCCTTACAAAATCCATGTTTCTTAGCCCATTGTGCATGTGGCAGCAGGGACAAGGGGTGGCTCATACAGCTCATCTCTCCGGAGACGCAGGAAATGAGGCATACAGAACCTTGAGCTGCCAATGGTACTGAGGCAGTAGCCATCAAGAGGAGTCCCTGGGTGGTGCAAATGGTTAACACGCTAAGCTGCTAACTGAAAGGTTGGCGGTTCGAGTTCACCCAGAGGCACTTCAAAAGAAAGGCCTGGGAATCTACTTCCAAAAAATCAGCCACTGAAAACCCTGCGAAGCACAGTTCTACTCTGACACACACGGGGTCGCCATGAGTCAGAGTCAACTGGTAACTGGAGAGAGCCGAGCAGCACCAACAGCTGAGCCGCTTCCTCTATCCCCCGTTCACTCCACCCTGAGCTTCTTGGGCCCAATCTCAGTTTCTAGAACCAGGACTGTGCCTCTTATTTAGCTTCCCAGTACTCGGCCCAGCCCGTCACACCACGTTATTGACTTGCCCCTAGTAGAGAAGAGCTTCTAAATGGTCTTTTAGAACTAGATTAGCATGTGAGGCTCTTAATCAGAACCCTAAACCCTATATCTATTATAACCCCTCCCTGAGTAAGGTTTCTTCTAACTCTGCTGTTCTATGCTTCTAAAATAAACCATTTTATGATGCAGCCTCTGTAGAAGACAGACTGATGGTTCCTCTAAAAGCTAAACATAGAATTACCATATGATCCAGGAATTCCACTCCTAGGTATATACCCAAAGGAATTGAAAGCAGGAATGCAGACAGGCATTTGTACACCAATGTTCATTGCATCATTATTTACAATAGTCAAAAGGTGGAAACACCCAAGTGTCCATCAACAGATGAACAAACTGAGTGTGGCATGTACATAAATTGGAATATTACCCTGCCATAAAAAGGAATGCAGTTCTAATACACGCTATAACATGGATTAACCTTGAAAACATTATGCAGAGTGAAATAAGCCAGACACAGAAGGACAAATATCTTATCATTCCACTTATATGAAGTATCTTGAATAGGCAAATGTATAGAGACCAAAGTTTATTCATGGTTACCAGGGGCTGGTGTGGGGCAGGTGAGGAGGAGTTATTGCTTAAGGGGTAGGTAGTCAGTATCTATTTGGGGTAATGAAAAACTTTTGGAAATACTGTATTTTTTTTTGCAAATACCATGCCCACACGTATAACACCCATAGCGCACGTAGGAAAATAATGCGTGAGGGGGTTGCATGGTTGGCAAAAAACATATAACATGCACATTATTTACATAAAGATATGGTAGATAGTGGTGATGGTTGCACGATATGATAAATGTAATTAATGTCACTGAATCGTACAGTTAAAAATTGTTAAAATGGCCAATTTTTTGTTATCTATATTTTTATCACAATTAAAAATAATAATAATAAGCCATTTTACAGAAACCAGTGTCATAGACTGAAGAAGCCAAAACACATGATAGAGAAGATCTCCAACCTTCTTTTAGAGATGAGGAGACTGGGGCTACAAAAGGATTATCCGATTGTCTTGGGGGCATGGTAATTAGGTCCAGGAAAAATCCATCTTGATTGTCTTACACCCATTGACATGTATCTTACATGTTTGTTGATGCCCAGGAAGTGAGTGCCTCAGCTAAAACTTCTTGTTACTTTTATAGAATAGTAATCATAGAATAAGGTTGTATCCTTATCTTTTAGTTCTCTCTTCTGTTTTTGTTTATTTTAATAAATTTACAGGATCTAGCAGATACTCTAAAGTTATACTTACTGGTAGTTGCAGTATTTCTCTACTATTGCTTATATTTTTCATTCTTAAAACTGTAATTCACACAATTATTTTGCCTTGTAAACATATAGCACATACCAAAATATTTTAAAAGAAGCTGCATATATTTCTGACATAGAAAAATATTCACACTATATTGCTGAGAGAAAATAGTTTACAAAATAGTATGTATAGCTGACCTCATATTCATTCTTTTTTCATGTAAAATCTGGAAGATTAGCTATCAAAATGTCAACATGATTATTTCTGGGAGAGTAAGATTATGGTGGGGTTTTCTATTTTTTTAATAAATTTATATATATTATTCAATTACTTATATAACTGAATACATTTGTATTTCCCATTTTAAATAAACATAGAAAGAACATCCTTAAAGCATGTTTTACACCACTTCTCTCTAGTTAATCCCCTTTTAAAGTCAATTTGGAAGTACGAATTTTCC
Organism: Trichechus manatus latirostris; assembly: GCF_000243295.1. Lineage (NCBI taxonomy): Eukaryota > Metazoa > Chordata > Mammalia > Sirenia > Trichechidae > Trichechus > Trichechus manatus. The sequence continues at coordinate 6,763,981 of NW_004443999.1, forward strand.
AGAGGTCACTAAGAAGAAGACCTGGGGAATCCCAGTGAAGCTGGAATTCTACAATAAAACCCCATCACTGAGAACAACACTTTCTTTTCCAGTCCTTTAAAATGAAACTTGGTCATGTATTTGTCTGACTTAATTACTTCATGCCTTCTGCCTGGAGGCTACTACCTGCAATGCCTTTCTGTTAAGAAGAAAAAGATTTTGACTGTAATTGGTGGTGATTGCTCACTCACCCTGCAAGGTCTGGACTTCTCTCCCCTCTGCTATTGCACTAGGCAGCAGAACTCATCACTCTTCTCCAGCAGTTTCTTCAAAACTCTGATAACATATCTAGCACGACTTGCCTATCTACCGTCCCATTTAAATGTAAGCCGCTTAAGGACAAGGCCTGGGCGCTTGGGTTGAGTAACTTTGCATCCTCCCACCCAGCACAATGTGTAGCCATGGTACCAACTCAGTACCTGCTTGCTAAATGAATGAACATACTGACGAATCATTCCAGCAGACCGTTTCCAACTCCCCAAAGCAAACCTGGTTATGAATGGCACCTAGGTGGGTAGGTTCCTAAAGCTAGAATCACGTAGACTTAAAAATCACCCTTCGAAATCTCGCATAAAGTTTAGTTTACATGATTTTGTGTATAAAACTGATATAAATTTATAATATATAAATAACATAAAGCATATGACAGAACGCATGTGAAAATGTAGCTGTAGCATATATGGAAGAGAGAGATGGCAGCCCACACATGGTTTGACTTGTTAAAATTAAATATGATTCCACCGTGTAGCCCTCTGTGCCCTTGTAGTATTTTTTTTTTAACTGTGGTAAAATATATATACAACAAAGTATTCGCCATTTTAACCATTTTTAAGTGTTTAATTCAGTAACAATTACATTCACCATGTTGTGCAACCATCACCACTACCTTGTAGCATCCTGAGCTTACTTGTATGGCTCTTACCTCAGTGTTTTGAAATTATTTGTCTACATGTCTGTCAGCCCCATAGGACTGAGGGAAAGGACTGTGTTTTCCTTTTTGTCCTCAAGAGCTTAGCACAGTGCCCATCGAAGCTCAGAAATGATACCTAAAGCTTATTGAGCACTTACTATGTGTCAGGCACTGTACTGTTTTTATGTTCATTACCTCATACTATACTTTAACAACACTAAGAGAATTATTAGCCTTATTTTACAGGGAGATTAATTAACTTGTCTCAGGTGACCCTAATAGTCTGTGGCAAAGTCAGGATGCAAACACAGCTCTTATTTGCCTCCAAACCCCATTCTGGTGACCGTTACTCTATTCTGCCTTTCCAGTATAAGACTGATTTAATGAACATTTAACGAGCATTTACTAATTCATAATGACTTACCAGAGAGCCTGGGAGTGGGGACATGGCTAAGGAAATTAATAATAAAGGTGATGAATTGGACTAGAGTAAGAAGCTATTATTAAAGTCCAATCAGAAATGAGAATAACATCAGAAAATATAATACACTGAGAGAGAGGCAATTTGAAAAACCTGATTGCCACCATCTTTCGGTAACACGTTCACTACTTAAAGCAGAGGTGTTGTGTGTAAAGGAACAACAGCTACTGATGAAAAAGCACACGTCCAAAAGGATATAAGATACTCTAAAGGATATTGAGAGTGGCTGAGTGTATACATATTTTATGTCCCCCCATGACAGGAAAATGGTAGGTAACATCAACCGAGACAGAGAGGCAAGCATTAAGATATGTCATTAATTTATTTTCAGACAGGAAAGACCCAGCCAGGAACTGGAAGTTAGAACCCTGGGACCCTTTCTGCCACTGACTCCACAGCCTTGGGCACATCCCTGAAGCTCAGGTTACCCATCTGTGAACTTGGGGTAAATTAAAAGGTGCAGGGTGGTTTGTCAGCAGCCATATGCTTCCTTTCTCACGTGCACCTCAAATGGTCCTATCACAGGGACCATAGTCCACAGCAGAGCACGGTGGAAGGCAGCCCAGCTCTCCCAGCCTCAGCTCACCTGCATGAAATGTATGTAGGGGTAATTGAGTTTCCCTGGGGTAGGACATTGGCCGGGTGGCTGGCATGCTTGCTAAGATGGCTCAGAAGCAAAGCCTGGTGTATTGTGTGAGCAAGCAAAAGTGAGGCCCCTTTAAAACCAGCATTTGTATACTAAATGTGCATTTTCCCTATTTATTAATATATATGATATATAGAATATATATATGTATATATATATTTACATATATCATACCCCTGAGTGCTCTGGTGTAAGCAAAATTTACAGCTTCTTGTACTTCATACTTTGTGCTTGGGTGAACTGGCTAAACAGAAAATGTTCAAAAATAGCTTCTTGATCCACTTGAGAGGTGCTAGAAGTCATACTTACCCAGAGCAATGACCAGAATACTGAAACCTGCTAAGGGCATTCGGTTAAGGAGCAACAAGGAGAAAGAAGGGACTCCCCGATCCCTGGGTCCGGCCAACACGGCGAGTCCCTTCAGTGGCTGCCTCTGTGTTTCTGTCCCTCTCATACCTGCAGCCTCTGCCTTTGACTCCAGACTCCCCAGCATGGCAGGAAGACAGAAAAGAAAGAAATTGAAAACCACATTGATCAGTGTTGCTTTGAGTAAGCAGTTGTGAGATAACGCTTAAGAGAAAACAAGAAGTTCAAAGTTCTAAACATAGAAGGATTTGGAGACTTGGAGAATTAGTTACCTAATCCTGTTCTTGATTCTGTCAGCCCAGAGTCTGTTTTGCAAAATGGTAACTGAGATATCAGGATCAATCCCACGGCCTGGTACATCAGCAGAATTTGCTAAGTGTTCATTGGCTCAACACCACCTCTTTCAGGCAGCCTATAAATCTGTTCCTAAAACTGGCAGGTATTTGAAAACGCGTTGATAGTCAAGAATGAAGCTCAGCTGAGTGAACTGATTAGAAGTAGGAACTCTACAGATATGCTCCTGATTGGTAACTAGATTCAACCCCAGGTCTGTGAATTTATTGATTGCTCATCCATTCAGCCCCACCATTGCTTACTGAGCAAGCATGTTGTGCCAGGCACTGGGCCACCACTGCACCGTGGCTTCCGTGTCCATCTAGTCAGAGAAATGCCTCACAAGCTAAAGGAGTCCAGATAGCAGAGAAACCAGGGGGTCATCTCTGGACAAAAGGTGGGCATGTAACTCTACACCAAAACTGGAAAATGAGACAATAAAATGAATGCCAGTAGCTGGGCCTCAAAGGGTGGTCTGAGTTAGAGGGATGAGCACCTACCTGAGAGTAAGTCCCTATTCCACCGCCAATTCACGGTAGCTCTGAGTAAGTGAGGTCACTCTTCTGCCTTAGCTTCTTTATCTGTAAAAATCAGAGGGTTCATTTTACATATTTCATTTTTATTGAATAGTTACCCAGAACAAAGTTCTACTAAGAGCAAAGTTCTCAGTTAGTTGGAGCCAGATATTCTCAAAAATGTATGTGAAAGAACTCTGAAAAGTAGATTGTTGTTGTTGTTGTTGTAAGGTGCCATCAAGTCAGTTCCAACTCATAGCGACCCTGTGTACAACAGAACAAAACACTGCCCGGTCCTGCACCATCCTCACAATCATTATGCTTGAGCCCATTGTTGTAGCCACTGTGTCACTCCATCTCATTGAGGGTCTTCCTCCTTCTTGCTGAGTAGATAAAGGTAGATTAAGGCATTATTATTTTTATTAAATAGTTCAACAATTCCAGAACATTCCATGCAACGTGAAGATATAAAGAATAGACACTGTGTGGCAAGGGAAAACTTATTATTGTAGCAGAGAATTAGTGAAAAACACAGGGAAGGCTTCCAGAAGGAAGTGACTGCTGAGGTAAGATTGACAAACAAATGAAGGGAGTTGGCCACTTCACCACTTTCTTTCCATCTCTTTCTGGCTTCATGCTTACTCCCACTGCCTTTCATGTTATTTGGGCAGAAAAGAGCTGGCTGAGGATAGTGACCCCAAGAGGTAGTTTCACCTGGGGAAGTAGGGCCCAGGAAGCACCCAGCCCTGTCCCTTCACTATTCAATCATTCTACTCTCTTCTCTCCTAAAAGCAAAGCAGCTGTAGCTCACAGACCGAGACCAGAGAATGGGCCCAGCGCTTATTTCTAACCCATGACTGTCCACTACATGTGGGTTAGAGAAGCAAGGTTAACTTGACAAAAAGGCAACATGACCTCATTGGAAATGCAGACTGATAAGGTTCAGTTCCCTTTATGGCCACCATGTGGTTACCCGCACCTTGTGCAGCCAATGGGCCCCCTTGTGGCTCCTCACCCAACAGTCCCACATCCCCCACGTGGGGCTGCAGATGTTGCTGTTCTATTTTAGATGGTGTCACAAGGAGGTGGAGGGGGACGAGTGGACCTCACATCTCATGGGTTAGTACCAGGACCTTGGTTGCTTCTGTCCAATGCCTCAGAGTTTGGGTCAGAGTCCTCATAACGTTCTACAGCACATTATAGTTTATAAAGCATGGGTGGCTCTTGCTCTCTTACAAACGAAGAAGCCAGGGGGGTGGGGGAAGGTTAAGAGCATGAAATGAACTTTGAAGATCACACAGCTGACAAGAGGCATCCAGGAGCTCCATAGACACATCCAAACTCCCTGAGGGACTGAATTGCTGGGCTGAGGGCTGGGGGGACCATGGTCTCAGGGAACATCTAGCTCAGTTGGCGTAACATAGTTTATAAAGAAAATGTTCTACATTCCACTTTGGTGAGTAGCATCTGGGGTCTTAAAAGCCTATGAGTAGCCATCTAAGATACTCCACTGGTCTCACCCCTTTGGGAGCAAGGGAGAATGAAGAAAACTAAAGGTAAAAAGGAAAGATTAGTCCAAAGGACTAATGGACCATAACTACCATGGCTTCCACCAGACTAAGTCCAGTACAAGTAGATGGTGCCCGTCTACCACCACTGACTGCTCTGACAGGGATCACAGTAAAGCGTCCCAGATAGAACTGGAGAAAAATGTAGAACAAAATTCTAACTCACAAAAAAAGACCAGACTTGCTGGCCTGACAGAGACTGGGGAAATCCCGAGAGTATGGCCCCCAGACACCTTTTCAGCTCAGTAATGAAGTCACTCCTGAGGTTCGCCCTTCATCTAAAGATTGGACAGACCCATAAAACAAGGTGAGACTGAGAGGGCACACGAGCCCAGGGACAAGGACTGGAAGGCAGGAGGGAACAGGAAAGCTGGTAATGCGGAACCCAAGGTCGAGAAGGGAGAGTGTGTAAACCTTCATCTAAAGTACAATAAGAAAAGGACTCAAACCCAGGTCTCTTTCGCTTTGATACACTGCAGAATGCCCAACCATCAGCAGAACCAGAAGCTACATGCTTCAGGGATGTGTTTTAAAAGAAGAAACTTTATAAAAGATCGTGATTTCTACGAAAAAACATGCATATTATGCATAAACCAAAACCAAACCTGTTGCCATCGAGTCAATTCCGACTCATAGCGACCCTATAGGACAGAGTAAAACTGCCCCATATGGTTTCCAAGGAGTGACTGGTGGATTTGACTGCCGACCTTTTGGTTAGTAGCAGGGCTCTTAACCACTGGGCCACCAGTCCTCCGCATATTATGCATACACATATCCAATTATGAAAGCAATTTCATTTATTTTTTCAAATCCTTGGAGCTTGGATACAAGCTATTTTACCCTTCTCCCAAAATAGTAGAGAAAAAAAAAAACGTTTAATATTTGCTTAATGTTCAATAAGAGTTCTACCTGTCAAGCTTGGCACATCATGGGCACTCAATAAACGTTTGTTGAACAAATAAATCCATGAAATATGTGCTACATATAGTAGTAGAACAGAACTAGTGTGTAGATATTTTGGCTGAGGTTTGACTATCAGGTAATAACGGCAACTGGAAAAATAATCCACAAACTCATGAAATAACTCTCTACTTCTGGTTTTATAGTTCAGTTCCAAAAACTTAGTGCGTGTATATTCCAGCCTATACTTTAATGCATTTCAAATTTGGAAGTACCAGGTGGGCTAGGCTGCCCAGCTGAAATATATGACCCAAGAAATCAAATATTCTTCCTAACTTCAAATGTGTTTTCATACATTAACAGTCACTTTTGGTCTTTGATCACTGCAGAACTTATTAGATAAACCAAAAGTTATTTCTGTGGCTTGAAGTTTAAACACAAGCTAATGAAGAATTTTTTTTTTTTCCCTATTGTCAGCATTTGGTCTTTAAAAACAAAACCAGTTGCTGTCGAGCCAACCCTCCGACTCAGGGTGACATCATATGTGTCGGAGTAGAACTGTCCTCCATAGGGTTTTTAATGGCTAATTTTTCAGAAGTAGATCCCCAGGCTTTTCTTCTAAGATGACTCTGGGTGGACTCTAACCTTTTAGTCAGCAGCTGAGCGCATTAACCATTTGCACCACCGAGGGACTCCATTTGGTCTTTAGCTCCGATCTACATTAAAACTTATTGCGTGCATGGTACGTGCGTGAGTGTGTGTGTGTATGTAAATATATACAGCTCTTACATTCATGACCGAGACACATGCAAATGCGTGGAGCATTTTTTGAATCCTGAGATCAGTATAGTACCATATTCTCATACAGCTATTAAGATGAAACACATATACCCTAAATCTGTACCACATCTCAGTAGGGGAAAGCTCTAGAAACAGCATGAAAAGTCACACCAGCTGCTGAAGAGGAAGCTGCCTGGGCCTTGAAACGCTGCTGCAACTGGGCTCGTGTCTACTGATATTAAGTCATTAATAAAAATCTATCATTCTGTCCTTATGCATCTGAGCCTCATTTAAAAAACAAAAAAAAAATCTGCTTCTTGTTTTTGTCCCCTGAGTAATCTACATTTCCCAGACCTTCTTGAATTCTGGATGGAAAGGAGAGAAGGGATGGGTCACTCCCTGACTGGTCCACAGGCCTGGGACCCTTAACCATCTCGCCTGGTTACAAATACAGGCATTAATGTTACCTAAGGAAAGAGCTTTTGGAGTGTTCCAGAGAGTAACAAATGATAATTCTTTATAGGTTAAAAAAAAAAAGAGAAAGAAAAACCAAAAAGTCTAATCAAAGCAGGTTTTGATATGTACAGTTTAGTTTTCTTTCATTGGCAGCGAAAATTCTCCTTGTATTTAGGAGCATTTTGAAATTTGTCCCTGTAATGTTTTCAATTAGACACTTTCTTGCATGTGATGCATCAAGGGAAAAACAACACTTAGAGTTAGAACTAAGATACTTCCAGAGACAAACATGATTAATGGGATAATCTTGTAGATTACAATAGTTAGAGGCGGTTCCTGCCATTCCCTGTCCTACAAGGGCTGGTACTACTCACTCCAATACAAACAGCTGCACATTCCTCAATATCATTATAATCCAATACAAGGCCGTATTCAGCATGTTAAAATTCCGATAATATCCAAATTTGGCAATTTCCCATTGAGCAACTTCAGTTTTAGAAGTTAAAGCTTCAAGTTCTCTGTGATTGCTTGATGGAGTTTATAAATGGAATTGATTTTCTAAAGCACTGTTAAAGGTTGCTGTGCGAGAGACTAGACAAAGAATGCCCCAACAAGCAAAAGAGCTTTTATGTGGCACATTGAAACATAAAGGGCAGTCCTGTCATCTGCCAGCCAGTCCCCCAGAGTCCCCCATGAGAGGCAGGTGAATGTTATTATTCCTGGTTTACAGGGAAGAAACAGCTGCAAAGAAGTTAACAGACTCACCCAGGGCTTGGCCGAACTGGTGGCCGAGTTAGGAATAAGAATGCCAAGTTCCTTGTCTCTTAGTCCCATACTCAGCCCCCCAGGCAAGCCATCTCCCTCTAAGACAATTGTTAAGTGCCACAAAGAACTCCAAAGAGGAAGTTATATATTTCTCTCTGTCTCCTTAGCTGATGCAAGCTATAAATCTATTGGTTGGAATTTTAGTATAACTTTTTCTTTTTCTCTCTACGGTAGAGCCTTTGAAGAATCTTTAGTAAACTTCCAGATGACTAACAACCCCTCATTACATTTGCCTCGCTCCATTTCCTGTGTTAAGGAGCCTGGTGGTGCAATGGTTAAGCACACAGCTGCTAACCAAAAGGTCTGTGGTTCAGTTTGAACCCATCAGTGGCTCTGAGGGAAAAAAGACCTGACGATCTGCTCCCTTAAAGATTACAGCCCGGGAAACCCTATGGGACGGTTCTACTCTGTCCTACAGGGTTGCTACGTGTCGGGATTGACCCAACGGCACACATCACCACCACTATTTCCCGTGGTAGTTTCTTTTCCTCGTTTTGAGGACGCACTGACTAATACACACTTTTCAACTCTAAGCAAAGACTCTTCTCCTTGTTAATATTGACCCTTCAATATTTTCGTGATTTGTTCAGGCATTTGGGGCCTCCAACATTCCTCTGCAAACTGTCTTATATCTTATCACTTGCTTCAGATGAACAGGGCATAAAAGCTACCCTGAGCAAAACTGTAAATCAAAGGAAGTTCTTACCTCGTGCCCTGCTCCCTCCTGGTTTTGCTGGAGAGATCACTCCCCACCTGAAGGTTGGCCTCTTGAGTCAGTTTTTCTAATCAAACCAGAAAAATATGAAATTGTTCACACTAAGATATCAATAATGGAAGACAGGGGAAAGTGCTCCTAGGAATTTGCATCTTGCAAGATCCAAAGCTTTACACTATAGAGAAGATGTTGCTCTGATTTAAATTTCAGGCGTGTGACAGGTGAGGGAGATTTGGGCAGTGTGGAGTGAGGGATAGGGTGAAGGAGTTCTCATAGACCCTGACATCATCACAGAGGTCAGTAGCTCCTAAATTTCAAGTTTATGAGCATCTCCTGGAGGGCTTGTTAAAACAGAGCGCTGGCCCTGCCCCAGAGCTTCTGATTAAGTAGGTCTAGGCTGGGGCCCAAGGGTGGACCACACTCTGAGTAACACTAACATCAGTGCTACATGCTCAATGGACACAGGAAGAAAGCCCCAGAAAAAACTCTCCACACCCATAATCAAATTAACTTTTACAGAAAGTTTAGTACCCCAATGTGAGCCGGTAAAATGCCCTAAGGGAAGCTGGGTAGGTGGAATCAAGATTGGCTATGCGGCCGTACTTTGCGATGCTTCCTGACCCAGGACCACCAGGAAAGAAGACTCCTGAGCTGGAGGCACTTTATCAAGGACACCTTTTCAGGGTATTTAGATTTGAGGATTGTTAGCCAGCACTCTAATTGACCTTAGCTGTCACAATGGTACACAAAGAGATGTAGCTCGGTACCCAGGGACCAACCATCAGGGGTTTGTAGATCAATATCCACACCCTGAACTACACTTGAAAGCAAATTAAAAGCCAGTGCAGGCTGCACAGTGTAAAACCCAAGGTGTAAGCAATCATTTGCAAAAATTCTTTAATTAGAGTCAATAGGAAATGTCTCTTGCTATTTTTCCCTTCCATTCCACCTAGCATGCTAGTGATTTTCTTTCTCTTTCAGACATCACAGATGTTGTTTAGGGGGGTGGTGCAACACTAACAATCTAAAAACCTGAACTTTTCGGCCTCCTCCAAACTGAGTCCAGTACAGCTAGATGGGGCCCGGCTACCACCACTGACTGCTCTGACAGGGATCACAATAGAGGGTCCCGGACCGAGCTGGGGAAAAATGTAGAATAAAATTCTAACTCAAAAAAAAAAAAAAAAAACAGACTTACTGGCCTGACAGAGACTGGAGAAACCCTGAGAGTATGGCCCCCAGACACCCTTTTAGCTCAGTAATGAAGTCACTCCTGAGGTTCACCCTTCAGGGAAAGATTAGACAGGCCCATAAAACAAAATGAGACTAAAGGGGCACACTAGCCCAGGGGCAACGACTAGAAGGCAGGAGGAGACAGGAAAGCTGGTAATGGGGAATCCAAGTTTGAGAAGGGAGAGTACTGACATGTCACGGGGTTGTTAACCAATGTCATAAAACAATGTTTACTAACTGTTTAATGAGAAGCTAGTTTGTTCTGTAAACCTTCATCTAAAGTATAATAAATAAATAAAACCCTGAACTTTTACAAATTTACACAAATTGAAACCTATCATTGTTTTTGTTAGCTGCCATCGAGCCAGCCTGACTTACCGGGACCCTATGCGCAATGGAACAAAACGCTGCCCGATTCTGCACCATCTCTGTGATTTATTTCTGAAAATCAGCCAATGAAAAGTCTATGAAACCTATTACCACAAAGAAAATACATGAGTCAACTTATATACCCCCCAAAAACTAAGTAAACAGTTTCCAAAATCCAAATGGTTGTCAAAATGGTTGTTAGGAATATCGTTCAACTTCCGTATAATAAGGGTGTCTTAATGAGAAAAAAACAAGAGGGATAAAGGGATACAGAGAAGAGAGAGAAAGAAAATAAATATGCAGACTGCCTTCTTAGCTCTCCACCTGTAGAAAAATACAGAACATAACATTTCCATTATGTATAGTGAAAAAATGAAAATAAAATGTTAGATGAATTTTCAATGTCTGTAGTGATCCTTACGAATAAAACATATCTAAATTAATTGTTTGTCTCCAATGGAGTTGGAGCAAATACAATAGGTTTTTCAGATTTAGAAGAACATAGCTTCTCTCTTGTCCTCTCCTTTCAACAGAAAACTTCCTAGGGAACTTGAAAGTCAAGCTTCGCTATAATTTCTATTTTAAATACACATGTAGACATTTGAATGAATATAAACATCTTCATTACACTTTGTTTTCTTCTCTTGTTCTAGCTACTTCCTCTGTGGTTTTAGCCTTTTCTATGACAACTTGTGGGCAATCATTTTCTAAGTCAGTTAAAAGGCCTTTAGGTTAAGCAGTAATTTAGACTATAATAGTCTGGCGTGGTTTCCCAATACAATCCTGAGGAAGGAAAGAACACATGTCAGTTCTCTGAAAATTGGCTTCTCTTTTTCCAGGGCTGAAATGCATTTTAGGTGCCTATCCCAGAATTGGAGCCTGAGTGGCTCAGTGGTTAAGAGCTTGGCTGCTAACCAAAAGGTCACAGTTAGAATCCACCTAGCCGCTCCTTGGAAACCCTATGCGGCAGTTCTACTCTGTCCTATAGGGTCACTATGAGTCAGAATTGACTTGACAGCAACGAGTTTGGTTTTTTGTTTTGTTTTTTTTTAATCCTAGAATTATACAGTGTTCATTTTCCAGAATATGAGCACTATATACGAAACGAATTGATCTAATTTTCTGTCAAAAATTAATTTCTTTTCTATATAGTATTCATATTTTAGAAAATAAGTATTTCCCCTTTTCTAATATTAAAAATGTGCAGAAATGAATTGACACATTAACGGGTGTTGGCTTAAAATGCTGAAATGTTTCCGAAGTGGATTTAGATGTACAAATAAGAGTCAAGATCACCACCATCAGCTCGCTCTTGTAAAAATCCTTAAATAGAAACTTCTTTTCTTCACAGACTTCTCTAATTTAATATTTATTTCCATTCAGGCACAGGGAGTAATAGGAAGACATAGAATTCTGGTCTCCCAGAAATGGCTATGTAGTAGTTCAACAACATTCAAGAAATTGAACCCATTTAAACCAAGCAGTTAATTGAAGACCCACTGTGCACCTAGAATGATGTTAGGTACTATGGGAAATTCAAATCCATTTAGAGAGGCAAGATTAACACATATGCAAAGATGGAGAATGATGGAAGATGAAGGAGTTACTGAAGTGTTTAGAGCAGCGGAGAATTAAATGACTTTAACAGCTGGTCCTTTAAGCATAGAATCAAGCAGGGTGGGCAGTGTTGGAAGCAGGGAAATGGTGAGGAGGCCATTGCAGCAATCCAGGTGGAAGATGATAGTGCTTGGCTCATATTCCTCACCTGACACCTATTCCATGATGAACCTTGGTCAACTCAGAGGGTGGTGCTAATGAAGTCAAGGCCAAAGAATCTTGTGAGTATCGTTTGGGCCAGTGGTTACTAGCCCGAGCTTCCAGACCTTTAGGGGTCCTCAGCTGGTTCCTACATTTCAAAAACCCCTAAAGAAAATCATCTGGAAGGTTGCTCAGGCTAAAACACCTTCTCTGTGGGCTGGGCTTACATCAACTGGAGGCTGAAACCTTTCTATGCTGATCAGAAGGTTGGGTTGATCATAATACCTAGGTGTCTTTATGTTTTTAATTGAAGAAATGAATAAATAATTAATGGAGTTTGTTTTGTAGACCTAATCTAAGTATGAAGGAGCCCTGGTGATGCAGTGGTTAAAGCGCTCAGCTGCTAACCAAATGATCGGTGGTTTGAGCCCACCAGCCACTCGGTGGGAGAAAGACGCGGCATCCCGTAAGGATTTACAGCGTTGGAAACCCTATAGAGTAGTTCTACTGTGTCCTATAGGGTCACTATGAGTTGGAATCAGCTTAACAGCAGTGGGTGGGAACCTAAGCATGGAGCCCACTGTGGGGAGTCAGCAGTAAATTGAATAAATAGTAGGAACTGTTGAGGCACATGATGGCAATAGATCATATTTCACCCTCACCCAGGCATCTCTGAACATTTGTTCTTGACTCCTGTGAGAGACAGATGAAGGTGTATGCATGATCAGCACAAATATCTTTCTGTGAGTCAAGCACACATCCTCTGGAAGGGAGACTGTCTGGCAGGAGAAACAGTGAGCTGCCAATCAGAACAAGTCACTCTGGGCCTCAATTTCCTCGTATGTAAAATGAAGAGATTGGGCTAAATGACCCCTGTGGTCCACTCCAGCTGTATGCATCTCTGATATGTTGGGTGGTCCTTGTCCATGGAAAGTGGAGGAGAAAGGTTTTCATTTAAAACCTGGTCAAGAATTCAGGTAAGCAGCCCAGCAATAAACTCTGTTTGCACACCCAGAAAACATAAGGATGTGGAAATCCTTTCCACTCTGGGCATTAGAAAGAAATCTTAAACCTATCTCACAGGCTAATCCCATGATATTTCACCAAACTCTGAGTTTAGAGAGATATTATAAAACTTGGCTTTTTATTGCATATATTTGGATGTTGTTGTTAGTTGCCATTGAGGCAGCTTCGACACATGGCAACCCCACATACAACAGAACTAAAGGTCCTATGCCATCCTCATGATCATGATTTCTGACATGCTTGAGTTCATTGTTCCTTCCAACCTAGGGGAGCTCATCTTCCAGAACTATGTCAGACAGCTATATTCTGTTGTGGCCCATAGGGTTTTCATTGGTTAATTTTCAGAACTAGATCACCAGTCCTCTCAGGCCTTTCTTCCTAGTCTGTCTTAATCTGGAAGCTCCACTGAAACCTGTCCACCATGGGTGACCCTGCTGATATTTGCAATACTGTTGGCGTAGCTTCCAGCATCATTGTAACACTCAAGCCAACATGGTACAACAAATTGACAGAGAGGTGATGGTGTATTGGGATAGACTTTATCAAGTCATGCCTCCTAATATACAATAGGGTCACATACTATAGCTCAAAGTCTTGAGTGGGCTTAAGTTATATCTCAACGATAGTCCTTTTCTTAAGAGCAATGAGACTGTGAAAACTGTTTTGATTTTTATCCACCTCTGGAGCTCACATGATGTACTTCAAGGGCCGGCCATACTCTGGGGCTTATCATCTTGGCAGAAAAAGCAACTGTTAGAAGGTCAAACAAGGGCCCATTTCCTCCCCTACAGGCCAGCTGAGAACTTCCATTCCCAGACTGACTTTTACTCCTTTGGTTTAGTCTAAGGTTTTGTTCTCTAATAAAATGCAACACATTGGGAAGGTTGTCCCTTAAGTTACTCCCAGGTTTACTTTTTAAGGACCAAGTTGAGATTAACTTTTGATTAGAAGAGCAGAGTGAGTAGACCATTGCCCTTGGGCATAAGGAGATGTGCCCCTGAGGTGGAGAGAATTGGAGAACCTGAGACTGGAAGCACCAAAGCCAAATGGTCCCTTTTTACCCATTTTTCAGGGCAGAGTCCCACAAACCTGCACAACCATCTCACTTCCCCTGTGTGGCTTCTTTAAAAATCCTATTTTTCTTGGTTAAATAAACTCAAATATTTCCTTTTTATTTCCCTTAGCACACATTCCTGACTCTTTTCTTGCTGCCTCATTGGTTGTTGAAGGATTGTCAGCACTGAGTGTAAAATCCCCAAATCTGAGAATCTAAAATTCATTGACATCCAGTTGATTCTGACTCATAGTGACCTTAATAGGACAGAGCAGAACTGCCCCATAGGGTTTACAAGGAGGGTTGGTGGATTCTAACTGCCGACCCTTTGGTTAGCAGCCGAATGCTTAACCATTGAGAACTTAATCCAATTTTCCAACTGTTGTAGATTAAGTTGTGTCTCCCTAAAACATGTGGTGGGATCCTAACACCTACACCTGTGGGTGTAATCTCATTTTGGAGTAGGACTTTCTTTGTTATGTTAATAAGGCCTTCAGTATAGGTGTGTCTTAAACCTACTAACTTTTGAGATATAAAAAGAGAAGATTGGGCACAGAGAAGTATGTACAGGACATATGGAGACCACCAAGGATTCAAGGAATCAAGGGTCTAAAGAGACTGAAAGAGATTTTACCCCAAAGACAACAGAGAGAGAGCCTTCCCCTAGAGCTGGTGCCCTGAATTCAGATTTCTAGTTTCCATAACTGTGAGAACATATATTTCTGTTATTTCAACTCACTCACCTGTGGTATTTCTGTTACAGCAGCACAAAGAAACTACAACATCACCCCACACAGGGATTCTCTCAAGGCTCTCCCCCAGTGAAGGTCACTTTGTTGGTGCTTGAGCATCTTTAATGATAAGGAACCCACTACTTCATAAGACATTATATTACGTGGTTGGCAATTTTATTTTTAGGCAAGTTCTTCCTTATGTTGAATCAAATTCTCCCTCTCTAAACTTCAACCTATTGGTTCTAGCCTCCCAGAAATACTTTGATTAGTGGACCTCCAAGTCTAAATTCAAACATTCTCACCTGCTTATCAAAGTCCTGCCATTTACTGTTTCTTCCACTAGATAGTTTTTTGAAAAAGGCTCTGAAGTCTTGGAGACTGCATTTCTCAAGCCCATGCCTAATTGAAAAGGAGGCAGGATGTCTTGAGCTGAAGTCCCCTGAGCAGACCTTGGCCCAGCTCTGACAGCCCACTGAGAATTAACATTCTATCTGGAGATAATTCCAATGCTCAGTGCATTGTTTTTCCAGCATTTGATAACCAAGCACATTTTATAATAGTTTCCAATATCTTACTTAAAATCAATCCACGATGAATATGTTCACACAAAACCCCAAAGGAAATTGCTTCCTATCCAAATTAACTACAAAATTAGGAAAAACTTTGAAAGGTCCTGTGGTAGACTGTTCGCAAGACTGCCTGCAATATTTAACTGGGCTCTTCCTGACATCTAGTGGTAAAGTGTGGAAGAGTTTGCAGTACTCTAAAGGCCACTGAGACAGCAAAAAAACCCTAATCTTACTTAATGTTTGCTCTTTGAATATTTTATATGGTGAAATTGTAAATTGAGTTCATTTTTTCAATCCATTATACTTATAGATGTATCTTTATTTTAAGCATCTTTACTGCATCATACATTTTATATTTGGGCTTACTTTGGAATCAAATATATTTTCTCACAGATGTCAGAGAGAAACACCACCACCACCAACCCCCCTTTAGGAAAAAAAAAGACATTTGGGATAGGCATAAATAACCATATTTTTATCTGGAAGCATACCACAAAAATCTTTTGGATACATGTATTCATCTTCAAATGTGGTTTTAAGACTAGATGCCTGTGAAGTCTGAGTCATTTATAGCTAACCTTGAATGTATTGTTATTCACAATTAGAAGTAGATAGATTTCACAGACAGAGAAGCTGACAAGTGTTTAAGACTTCACACTTGGTTTTGCAGGAAGAGATGAAGTTAATTAGAAGTGATTATACATGCATTTCCACCATTCGTCTGTCAGTTTACCATACTGTGATGGCTTGCCTGTTGCTGTGATGCTGGAAGCTATACCACTGGTATTTCTAATACCAGCAGGGTCACCCATGGTGGACAGGTTTCAGCAGAGTTTCCAGATTAAGATAGACTGGGAAAAAGGACCTGGTCATCTATTTCTGAAAAAACTGGCCAGTGAAAACTTTATGGATAACAGCAGAACATTGTCTGATATAGTGCTGGAAGATAAGCTCTTCAGGTTGAAAGGCACTCAAAAGTAGAATCAACCTTAATGACAACGATTGGGTATAGCTTTCAGGACCTTCGTTTGCTGATGTGACACAACCCAAAATGAGAATAAACAGCTGCAAACAGCCATTAATAATCAGAACATGGAATGCACAAAGTATAAATCAAGGAAAATTAGAAGTTGTCAAAAATGAAATGGAATGCTTCAAGATCAATATCCTAGACATTAGTGAGCTGAAATGGACTGGTATAGGCCATTTAGAATCAGACAATCATATGGTCTTCTATGCTAGAAATGACAAATTGAAGAGAAAATGTATCGTATTCATTGTCAAAAAGAACATTTCCAGTTCTATCCTGAAATACAATGCTGCCAGTGATAGGATAATATCCATATGCCTACAAGGAAGACCAGTTAATACAACTATTATTCAAATTTATGAATCAACCACTAATGCCAAAGACGAAGAAATTGAAGATTTTTACCAACTTCTGCAGTTGAAATTACTCAAACATGCAATCAAGATGCATTGATAATTACTGGTGATTGGGATGTGAAAGTTAGAAACAAAAAAGAAGGATCAGTAGTTGGAAAATATGGCCTTAGTGATAAAAGTGATGCAGAAGATATCATGATAGACTTTGGCAACAACTTATTCATTGGAAATATCTTTTTTCAACAACATAAACAGCAACTATACACATGGACCTCACTGGATGGAAAACACAGGAATCAAATCCACAACATCTATGGAAAGAAACAGTGGAGAAAGTCAATGTCATCAGTCAGAAGAAGGCCAAGGGCCAACTGCAGAACAGACACCAATTGCCCATATACAAGTTTAAGTTGAAGCTGAAAACAATTAAAATAAGTCCATGAGATTCAAAGTATGACCTTGAGTATATCCTACCTGAATTTAGAGACCATCTCAAGAATAGATTTGATGCATTGAACATTAATGACCGAAGACCAGATGAGTTGTGGGATGACATCAAGGACATCATACATGAAGAAAGCAAAAGGTCATTAAAAAGACAGAAAAGAAAAAAAAGACCAAAATGGATGTCAGAAGGGACTCTGAAACTTGCTCTTACGTTGGAGTAGCTAAAGCAAAAGGAAGACGTGATGAAGTAAAAGAGCTGAACAGAAAATTTCAAAGGGTGGCTCCAGAAGACAAAGTAAAGTATTATAATGAAATGTGGAAAGACCTGGAGTTAGAAAACCAAAAGGGAAAAATATGCTTGGCATTTCTCAAGCTGAAAGAACTGATGAAAAAATTAAGCCTCTTGGGTTGCAGTTTTGAAGGATTCTATGGGCAAAATACTGAACAACACAGGATATATCAAAAAAAGATAGAAGGAATATACAGAATTGGTCAACATTCAACCATTTCCAGAGGTAGCATATGATCAAGAACCTATGGTACTGAAGGAAGAAGTCCAAGCTGCACTGGAGGCATTGGTGAAAAACAAGGCTCCAGGAATTGAAGGAATACCAATTGAGATGTTTCAACAAACGGATGCAGGGCTGGAAGCACTCACTCATCTATGCTGAGAAATTTGGAAGACAACTACCTGGCCAACTGACTGAAAGAGATCCATATTTATGCCTATTCCAAAGAAAGGTGATCCAACGGAATGTGGAAATTATCAAACAATACTATTAATATCACATGCAAGTAAATTATGCTGAAGATAATTCAAAAACAGTTGATCAACAGGCTACTGCCAGAAGTTCAAGCTGGATTCAGAAGAAGACATGGAATGAGGGATATCATTGCTGATGTCAGATAGATCTTGGCTGAAAGTAGAGAATACCAGAAAGATGTTTACCTGTGTTTTACTGACTATAGAATAAAGCAAAAAAGACTATGGAAGAAGTACAGCCAGAATACTGCTTTGAGGCAAGGATGGTGAGACTTCATCTCACGTACTTTGGGCATGCTATCAGGAGGGACCAGTCTGTGGAGAAGGATATCATGCTTGGTAAAGTAGAGGGTCAGCAAAAAAGAGGACCCTCAATGAGATGGACTGACACAGTGGCTGCAGCAATGGGTTCAAGCATAACAACGATTGTGAAGATGGCACAAGACCAGGCAGTGTTTCATTCTGTTGTACATAGGGTCACTATGAGTCAGAACTGACTCAACAGCACCTAACAACAACTGAGTACACAAAAGCATTTAATTGTGTGGATTATAACAAATTATGGATAACACTGTGAAGAATGGGAATTCCAGAACACTTAATTGTACTCCTGAGGAACCTGTACATAGACCAAGAGGCAGTAGTTCAAATAGAACAAGGGGTTACTGCATGCTTTAAAGTCAGAAAAGGTGTGTGTCAGGGTTGTATCCTTTCACCATACTTATTTAGTCTGTATGCTGAGCAAATATTTCGAGAAGCTGGACTATATGAAGAAAAACACGGTATCAGGATTGGAAGAAGACTCATTAACAACCTGTATTACGCAGATGACACAACTTTGCTTGCTGAAAGTAAAGAGGACTTGAAGCACTTACCGATGAGGATCAAAGACTACAGCCTTCAGTATGAATTACAGCTCAACCATAAAGAAAACAAAAATCCTCACAACTGGACCAATAAGCAACGTCATAATAAATGGAGAAAATATTGAAGTTGTCAAACATTTCAATTTACTTGGATCCACAATCAATGCTCATGGAAGCAGCAGTCAAGAAATCAAATCATGTATTGCATTAGGCAAATCTACAGCAAAAGACCTCTTTAAAGTATTAAAAAGCAAAGGTGTCACCTTGAGGACTAAGGTGCACCTCACCCAAGCCATGGTATTGTCAATCGCCTCATATGCATGTGAAAACTGGACAATGAATAAGGAAGACCAAAGAAGAATGGGTGCATTTGAATTATGATGTTGGCAGAGAATACTGAATATACTACGGACTGCAGAAGAACAAACAAATCTGTCTTGGAAGAAGTACAGCCAGAATGCTCCTTAGAAGTGAGGATGGCAAGACTTCGTCTCATGTATTTTTACATGTAATCAGAAGGAACCAGTCCCTGGAGAACGACATCATGCTTGGTAAAGTAGAGGGTCAGAGAAAAAGATGAAGATCCTCAGCAAGATGGATTGGCACCAGTGGCTACAACAATGGACTCAGACATAGCAACGATTGTGAGGATGGCACAGGACTGTGAAGTGTTTTGTTCTGTTGTACATAGAATTGCTATGAGTCGGAATTAACTCGAAGGCATCTAACAAAACAGTATACATACATTGTGTGTGTGTGTGTGTGTGTGTGTGTGTTTGCACTGTTTGCATAGAGACACCACAAAGGCCTTGGGAAGGTTGTTGCTTTGTTGTGTTTTTACATTTTAAAAATAAACATTATCTCCTTTCCATGTGTTAGTATAAGCCCAGTCAATCTAGGAAGCTCAGCAGGGTTGAACAAGGTCATTTCTTGTCAGGACTCCAAAGGGAGCAGGAAGCAACCCAGTGCATCAGATGCTGACGTTCTAATCCCTGCACAGCACGGCTCCTCAGGCATGTAGTACAGGTCGTGCCGGTGCTGATGCACCAGCAGACTCAGGCTGTGAGGCAAGCCACACTTGGAATCAGGACTGTGGTTCTCTCCCTACAGTGCCCCTGTAAGATGGAAATACACCCTCACCCTGGTAATAAAGGCAAAGTGCCAATGGTTTGCTCACTTCTTGGTTCTGGTAAACAGAAAAGTAGTCATGGAAAGATACTTCTTTCACTACTTCACAATCAAAGAGGTTTTTTAAAATTTGTTTTGGGTTTTGCTGAATCAAAAAAAAAAGTACATATCCATAGGAGTAACTGGGTGGTGCAAATGGTTAATGTGCTCAGCTGCCAACCTAAAGGTTGGAGGTTTGAGTCCACCTAGAGATGCCTCAGAAGAAAGGCCTGGCAATCTGTTCCAAAGAATCAGTCATTGAAAACCCTGTGGAGCTCAGTTCTCCTCTGACATGCATGGAGTTACCATAAATCAGAATCAACTGGAGGGCAACGGCTTTGGTCTTTTTTTATATATACCTTAGATCTACTGCTGTAAAGAAGAAACAGATCATATACTAGAAAGCATTATAAACATGTAGGTAGAAAACATCTCCAGAAGGATACACAAGAACAGGGAGAGCTGCCTCCTTGTGGGGGAGAAACTGGAGACAGGGGTGGGGTAGAGACATAGAGATGAGAAGACTAATTTTCTCTATATACTCATACTGTTTGAAAACTACCTGTGTTACCTCGTGAGAAATTCATTGTAATTTTAAGATACTACAAATAATTCTGCTCACAAGAGGTTGAAAGGTGTGAGTCCTCATCTTGCTTTATGGTGACATAACCGTTTGGATCTGTGATTATAAATACACTGTGACTAGGAAAAAAAAAAACTTCAGATGGGTTTAGTAAAGAGTCAAAAGTATTGCACAGTTTGCCTGGAAGGAATGATGAGAGTCTGCATAAGGGCGTGTGTGGTTTAGACTCAGGACTTTTCCAGACATGAGCTAGCAAAGCCTAGCCCAGATAAATCAGTCAGTGAAGAGTGGAATTCTTTTCACTGTGATAAAATCAGTCTTGAAGCATCAAATAAAAATCCAAACACTGCTGTTTCTCAAACAAATCAGAGATGAAATTTTTGTGCTGTAGAAAACCATATGAGATGATTTAAAAAATGGCACTTGTACTTTACTAATTAGGCTAAGCTGATATTTGGCTCAAAGCAGACTTCCAGGAAAAGTTTGGGTTTGAGGTTTAAGGTTTAAAGATTATCTCAGGGCAACGGTTTCATTTTGTGCTCTCGCAGCGATTTGTCGATGTGGGATCAAATTGATAACAGCATCTCAAAAGGTTAGATGAGAAGCTTAGAGGGTAACGAGTTTATGTTAATGGTGGTGGAATAATTTGGAAAAAGCAGTTATGCAACTTGAAGAATGTAAACAATGTCACTAAATTCTACATGTAGAGTTTGCGAAACAATGTATCCTTTGCTGTGGACATTTTCACAAAAAAATAAATGTTTTAAAATGGCACTTGTGATGATGACAACACTTGTCAAAGAAGCATGTGAGGATGGAGTCAATTGTTTTGAAATACAAACTTAAAAGGAAACTGAATTGTGGCTAGACATTGACGCTTTGGGTCTGAGTATTTATGAGCATGATGACAAGGTAACACTCAAAAGTGGCTTTCCCTGGAATGAAATCAGAAATATGCCATTTAATGACAAAAATTTTGTTATAAAGTTAATTGACCAAAAGGCACATACATGGTTTTGATTTTTATGTACCTTGCCTGAAAATCAATAAGCAGATTTTGGCTTTATGTATGGGAAACCCTAAGCTATACATGTGAAGAAGGAAGCCTGAAACTATTGAAATACAATAGACGAAGGCTCAGGCTAGGGAGGAGAAACATCAGAAGCAGTTGGCGAGAGCACAGTTAGAGAATGCAATGAAGAAAAGAGAAATAGCAGGAAATAATAGAATGTATAAAGGCAGAACTAAAGGAATGTTGAAGATAAATTGAAGAGCAAATAGCTAATGCATAATAAATGACTATCACGAAAATATTAATGATTTGCATACAGAAAACTACTCCAAAGTAAAACCCCAACAAACCCACTGTCGTCGAGTCACTTCTGACTCGTAGTGACCACACAGGGTTTCCAAAGCAGTAAATCTCTACGGAAGCCGACTGCCACATTTTTCTCCAAAGGAGCCGCTTCTTGTTTCAAACGGCTGACCTTTTGGTTAGCAGTCTATCGCTTTAACCACTGCACCACCAGGGCTCCTTACTCCAAAATCAAGAAGCATTAGAAAGTATATAGAGCATTCTTATCAAAACATAATTTCAAATCAGTCATCTTAAGGCAAAAGAAAACAAATTTGTATTTTTTTGATGTCTAATAAGAAAATTTTCCCAAACTATCTTGGGGTGGGGAGGGAGAAATATGTGAGCAGTTTGAATAAAATAATTTATTTCTTAAAATGTGAGTGATATAAAAAAGGCAATATTTCTAAATTAATAAATTCAATAATATAAATAAAAAAACGAGTCCTCTAAACCAACAAAAGACTCGAAGAACAACTTCATCAGTTTAAATTGTCAGATCTTCCCACCTCCTTACTTATTTAATTTGAAAAAAAGCAAAGTTACAGTGAAAACAAGAAAAAGTATGGATAAAAGTAATTAGACTTCATCTGCACAGTGTACAGGAGTCAACTGCTCCACACCCACCCACCATGGATGCTCTGTCATCTTTCATATAGGTTATTTAGAAATGAATATACGGGGCTGTGTTCCTGAGGTTGGTTAGAACGACCCTTTCCAAAAAAAGAAAGGAACTTGCTGGCATGGGGTCGTTCAAGTTTTGGCATGGCCGACAGCACAGGCACTTTAGGATAAGATCTTTATTTAGAAGAACTGAGTTTTTAAAAAAAAAAACCTAATGGATAAGCTGATGCATTCATCTAAGATGTTAAAACTCCAGTGCTGGCTTTAAGGCTGTTAATCAGAACCTTTAACTAACACATAGAAAATCAGACTGAAAATTTTACCTGGCTGATTTTATCTTAATCTCTTATCATAAAATGTTAGGCATTTAAAAATTATGGTACTTAAAAAAATTATGGTACTTAACACCAAGATGTATGTTGGAGCTGCTACAAAAATGAATACATTTTAGCCAAAGCTAGTAATTTAATAAGTTGGGGATGGTTTTGTGATTTTTAGACATCAAATATCTAAGTGTGGGGTTATGCCTGAAGACAGATTCTATATTGTGATTTCATGTGGCTCAAGAGCCCATAATTGAAACCGTGATTGTTTTAAAACTCTCTTGAGAGTTAGACTTTGGCATGACCATGAAGCTGGTGAAAATTACTTTAAAATAGTAATAATAATAAGAGGCCATTTAAAGTCTCTGGAAATGTCCCTAAAAGCACACAGCAAATGAAATATTTATTCAAGAAAACCTAAAACTTGGTAAGAACTGTAGGAGCCTGTGGCATTTGATCCATGATCCACATTCTTCCTCCTCCCTCTCAACTCAGTGAGATGGAAACCCCACTCCAGAACTATATATCCAAGAACACAGGGCTCTCTTTCCTTCCATTTCCCTGTCAGAAGGCTGTCTTCCCAAAAGGAACAGGACATCAGCGTTTCTCAGCCTGCCCCTAACTACCTATTGAACAGGTGAAATTCTGCTCATAGACAAGATGAGTAGAAACACCCCACCGGACTCAGCATAGATCAGCTGATCCCCAGCTGACCCACAGATCCACAAACTAAATAAGCACTTAGTGTTTTATACAACTGAGAGTTTGTGGTTTTTTGTTACACAGCAATAACAAACCAACATAGTAATTACTGTGCAGTTATCTCTTTATCCCATTTTGTTTTCGCCAACACTCTTACTTTTTAAAAGGAAGTAAATGCAGTCTCTAACAAACGAGACAAATCTCCCTGAGTAGTATATTTCCTGATGAGACATTATTTAGAGACTTTTTCAACAAAATTACCAGAGACCTGTGTATGGTAAAGTTGGAACATTTTTGTTGCCGCTTTGATCCACCTTCTGCAGTGTGAATACTGCCTGGAAACTGAATCAGGCAAGAGTTTTAATACAAAGCTTCTGGAAGAAACTTGGCCTGTGTAACTAAGGAAGCCACTAGAAAAAGAAAAAATAGCTACTGTGATGGATTCACTTTGATAAATAATGGTAATTTTTCATATTGTTCAAGTACTCAGAAAATCTTAGCCATTGAACAGTAATAGAACAGAGACGTTTTTTGTCAAAATCAGCATCGTGTTAAAATACATAATTGTCCAACTGTTATGGATTGAATTATGTTCCCCCAAAAGTTATGCTGAAGTCCTAACCCCTGTACCTGCAACTATGACCCTGTTTAGAAATACAGTTTTCTTTTGTTATGTTAATGAGGCAATACCACAGTAGGGTGGGTCCTAAACCTAATCGTATCTGAGTGGTGTCTTAGAAAAAAAAGCAAAACAGACACAGACACACACAGGGAGATGCCATGGGATGAAGGAGGTAGATGCATCTATAAGCAGCAAAGGAACAACAAGGATTACGGCAGTCTCCAGAAACTAGGAGAGAAGCCCATAGAAAGAATCCACAGAGCTGAGACCCTGTTATGGACTGAACTGTGTCCCGCAAAAATATGTGTATCAACTTGGCTAGGCCGTGATTCCCAGTATTATGATGGTCCACCATTTTGTCATCTGATGTGATTTTCCTCTGTGTTGTAAATCCTATCTCTATGATGTTGATGAGATAGGATTATCGACAGATATGTTAATGAGGCAGGACTCAATATACAAGATTGTATTGTGCCTTGAGCCAATGTCTTTTGAGAGGTAAAAGAGAGAAGCGAGCAGAGAGATATGGGGACCTCATATCATCAAGAAAGCAGTGCCGGGAGCAGAGCGTGTCCTTTGGATCTGAGGTTCCTGTACTGAGATGCTTCCAGACCAAGGAAAGACTGATGACAAGGACCTTCCTCCAGAGCCGACAGAGAAAGCCTTCCACTGGAGCTGACGCCTTGAATTTGGACTTGTAGCCTACTAGCCTGTGAGAGAATAAATTTCTCTTTGTTAAAGCTATTCACTTGTGGTATTTCTGCTATAGCAGTACTAGATAACTAAGACCCTGATTTGGACTTTTAGCCTCCAAAACTTTGAGAAAATAAATTTCTGTCTTTTAAAGCCATCCATTTGTGTTTTTTTTTGTTACTACAGCACTAGTGAACAAAGACATCAACATTAAAAAAAAAAAAAAAAGCTTTAGAAAAACCCTTTTAACGTACGGGCACGTTATGCTGAATTAATAATTTTTCCTTGCTTTGAGAGTTAAAGATACGAAAGGACATTTATTGACACATAACCCAAAGCTGAGAGTTAGTATGACAACTAAAATACAGAATTTTTTTTTTAATTACAGAGCCAACGGCATGAGTTCAAGTTAAAAGTTAATTAAGTATTACTCTAATCAATATGGAGACAATCTTTCTGCTACCCTCCCTGGTTAAACAATATTAGTTGAGGTACATTTGCAAACTAGAATGTACATGAGAAGAGTTTGATGAGGATAGTAAAAGTTCTAGTTCATATCAAAGGCCATTTTCAACTCTATCGTCCCAATATTTGGAGAAAGCTTATGAAACGTTAGAGAAGGGTTTATCTTTAAGAAGATTACACACAACTGTGTATTCAAGGCAATGTGGCCACTGCTCAGGAAGCCAGGAGACAACATAGAAAACTGGACTTTGCAGTTATAATCAGAGCAAAGTCACAGGATGAAAAAATTGCTGTTGGGTTAATTTCATGCAAGCAGAAAATGATAAGCCCCACATTTTCTCAATATAAAAACCATAATCATTGTTAGCTTTGTTTGTTTGTCAGGGGTAGGTGTGTGTGTGCGTGTGTGTGTGTGTGACATTACAAAAGTAAATTGCAAGCAACATGTCATTCATTCAGTAAGGTGCATTAAATAAAGATTAAACTTTTAAAATTCCTTACATTTGCCTTATAGTAAAGAAAATTCTCTCTTAGAGTACGGAAACTTTAGCTTGAGTGTACAAGTGAATTGAGTTAAATTTAAAGTATACTTTTGTAAAGTAATTCTTTAAAACACAAGACAACATTACAAATATGAAGACCTACAAACATTCTGAGGGTCACTTCAAGATGTAATCTCTCCCTAATTCACTATTATATTAATTATGTTGTGTTTCAATGTGTATGTGTGTGTGTACATGTATTTTTAGATACAGATTTAAATAACTTTTGGCTCATGCCCTAATGAGGTGATTAATAACCTTTGTTTATCCAAACATATCTGAGATACTGTCCTGGGTGAAGAGGACTGCTGTAAAAAGAGAATGGATTGTACCCCACCTAACAGTCCCTGTCCCACTCCATCAGATAAGTCAACTGCTTTCTTTATGATAAACTTGTATGACCATAAAAAAAAAAAAGAAGACAGCTTGTTCCTGAAATGGCTACACATATTAAAGAGAATTCTGATAGCAACTGCCTCAGGGCACTCTGAAAAGCAAGTACTTTAAGCCAAGATTGTTAGCATTTCCCAAATTTATTTGATTTCATATTTTGATTGATAACAGGAAGCAACAAAGCCATTACATAAATTGTGACTTAAGGGTTTGAAACTCTAGGATATTTTTAAAAAGAAAAGGGGGGAGGAGGTAAAAACTCAAACAAAAATGTGAACACCCAAAAATCTTCCCCACTGTTACCAGATTCAAATAAAAAATCAGATGAGGTAACATTTTTAGTGGACATCTACCCACCTGTCTTAGTTATCTAGTGCTGCTATAACAGAAATACTACAAGTGGATGGCTTTAACAAACAAATTTACTCCCTCACAGTTTAGGAGCCTAGAAGTCCAAATTCAGGGCACCAGCTCGAGGGGATGGCTTTCTCTCTCTGTCGGCTCTGGGAGAAGGTCCTTGTCATCAATCTTCCCCTGGTCGAGGAGCACAGGGACCCCAGGTCCAAAAGACCTGATGTTCTCCTGGCTCTTGTTTCTTCGTGGTATGAGGTCCCCCTGTCTCTCTGCTGGCTTCTCTCTTTTATATCTCAAAAGAGATTGGCTTAAATACAATCCAATTTTGTAGATTGAGTCCTGCCTCATTAACATAACTGCTGATAATCCTGCCTCATTAACATCATAGAGGTAGGATTTACAACACATAAGAAAATCACATCAGATGATGAAATGGTGGACAATCACACAATACTGGGAATCATGGCCTAGCCAAGTTGACATGTATGTTTGGGGAGCACAATTCAATTCATGACACCATCTCTGCACAAATCTGTGCCAATGGCCCCAGTTGGCCTTGGCAGCTATGCCTAGTGTTCCTGCCATTGTCCTTTTTGAGTTAGATACCTATTTTAAACTTAAAGGTTTCCTGCAGTCGAGGCCAAACCCAAGCCACTAGCACCTCTAATGCTGTCAATGTGTCGACTCCTTTGAGAGAATTCTGTGGCCAGGGAAATGACACAGCACACAACTGTGACTGTCCTGAGTCACACAGGGAGATTATAGGAGTCTAGTGAGGTAATTTCTCATTACTCCAAAATCTAGAAGAGCAGGTTTTTATCCAACGTATATATTCAACACTGTCCTGTAAAATTAGAGATCTTATTACTAAAGAACCTAAATGGTCCACCTAGGACTCTGACAAAGAAATCATCTTGATGGAATTAGAAACATTTAGAGAATAAAAAACAGTGCTGAAAGAATGGTCTATAAAGACAGGACAAAAAGTAACATTTGCAAACAAACAAAGGAGAAAATCACCTGACTATATGGAAAGCATAGCAATGACTGTGACAGTGGTGCAGGACTGGGCAGTGTTTTGTTCTGTTGTTCATAGGGTCACTATGAGTCAGAACCCACTCGACAGCACCTAACGACAACAACAACATATGGAAAGATTTTAAGTATTTAATGACACATTCAAAGCAATGTTTTGTGTTCTCTCTTATAGGATGTATTTTATTAATTTTTTTGCTGTTGTTTTTGTTGAGAACATACAAACAGGACATAACACCGATTCAACAATTTCTACATGTACAATTCAGTGACATTCATTACATTCTTCAAATTGTGCAACTATTTTTACTCTCCTTTCCTGAATTGTTCCTCCCTCATTAATTTAAACTCACTGCCTCCTAAGTTTCCTATCTGTGATGGTTGAGGTTGTGTGTCAACTTGGCTGAGCCATGATTCTCAGTGGTTTGTCAGTTATGATGCAGTTTGGCAGTTATGTAATGATGTAATCACCTCCATGATGAAATCTGCTATGAGCAGCCAAATCAGTTGAGAGGCAGTTTCCTTAGGGGTATGGTATGCATACAATATATATGAACTTTCTGGCAAAGCTCACTGACTTTTGCTCTCCTCTGGATCCTGCATTCGGCTCTTCATCATATGAACTCCAGTTCTTGGGACTTGAGCCAGCAGCCTGCCATCTTACCTGCCAATCTTGGATTCATCAGCCTCCACAACCCTTGAGCAGGTAGCCTACTATCTGACCTGCTGATCTTGAGTTCATCAGCCCCTGCAGTTATGTGAGTCAGGAGAAGCCTCCAGCCTGACTCCTGACCATGTAAGCCATTTCCTACATATATATATATATGTATACATATATATATATATATGGCATATGTATGTATATATGCTTCACTGGTTTTGCTTCTCTAGAGAACCATCCCTAAGACATCTGGTACAAAGAGTGGTTCTAGAGAAACAAAATTCTAAAGATGAGTTTTCTAAATTGGTTCTCAAGTCTGGTTAGTCTTAAAGATGTTGATGACTCTGCTTCCAGTAGTAGAGAGGGCACTGCTAATCCATGGCATGAGGTGGCAATAGAAATACACAAACTATCGCCACCAATAGATCAAGTATTGATGAGAGGCGAGGCTCTGGGTGATCGCATGTTTATACTTTTCTACAATTTTGTCAGAATGAGAAGTATAAGGAAGCGGATTGGTCCTACTTTCTCTAGACAAAGTGGTGAAAGAAAGAGTTGAGTTCAAGGCTTCAGAGTCACAGCTCAAGCACCACATAAAATACCTCAAAGTTGCCACTCATGCACTGAAACAAAGCGTTATTTCTTGTAGTAACAGAGCTGATATTGCCAAAAACAAAACTCAGAGTCTTATCCTAAGAGTGGCTGAATTACAACACCAAGTGAATTTCCAACCTCAAATGGTGTCTGAAGTTAAAGTGAGGTGCACTGATTGGGAAGAAATTGATCCTGAAACTTGGGACGGGGACATATGAGCAGATAATTAGGAAGCTGAGGACATTAAGCCCCCAAATTCCATTGAATTTCTCCTGCAAACACAACCATTATCCCCTCCACCCCCATCTGATTAGATTAACTCAGCTGTGTCTGAAGAGCCTTTATTTGAGATATTACCTGGGGTGTTTTCTGAGTCATCACCTGGGGCAGCATCTGAGTAATCACCCAGTACATCACCTGAGGCAGATGCCTTACAAGACATTGCTGAACGTTCTGGAAACACATCCACACCATCCATTTTTGCTTCTAGACCTATAGATAGATTTAAGTCCCAGAGAGCCCCAAAAGGTGAAGTACAAAGTGTGACCCAGGAGAAGGTACACATTCCAAAAGAACTGCTTGACTTTTCTAATATGTACAAAGAGAAACCTGGAGAATATGTGTGGGAATGGCTATTAAGTGTGAGGGATAATGGTGCAAGAAACATAAAGTTGGATCAGAATGAGTTTATTGATATGGGTCCACTGTGCACAGATTCTTCACTCAATGTTTCACCTCAAGAGGTTAGGAAAGGACCTATAGTTTATTTGGTTGGTTCACTGACACATGGATTATGCAGTGGCCTACGCTAAATCAAGTTGAAGTACCAGACCTGCCTTGGTATACGTAGAAAATGTATCCAAAGGCTTAGGGAAATTGGCATGTTAGAGTAGATTTATCACATTAGACCCACAGACCCACACACAGAGTGCCCAGAGGACACACCTTTTACCACGCCAGTGAGGAACAAATTTGCGAAGGAAGCCCCAGCATCCTTGAAGACTGCTGTCATTGTTATTTTATGTAAGTTAGACTTGACAGTGGGAGCTGCCCTAACTGAATTAAGACATCTAACTACAATGGGGCTGATTGGACCCCATAGTGGTAGGGGCCAAGTGGTGGCACTCAATCGACAAAGACAAGGTGGGCATGGTTACCATAATGGATGGCGGAGTCAAAGCAGAAATCAGAATAGCCTGACTCATATGGACTTATGGCCTTGGCTATTTAGTCATGGAGTCCCTAAGAGTGAAATAGATAGGAAATTTACTAAATATATACTTTATCTATACAAGAGGAAGAATTCTAGATCAAATGAACGGCAGTCTAACTAGAATCTCTAGAATAGAGAGTCAAGGCCCCTTAATCAAATCCCAGACTTGAGCAAGTTTACAGACCCATAACCCTTAGAATGAAGGAGAGGCCGGGTCCCCTTGAGGAAGGAGCCCACTACACTGCCAACAATTTAACTGTTACTCTTTCTCCCAGCCTTCCCATATCAATAAACTCAGACTGATCCAACTTTATGTTTCTTGCACCATTATCCCACACCCTTAATAACCATTCCCACACATATTCCCCAGGTTTCTGTTTATACATAATAGAAAAATCAAGCAGTTCTTTTGGAGTGTAGTGTACCTCCTCCTGGGTCACATTTTGTATGTAAAAGAATCTATGCCCTTTTACGGGAGTGACTGTTCATTGGGGAAAAGGAAATAATCAGACTTTTCAGGGATTACTGGATACTGGCTCTGAACTAACACTAATTCCAAGAGACCCAAAACATCACTGTGGCCCACCAGTCAGAGTGGGGGCATATGAAAGTCAGGTTATTAATGGAGTCTTAGCTCATGTCTATCTCACATTGGGTCCAACGTGTCCTCAAACCCATCCTGTAGTGATTTTCCCAGTTCCAGAATGCATAATTGGAATAGACATACTCAGCAGCTGGAAGAACCCACACATTGAATCTCTAACATGTGGAGTAAGGGCTATTATGGTAGGAACGGCTAAGTGGAAGCCATTAGAACTGCTCCTACCTAGGAAAACAGTAAATCAAAAGCAGTACTGCATTCCTGTAGGGATTGCAGAGATTACTGCCACCATCAAGAACTTGAAGGATGCAGGGGTGGTGATTTCCACTGCATCCCCATTCATCTCGCCTATTTGGCCTGTGGAAAAAACAGATGGCTCTTGGAAAATGACAATGAATTATTGAAAACTTAACAAGGTGGTAACTCCTATTGCAGCTGCTGTTCCAGATGTAGTGTCATTGCTTGAGCAAATTAATACATCTCCTGGTACCTGATATCCAGCTATTGATCTGGCTAATACGTTTTTCTCCATACTTGTCATGAAGGACCACCAGAAGCAGTTTGCCTTCAGCTGGCAAGGCCAGAAATATACCTTCACTGTCCTACTTCAGAGGTATATCAACTCTCCAGCCCTGTGTCATAAATTATTCCGCAGGGAACTTGATCAATTTTCCCTTCCACAAGATATCACACTGGTCCATTATATTGATGACATTATGCTGATTGGACCTAGTAAATGTGTACTAATAAGACCAATGACTCTGGTGTTATTAGTAAACATTTGTGTGCTAGACTGTGGGAAATTAATCTGACAAAAATTCAGGTGCCTTACACCTCAGTGAAATTCCTAGAGGTCCAGTGGTATGAGGCATGTCAAGATATTCCTTCTAAACTGAAGGATAAGTTATTTCATCTGGCCCCTCCCACAACTAAAAAGGAGGCACAATGCCTAGTGGGCCTGTTTGGATTTTGGAGGCAAAATATTCCTCATTTGGGTATGCTACTCCAGCCTGTTTATCAAGTGACTCGAAAAACTGCTAGTTTTGAGTGGGGCCCAGACCAAGAGAAGGCTCTACAACAGGTATGGGCTGCTGTGCAAGCCACTCTGCCACTTGGACCATATGATCCAGCTGTTCTGATGGTGCTTGAAGTGTCAGTGGCAGATAGAAATCCTATTTGGAGTCTTTGGCAGGCCTCTATCAGTGAATCACAGAGCAGATCTTTAGGATTTTGGAGCAAAGCCCTGCCATCCTCTGCAGATAACTTCTCTCCTTTTGAGAAACAGCTTTTTGCTAGTCATTGAGCCTTAGTAGAGACTGAATACTTAACCATGGGCCACTAAGTCACCATGCAGCCTGAGCTGCCCATCATGAACTGGGTGTTGTCTAACCCACAGAGCCATAAAGTCAGTCATGCACAGCAGCACTCCATCATTAAATGGAAGTGGTATATGTATACTAGATCAGGCCCGAGCAGGACCTGAAGGCACAAGTAAGTTGCATGAGGAAGTGTCCTAAATGCCCATGGTCTCCACTCCTGTCACATTACCTTCTGTCTTAGTTATCTAGTGCTGCTATAACAGATAAACCACAAGTGGATGGTTTTAACAAGGAAAAACGTATTCTCTCACAGTCTAAGAGGCTAGAAGTCCGAATTCAGGATGCCAGCTCCAGGGGAAGGCTTTCTCTCTCTGTCTGGGGGAAGGTCCTTGTCATCAATCTTCCCCTGGTCTAGGAGCTTTTCAGTGCAGGAATCCCAGGCCCAAAGGATGTGCTCCCCTCCTAGTTCTTCATTCTTGGTGGTAGGAGGTCCTTATCTCTCTGCTTGCTTCTCTCTCCTTTTATCTCTTGTAAGATAAAAGGTGATGAGGGTACACCCCAAGGAAACTCTCTTTAGGTCAGATCAGGGCTGTGACCTGAGTAAGGATGTTGCATACCACCTTAATCCTCTTTAACATAACCTAATCTTGCCTCATTAACCACAGGCAGAGATTAGGATTTACAACACATAGGAAAAATTACATCAAATCATAAATGGAGGACCATCAAAAAGAATACTGGGAATCTTGGCCTAGTCAAGTTGACACATGTTTTTGGGGAACATAATTCAATCGCTGACACCTTCCACCTCCCAGTCTGCACCTATGGCATCGTGGGGAGTTCCTTATGATCAGTTGACTGAGGAAGAGAAAACTTGTGCCTGGTTTACAGATGGTTCCGCATGATATGCAGGCACCACTTGAAAGTGGACAGCAGCAGCACTACAGACCCTTTCTGGGACCTCCCTGAAGGACAATGGTGAAGGGAAATCATCCCAGTGGGCAGAACGTCAAGCAGTGCACCTAGTTTTTCACTTTGCTTGGAAGGAGAAATGGCCAGATGTGCAATTGCATACTGATTTCCTGGGCTGTGGCTAATGGTTTGGCTGGATGGTCAGAGACTTAGAAGGAATATGATTGGAATATTGGAGACAACGAGGTATGGGGAACAGGTATGTGGATAGACCTCTCTGAATGGGCCAAAGAAGTGAAGATATTTGTATCTCATGTGAATGCTTAGCAAAGGGTGACATCAGCAGAGGAGGATTTTAACAATCAAGTGAGTAGGATAATGCATTCTTTGGAAATCAGCCACTGGTTTCTTTCCCCAGCCACTCCTGTCGTTTCCCAATGTGCTTATGAGGCCATGGTGGCAGGGATGGAGGTTATGCATGAACTCAGCAACATGAACTTCCACTCATCAAGTCTGACTTAGCTACAACCACTGCTAAGTGCCCAATCTGTCAGAAGCAGAGACCAACATTGAGTCCCCGATACGGCCCCATTCCTCAAGGTGATCAGCCAGAAACCTGGTGTCAGGTTGATTATACTAGACTGCTTTCATCATGGAAAGGGCAGCATTTTGTTCTTACTAGAAAAGACAGTTGCTCTGGATATGGCTTGATCAAAAAATTCAAGCCTTGATTTGCAATATTGAAGGATTCTATGGAGAAAATATTAAACAATACAGGAAGCATCAAAAGAAGATGGAAGGAATACACCGAGTCATTTTACCAAAACTAATTTGTCAATATTTAACCATTTCCAGAGGTAGTATATGATCAAGAACCAATGGCACTGAAGGAAGAGGTCCAAGCTGCACTGAAGGCACTGGTGAAAAACAAGGCTCCAGGAATTAAAGGAATACCAATTGAGATATTTCAACAAACAGATGCAGCGCTGAAAGTGCCCACTCATCTATGCCAAGAAATTTGGAAGGCAGCTACCTGGCCAACCGACTGGAAGAGATCAATATTTGTACATATTTGTACTCATCCCAAAGAAAGGTGATCCAAGAAAATGTGGAAATTATCAAACAATATCATTAATACCACACACAAGTAAAATTTTGCTGAAGATCATTCAAAAGTGGTTGCAGCAATACACTGACAGGGAACGGCCAGAAATTCAAGCCGAATTTAGAAGAAGACGTGGAATGAGGGCTATCATTGCTGATGTCAGATGGATCTTGGCTGAAAGCAGAGAGTACCAGAAAGATGTTTACATGTGTTTTATTGACTATGCAAAGGAATTCAATCCTATGCATCATAACAAATTATGGATAACATTGCAAAGAATGGGAATTCCAGAACACTTAATTGTGCTCATGAGGAACCTGTACATAGACTAAGAAGCAGTCGTTCTGCAAAAGACCCCTTTAAAGTGTTAAAAAGCAAAGATGTCACATTGAGGACTAAGGTGCACCTGACCCAAGCCATGGTGTTTTCAATCCCCTTATATGCATGTGAAAGCTGGACAATGAATAAGGAAGACTGAAGAAAAATTGATGTCTTTGAATTATGGTGTTGGCAAAGAATATTGAATATACCATGGACTGCCAGAGGAACAGACAAATTTGTCTTGGAAGAAGTACAGCCAAAATGCTCATTAGAAGCAAGGATGGAGAGAGTTTGTCTCACGTACTTTGGATATGTTATCAGGAGGGATCAGTCCCTGGAGAAGGACATAATGCATGGGAAAGTAGAGGGTCAATGAAAAAGAGAAAGACCCTCAATGAGATGGCTTGACATAATGGCTGAAACAATAGGCTCAAGCATAACAACAATTTTGAGGATGACACAGGACCAGGCAGTGTTTTGTTCTGTTGTACATAGAGCAGCGATGAGTTGGAAAGGACTCAACGGCACCTGACAACAACTGGATATGAATTTGCCTTCCCTGCACACAATGCTTCTGCCAAAACTACCATCTGTGGACTTATAGAATGCCTTATCCACTGTCATTGTATCACACACAGCATTACCTCAGATCAAGGGACTCACTTCACAGCAAAAGAAGTGTGGCAATGCGACCATGCTCATGGAATTCACTTGTTTTACCATGTTCCCCATCATCCTGAAGCAACTGGCTTGATAGAACGATCGAATGGCCCTCCAAAGACACAATTATGGCGCCAGCTAGACGGCAATACCTTGCAGGATTGGGGAAATGTTCTCCAGGAGGCTTGGCATGCTCTAAACCAAGGTCCAACATATGATGCTGTTTTTCCCACAGCCAAGATTAATGGTTCCACGAATCAAAGGGTTGAAATGGGAGTGACACCACTCACTATTACCCCTAGTGACCCACTTACAGAATTTTTGCTTCCTGTCCCTGTGACCCTGTGCTCTGCGGGTCTAGAGGTCTTAGTTCCAAATGGAGGAATTCTCCCACCAGGAGACACATCACTGATTCTATTGAACTGGAGATTAAGAATGCCAGCTGGCCACTCTGGGCTCCTTATGCCTCTGGATTAACAGGCAAAGAAGGGGATTACCATATTGGCTGGTGTGATTGGTCCTAATTAACAAGAGGAAATTGGATTGATATAACATAATGGAGGTAAAGAAGAGTATGTCTGGAATGCAGGATATCCCTTAGGGCTTCGCTCAGTATTGCCATCCACTGTGATTAAAGTCAATGGAAAACTACAGCAACCCAATTCCAACATGACAACTAATGGCACAGACCCTTCAGGAATGAAGGTTTGGGTCACCCCATCAGCAAAGAACCACAACCAACTGAGATGCTTGCTGAAGATAAATGCAGAATGGATGGTAGAAGAAGGTAGTTCTAAATACTAGCTGCGTCCATGTGACGAGTTATAGCAATGAGGATTATGATTGTTATGAACATTTCTTCCTTGTATGTGTGCATCAAATATTTGTGTTTTCTTCACTTATAAAATGTAAGACGTACACAGGGCTAGTGCGTTGTATGCATGTTATGTGAGTTGTATCATGTTAGGTGTAAGTATGACTTTATAATTGTCTTTGTTTAGAGATTATGTATAGTTTAAGATGTGTTACAGGCGCCAAGTTGACAAGGGTGGACTGTGACAGTTAAGGTTGTGTGTCAACTTGGCTGGGCCATGATTCTCAGTGGTTTGTCAGTTATGATGTAGTCTGGCAGTTATGTAATGATGTAATCACCTGCAAGATGAGATCTGCTATGAGCAGCCAATTAGTTGAAAAGGATTTTCCTCGGGGATAGGAACTGCATCCAATATATATGGACTTTCTGGCAAAGCTCGCTCACTTTTGCTCTGCTCTGCATCCTGC
Source organism: Trichechus manatus latirostris (assembly GCF_000243295.1). Taxonomy (NCBI): domain Eukaryota; kingdom Metazoa; phylum Chordata; class Mammalia; order Sirenia; family Trichechidae; genus Trichechus; species Trichechus manatus. The sequence goes on from NW_004443999.1 coordinate 6,800,244, forward strand.
ATTCAACTTATCATTATCTGAACTCTGGTTCTTGGGACTTGAGCCAGCAGCCTGCCGTCTTACCTGCTGACCTTGGATTCATCAGCCTCCACAGCCTGTAAGCAAACAGCAGGCCCTGATCTGACAGTCTTGGATCTGTCAGCCCCTGCAGCTCCACGAGTCTGGAGAAGCCTCCAGCCTGACGCCTGACCCACAGACTTGGGACTTTCCAGCATCTACAACCACATGAGCCATTTCCTTTTGTATAAACCTCTCTCTCTCTGTATGTATATATATATATTACACTTTGTTGGTTTTACTTCTCTAGAGAACCCAGCCTAAGACACTATCTAATCTTTCAAGTTGCTATTGTCAATTTGATCCAATGTAGTTAGTTCTTAAAAGAGCACAATACTCAAGGCAGACATTCTTTACTTATTGAGCTAAACTGTTGTTTGGTTTAAAGAAGATGTCAGGGGATATTTTTGGATTAAGGTTTAAAGATTATCTCAGGGCAATAGTTTCAGGGGTTAATCTAGCCTCCATGGCTCCTGAAGGTCTGGAGTCCGATAGAATTTGAAATTCTGTTCACATTTTGCCCCTTTCGATCAGGATTCTTCCATAGAATCTTTGATCAAAATGTTCAGTAGTGGTAGCTGAACAGCATCCAGTTCTGGTCTCATGGCAAAGGAGGCAGTTATTCATGGAGGCAATTAGCCACACATTCTATTTCCTCCTCCTATAGGGTTGCTATGAGTCGAAATCAACTCTACAGCAACGAGTTTTGGATCCATGATGATCCCTCTTCCTCTGTTGCTCCAGGTGAATAGAGACCAATTGTTGTAACTTGGATGGCCGCTTACAAGCTTTTAAGACCTCCGGCACTATGCAATGAACTAGGAGGTAGAACAGAAGCACTAACACATTAGGCCAATAAACTGGAATGTGCTATGAAACCATGACCCTAAACCTCCAGACCAAGAAACAAAATCCCATGAGGTATTTGATTGCACATAAGCAGCCTCAGCAGGTATTTTTTTTCCTTTTTTCTTTTGTCATTGTTGTAGATATATCCATCACACATTTGCCAATTTAATTTTTTACAGGTATTCAAGTTGTTAACAGCCATTACATTAAATTGCTGTGCAACACTTATCCTTAATCAATGTGATTTTTTCCATCACCGTAAACTGAAACTCAGTGCTCCATAAACTATAACTTCACCTTTCCCCCTCCCTCCTGCCCCTGGTGACCACTAATAAACTTTAGTCTCTATACATTTGTCTGCTCTTGTCATTTTATATAAGTGAGACCATGCAATATTTGTCCTTTTGTGATTGACTTATTTTACTCAGCATAATGTCTTCAAACTCCATCCATGTTGTAGCATGTATCAAGACTTCATTTCTCTTTCTGGCTGAGTAGTATTCCATTGTATGCATGCCCTACATTTTGTTTATCCACTCATCAATTGATGGGCATTTAAGTTGTTTCCATCTTTCGGCTATTGTGAATAATGCTGCAATGAACATTAGTATACATATGTCTGTTCCAAAGGTTGCTTTTAAGGCCCTTAAGTATATTCCTAGCAGTGGCATTGCTGGGTCATATGGTAATTCTATTTGCAGTTTTTTGAGGAACCACCACACTGTTTTCCACAATGGCTGTAACATTTTGCATTCCTACCAGCAATGGATAAGGGTTCCAATTTCCCCACATCCTCACCAATGTTTGTTATTTTCCTTTTTTTATCTTAGTCATCCTAGTGGGAGTGAAATGGTATTTCCTTGTGGTTTTGATTTGCATCTGTCTGATGGCTAATCATCATCTTTTCATGTGTTTGGTGGTCACGTTAATATATTCTTTGGTGAATGTCTATTTAATCTCTTATGGAATATTTCCATCAATCTTCAAGCCTTAATAATTGTCATGTAAAACTGTGTTAAATGATGGGCTATAAAAGTTTCTAGATTTCTTTGCCAGAAGGGTTTCAGAATTATTCTGTCTGCTGATGTTCCTTTCAGCCAAAAGATTACCAATATAATTAACGATTCTTATAATTAAGCATTAGGAAGATTGTTTCCACAATTTAATGGAATGAAAATTGGGTAACACCACTAATTTCAACATTTCTGCAACATTTGATACTGATGACTACTCTCTCTTAAATTCTTTATTCATTTTTCCTACTACATTTTTGTTTACTACTCTGCAGCCAATCCCTTAGTATTCCCCAGTATTTGCTCTTTAGCTTCATTCTCCCCCTTTATACTCTCCCTAGACATTCCCACTCATACACCTATTTCAACTTTTATCACCTGAATGACTCCCAGTTCCCTACTTCTAGCCCTAAGCTGTAAAACCACATCTCTGCCTATGTATCTACTAGACCCGCCACCCGTCTGTCAGTTTGTCATATTGTGGTGGTTTGCGTGTTGCTACAGTGCTGGAAGCTATGCCATCAGAATTTTAAATACCAGCAGGGTTAGCCACAGTGGACAAATTTCAGCAGAGTTTCCAGACTTAGACAAACTAGGAAGAAAGGCGTGGTGATTTGCTTCTGAAAATTAGCCAATGAAAACTCTATGGATCACAACAGAATATTGTCCGATACAGTGCTGGAAGATGAGCCTCCTAGGTTGGAAGGCACATAAAATGCACAATGGCTGCAACAATGGACTTGGGCATACCGACGATCATGAAGATGGTGCTGGACTAGGGGTAACACTTCGTTCTGTTGTACACGGGGTTGCCATGAGGTGGAGTAAACTCAATGGCAACTAATAGCAACCTGCTAGACTTCTCTATCCGAATGCTGCAAAAAGCATTTCAGGTAAATTGTTCCAGGCAATGCACCCATAACGATATTCATCTTTCACTCCAAACCTGTTGCTTGTCCTAGGAATCAACATTTCTCCACCCAATTGTAAAAGTGAGAAACTTATTAGTCATCATGGACTCCTCTCTCTACTCTCCCCTCCTCCCATAACTAAGGATAAAGTATCTCTTCCACATGCCAAGAGATGCTTCATGTTATGGTTTCTACTTGCTTTTCCAGCTTCATCTCCTTCTTCAACTCCCTAAGAAATCTCTTATGCATAACTCAGTCATCCAATGAACACACCATATGCTTTCTTTAATCTATACGAATTTCTCTTCCTTCTCTTGCCTAATTGCAAATTTCTGCTAACTTCTCACACTCAAGCATCTCCTCTTGGAATCTGAGAACTTTTTCAACATTGTATTTAATGATTTTTGGTCTGGTACTAGGGACTGATATGAAGGACAAAATTTTTGTATTACTACTCACAATCTAGCAGGGAAAATAAGAAGACAAATAATTACAATGTAGCTTGATGAATGTTGTTGTTAGCTGCCATCAAGGTGGTCCCAACTTGTGGCAACTCTATGTACAACGGAACAAAATGCTGCCCGCTCATGCACCATCCCCATGATCAGTTATGGATTTGACTATTGTAATCCATAGGGTTTTCACTGTTTGGTTTTTGGAAGTAGATTGCCAGGCCTTTCCTCCTAGTCCATTTTAATCTAGAAGCTCCACTGAAAACTTGTTCAGCATCATAGCCACATGCAAACCACCAATGACATGAGGCTGTGCATGAGGTGCGTTGGCTGGAAATCAAACTCGCATCTCCTGCATAGAAGCTGAGCATTCTACTACTGAACCACCAATGTCCTTTCTGATGAAATTACACAGGGTGCTATGTTAGCAGAGGCATACACAATTATTATGAATGTTCCCTATATCAGTTTTGCTTCGACTGAGCCTTGTAGAACAAGTAGGATTTTGACAGATGGACAAGTTCAGTCAGAGGAAGGCATGAGATACCAGGGTATATTTTGGTAACTGCTAGTACGGTGCAGTGCGCTAGAGAAATGAGGGCAGAGAAGGCTGGAGGGGGAATAGCCTTATATGTCACGTGAAGGAAAGCAACTAGCAGCCACATGAAGGAAACATTAGAGAGGGCCGGGTCAGAGGCAAAGAGACAATCAGGAGGTTAGAGGAGTATGCCAAACAAGTAATGATGGGCTAAAAAGCAGTGGCAGTGAGATAAGAGAGCAGAGTAAGGAGGATTACTTATCCTTACTCCAGTTACAAAGCAAGGCACACCTAATCTCCATAACAAGCCTAAGAGGGAGGTGTTCCTATTTTACACAGGAGAAAATGAAGCTCCAAAGGATGTTACTTGCTCAAGATGACACAGCTAACAATTGGGGGAGCAGGGATGCACCCGTCAAAAGATCCTGCTCTTCAGTAGCATCATGTGCCAATGCTTCTGAATTTATTTCCAAGTATAAACAAATGATGTTTTCACAACTCATTCTGGCCTGTTCAACTTAGAATTCATTCTGAAATTAATTTCCTCTTTCCATAGAGAAGCCTAACAAGTGTAGAGGAAGCAGAAATACTCTAGCACCTTTGAAGTTACTAAGATTTTAACATGGATCCTAGCTGTGTACAATTTTAGCAACATATGCAAATTCTAAAGTTATCTTACAGGCATAATTTTTACATTATCCGATTAATAACTTTACATCTTATTAGCCCATAAAATCTCCACCCTGCCCACTTACTTCTACAGTGCTGAGCATATAAAAACTTATTGATTTAAAAATAATTTGAATTTAAAACTAAAATAATTTGAATTTAAAACATGCTTAAAATGGCATATTCTTCCTAATCAGTGTCAAGAAATTATAAGCATGCTTAATTGAGGAATATTCAATGTTTTTAAATTCATATACCTCATAAACATGCTATATGTGTATTACAAAACAATGTGTATATTTGAAAGCCTTTGTAACGTGGAATAACACCTCTAATACTGAGCTAATTTTAAATGAACACAATATTCCTTCAAAGTATTCCTTTAGCAATTCAGTGAACATATTTTTTATTCTAAATTACTTATGCAAAGAAAGCTTCATCTGAGGTTAGAAATAACCAATTCCAGAAGAGATACATATCTACACAAAACTAACCTACCCAACTAAACTATGTAAACATCAACATGGGTAAAGCCCTAATTTTTTTTCATCCTTTAAAGCTTACAAAGCTAATTTACTCAACTCTAATGTTTTATTCTCAATAAAGTATTAAATAAGAACACGGGATGAGCTGGTTTAGGTTAACAAAAAAAAAAAAGTCCCCCAGAGAAAGTGTATCACTAGCAGCCATAAATAAATTGCTGAGACCTAATGTACATTAACAGCTCACGTGTAAATGCTGCAAAGAATATACATCCTCAAACCTTGAGACAGGCATAGTAAATTGGTTTTGACTCACGTCAACTCTAGTGGATTGGGTTTAAGTGGCTGCCTCCAACACAATGTTGAGATTGGGGGCAATTTATAGCCTGATGGCAAACAGAGCCAAGAGACTACAAAAGCCTGCCATGGGCGCAAGTGTGGTATGCCTGGCCTTATGCTGACAAAGACTTTAGTACTGAAATACTTCTGTTTCTATTATGGACAGAGCTCTTCACTGTTTCACGAGACAGGCATCCTGATGTGAAATATAACAAAAAAAAAAAAATGCAAATCAAGGGAAAGCGTTTCTTTTTGCTGTCTGATAAAAGAAATACCCTAGCATTAGGTTTCTAGAAAGTACTATCTAACAGATACTATATGGTTAAAATAACTAGGATTACATTTTTCAAATGTTTTTGTTCATTTGGAAAATTCAGTGTGTTCTACATATACACACACAGTCTTTTAGGGGAAAACATCAGGATTTCAGCTTGGTATTTTAAATAACGTCAATTATGCATGTTTATTTGTAATATTAAAACTTCCCATAAGTGAAACATGTTAGTTACCTATGAACATTAATTTTTCACTATTTACAATTTGAATAATTATGGAATGTTTATATACTGCAGTTAACTGAGTTATAGAAAAGTCACAAAAACAATACAAATCTGATGCCCAATCCTTTACAAATATGACATTACTCTCACTGGGTTTTCAAATTGTCAAGTATAAATAGGATGAGGTCAGCAATACTTAAGATGAGGCACTTTTACAATCACCCAAAAAGGCTGTTAAGTGTACAAAACTGTAAAACAAAATTTTTGTATTAATCTTATCTTTGATTTCAGATGTGATTAATCTGAGATGGTATATACAAGGAGTGTTATACATGTTTATTTCTTGTCCTTCTGCCACCACTTGGCCCAAGGCAACATTAACTAGGAAATACCTAAGATACAGACATCACTACAGCCCAGTTACTGTGCTAACATACATACAAATGAACTAAACATTATCTAATGACACTTGGGTTTCAGAAAAGTGACTATTTCAACACTAACACTTGTGCATAATTTTCTCATTAATATGTATAAATACATCGGTCTCCCAAAGGCCAACTGACTCTACCATATTCCTAGACAAAAATTCCCCCAAATGGCATTATACTGCATTATTTAATTGAATCACAATTTACAGTCTTACATATCTTTCAAACACTGAATTTTTAAAGTACTCAGGGAAACAAGAAAATTAAATTTACCAATGCTTTCTAGATTACAGTTTAAGATAACTAAAAATAATAAAGACCAGATGTTTTGTTTTGCCAGCCTTTTGTGAAAGTTCTTGTAAACATATACGTTTGGTTAACTCGTTTTCAACCTTAAATCATGTCCTCTATATATCTACACTGCATATTTTGGTAACTAAAACAATATATACTTGATTAAAGATGATAATTCCTACTGACTCGTGAATTCATAGTATCGTGCTTTTCCCAATCTTCTGGTTTCAACACTTAGTAAAGAAAATGACTGACTCAAATTTGTAAAGCTTACCCAGAAATTAAAATTATGATATGAGAAAGAATTTGTGGTCTCATTAACAGTTTCAGGTAAGAGTAGTTGAATCTCACTATGCCTGCTTATTTCTTGTAATTGGCAAGCTGAGTAATTCTTGTACCTGATACCTGAATGTCTTTTAATAAACATATGAGTTAATACTCATTTGTACATGGTCAACTGTTCCAAGTCCATTTATTCCAATTACTTGCATTTTAAATACAGATTACAGTATTAAATTTTAAAAACTAATTTTTTTTGAGAACTGACAACTCTACATGTATGCACTTGTAAGCATATGCCCCATTAGTGGTCCCAGACAGTTAGGCTCCTCTAAAGGGAGAAACTGGTTTTCAATCCATATGATGCCAGACAATGAACTCTCTTCTGAAATTGGAAGCTGACCAATTTTCAATTAAATGGAAAGAGAATATACTATTTAGAAAGACAAAAATTAAACTTGGCAAAGGAAGTGACTTTTATTTACAAGTGCATGTATCAAGATTACAATAGAAACACTAGTGAAACCACCTGAACAAAGCAATGATTTATTGGTAATGGCAATAAATGAAACAATGACAGTCTCTGGCGAGAATCAAGCAATTATCCAGGAGCTGTAGATGTGACTGCAATATGGTCTTCCAGAGTCTTTTGTACCTTAGTGACTTTCTCCTTTTTTGCCAACTACCTAGAAAAGCAAAAATAACTTTTTATGTACATTATATTGACTTATAAATATAGATTATTTTCAAAAATACCAACATGGTAATTACTTTTAAAACTTGGTATAATTTTTATCCCTAAATCTTTTTTTGGCATGCAGTGTACTCTCATTGTTGAAGCAAACTGTGACCCTCCCTCCCCTCCAAGCCTCAAGGAATTAAAAATAAAACACATGCAGGCTATTTTTGGTTTCCCACACTGTTTTAAGAAAAAAGTAATACAATTTTTCAAAACAAGGTTGACGGTTTAGAAAAGTTAATTAAAAAGATACTGCTATATGAGTGAAACATATTTGGCATACTATATTTAGGCAATTAGAAATCAGATGTCAATCACAAAATAATCTGGAATTAAAAGAGTATGCTAAACTCATGTCTTCAGGCCCAAGATGACAGGTTTCTAGACTTTCTCCTCAGTATGCAGATATGCAATAAAACAGATTAAAGATGACTAATTTTCCCTCATTTCTTATTTTTAAAAATCCTGGTTGGTACAAATGTAGTACTATAAAAATGTAGAGAATAAACCTTGATCCTAGTAATGATTCTAGAAAACTTCTATATTTGAGGGTTCTAAAATATTTCCTAAAAAAATTAAAACTGCTATAAATGTCACGGCACAAAAATACATAAAGAATAATCCTGGTTTTTACCAACAATTCTAGAAAATAAACTCTGTGGGAGGGTTCTAAAACTATGTTCTAATTAAATAATCTACTTCAAACCTAGAGTTATCATTAGATAACATATTCTGGTAGCAGAAATGCCTCTAAAGAAATCCACTTCAAAGATACTATTGAGTATCTATTTATATACAAAAAGATTTCTATCTACATTTGTAAATGTAGTTTTCATATTTTAAACAGATTCTGTTCCAAATGGTAGTGTTTGTACCAAGCAAAACTCATAAAGGTCACCAGAGTATGTCTGGTCTAAAAAAGAACACAGCTGGGTCACTGTCATTCAATGAGAGATTATCAAAACCTTTTCCACCGAATTCCCAATTGCACAGTGCTAGAAATGCTTCTTCCCCCACTTTAAGGAAAACCATGTTTATTGCTTTAAAGAACTCCTCTCTAGTGCAAGGAAATCATGTTAGAAAGCCCAACAAGTCAGAAGGATGCTAGAGGTAGTCTCATAAAAGGGGAATGTGGATATGAGTAAGAAACTCAGGTTTTAAGAGATTTAAAAGAAGGAAGGTAGCACCCTTTGTATCAGAAAACAGTATTGATCATTATCTTGAGAACACACAAAACATGGAGCTATTAGATTAAGCAAAAGAAAACCAAAACAACTAATATTAAAAATTAAAATTTTAGCAGATGTGATACAGAAGATACAAATCTGCATACTATTTCACAGGCTGATAACTCTCAACTTGCCGATGTGTACTCTCTGTAAAAAAGAAGAAATTCAGCATTCCAAAATGGATTTTTTCACCCCAAATATAAAGTTCTTTTATTTATTCTTAAGTCTGTATATTACACTACAGACAAATAAAATTCTAGGTACATCAAAATTAGGTGTCAAAGATATTTATTCAGGAAAGTCCATTGACTTCTATGCCAATATTTTACATCCACCTAACATTCAGTCCACAAGTCCTTCAACTGGCCTTAAGCGCACCAGGTAAGCAAAAGCAGAGGATATGACCACACCAATTATCAAAAGACTTTTGGGCTAACATCCCAATGAGAAAAGAAAACCAAACCCCTCAGCTACAGCCTAATCAACATATTGTACTGCCACCGCCACTGAGTTGATTCCGACACATAGCGACCCCATAGGGTTTCCGAGGCTTTAAATCTCTTCGGAAGCAGACTGCCACATCTTCCCCCCCCCAGAGTCACTGGTGGTTTTGAACTGCTGACCTCTCAGTTAGCAGTTGATTGCTTTAACCACTGTGCCACCAGGGCTTCTATGTTATACTTCTACTAGTATAAAAATAGATAAAATTGTTGATATTTAATTTCCAAAATGAATTCTATAGATCTTAAAAAATAAATTTAGTTTAGAACTTATTAAAACATTTATCCAACAACTTGTTAAATATGAAAACTGTTTACAATAATGTACGTTTTATTGTAATATTAACTTCTCAAATGTAGTACAAAATAAGAAACAGTAGAAAGGCAAAAAAACCAAAAAACAAAAAGCTGGGTGAGCAACATGGGATGGTGATGAAATTAAAGCACCTAGTTGCAAGCCCAAAACAAAAACAAAAGGCCAACTGAGAAACATGACTGGGATGGGATTTGAAGAAAGAGCTGGTTGAGGCAATATAGGTAACAAGAAGGCTGATCCAGATGATAGAAGCTGTAGAAATCTTGCACCAACAATGGCGAGGACATGGGAAGGGTGAGAGCAGACAGGTGCTAGATGAGCAGAGAAGCAAGGAGGGGAGTAGAGTGAGACAAGGTCAATCTTTATATTCATTTTAAAAAGTCTTCTGTTTTTAGTTCATTTGAGTTGGATTAAAAAAGCTGAAAAATAAACAGACAGAAACGTTACAAAAAGAGCTGATACAGTGAATGGCCAGTTTAGAAACGTCTATTTTTATTATAGTGATAAAAAAGAAAAAAATCTGCTCTGCTTTTTACATGCACTTCATTCCCTAAGAAGCAGAAGCCCCTACAATTTTGCTCATTTTTAGACACACATATTTTAATACTTCTGTAGTAAAATAAAGCAATCCATGTAAACAGCATACTGCAGCAAAGAAAACATCTACTTCCAATTAAAATGGCAAGCTTTTCATGCTGCAACACAAAGAACTCATTCACAACAACAAATAACCTAAGTGTGTATTATAATCTGTGCATGATGCCTACAAGAAGAGCCAAAAAGAGACAAGTGGAAGAATTCTTCTAGTCTACCAATTCTTAAAAGTACCTTATAAAGTTGCAATGGCATGCAAGGTGGTCTAAGATTTCTATCCACATCCAAGATTCATCAGTATTACCTTAGCTTCTGTCATCTCAGTGACATAAGGAGAAGGCCAATGACATTCTGAAAGCTAAAATTATCTAGAAACAACTCACGAGAAAAATGTAAACTGAAAATGCTAAACATTTAATCTATTTTACTCCTTCATGAAACCATTTTATACAGCTCTCTTCACTACACAAAGGTATCAAAACCTTCCTCCCTGTGCTGATAGAATGTATACCAAAGCTGTTCTGAAATTTTAAATTCTAATTAATATGTGTAATCCCTTTTAAATTCAGGATACAAAAAGTAAAGGGAAGAAGTGCTATACTCCACTTGTCCTTGAATAAGTCCTGTATCCTTCCATGTTCCTGTTCATGTTCCTACTTTTCTATTCTACCTGGCGTGTCCATCACTACCTATTTTTCTAACTGAATTCTATGTTCAAAGCTAAGTTCAAGGCCCTCTTCTTCCACAAAGTATTCTCATAATTTTCCAGCCCACTGTTGGGAAGAAGGAAGATTACAGGACTGGGATATTATGAGACTATTCTGTAGAGGAACAGGGCCTTAATTTAGTTTTAATTAATTTTAACTTTCCATATGTTTGTGCATTATTCTTCAAGAATGTAAGCTCACTATAGAAAGATAATGAAATCATGAAAGATCATGATAAGTATATCTTGTACCTAGCATAATACTACAGAGATAAGTACCATACCATAACCTGTTATTTCCTTCACTAGAAACCAAACTCATTTGTAAACGGACCTAACTGGCCAATTTCAGTTAAACTTACTTTAACTGTGAATTTTTTATTGCATTTTACCTACATTGAAGTTGCTGACTTAGTATAAATATAAAAACAATGAGATCTTAGCTTACTTTTGAGGAATAACCCTGCAAGACAATGAATGACTACAAGTAGAAGAAATCTCATTCAGAAACCCTTAAAAGGAAATGTAATACCACTATACATAAAAAAATCATTTAACCAATTCAAATTTATCACACATTAAAAGCAAGAGACCAAGAAGCCCAGAACACCAAGAAGGAGGTCCATTTACAGCATTAAAATTGTTCTTGCAGTAGTTTCAAAGTGTGATTCAGACCCCTCTCAGGAAGTCTGTGAGGTCAAAACTGTTTTCATAATAACGCTAAATCATTCTTTGTCTTTAAACTCTCACTCTCTTACAAGTATACAGCAGATTCCAGAGGCTATGTGACATGTGGTATCATAACTACGTGAATACAGAAGCAGATATGACAAAGAGAGAATTCTATTAAGCTAGACATTAAAGAAATATGTAAAACTGTAAAACAATGCTCCTCGCTAAACTGGTTTTTGTTTTGGAAAATAGTTTTAAAGCATTATTTATATGTTAACATGCAATGGGTTTACTATTATTATTTGTAAATAAATATTTTAAAATTTTTTTCAGTTTTAATTTCTAATATGGTAAATATTAGATAGACACAGCCCACATAAACATATTTAATAGTGTAAGTCTTGATACCAAAAAGTTTGAGAACTATGGCTCTAGTAATTTAAGTAAGGTAATAAGCTAGTATTAGTTAAATGAACACATGGCTAACTTACAAAACAAACACAAATGCAACACCTTGCTATCCTAAAGACAGCTCAAAAAAGGTAGTTTGGCAGTCAAAAAAGAGAAAGACTAGGTTTGAAAAGGTGGGAGAAGAATGTTAAAAGCAAAGACAGAAACAGATTCTTGCATGTAAAATTAGAAAAACTTTAAGCAAACGGCAGGCTGATAAGAGAGAGGAAGGACATGCTTACTTATAGAAAAAATAGAAATCAAACATCAGCGGCATAAACTGGGGTGAGGAGCAGGAAACTACAACAAATTTACGGCATGGGCAAATAGTAGGACTTACGAAAGAATTAAGCTGAAAACAAAACTATGCAAGGCAAAGTTAATGCCAAGTCAGTAGGCATTTAATTCAAACAGGCAAAGCAACAAAGCAGGCAGCCAAAGTCTTTGTTGTTCATACATTTTCCCAGTAATACATACTTCATATCATAAAAATGCAGATGTTTAATTTCTGCTTCTTTTCACCTGTTATTATACACGTCAAAAATCTAGACATGGCAGGTCTAAGCACATAATTATTCCTGCAGCTCCTAAAAGTTACTATGCAATGAGACAGGAAGAGTTGAAAAATGACCACTAAAATATCTATTTTCAAGGTTTTCAAGTTTTGTACAACAGCATACAATTGCCATCCTATTACAGTCATACATCACTTAACGTCCACAGCACTTTCTGCGAAATAGGACGTTATGCGATTTGGATGTTGTGCGAACACCATTTTATACACAGGCAGTCCCTGACTTACATACAATCTGTAGATGAAATAAACTCCGTAAAGCCTATTATATTTAAAATTCAAGGTACATACCAATGGTTCATAATACCAAACGGGTGCTACTTTGCTACGTGCATCAAAACATTATTATTACTACCATAGTATTATGTTGAAGATGTTTTAGTGTATCTGGAAGTGTTTCTTCAATGTTTTTTATATTTTTTAATATACTATATACTAAGACAAACATTTAACTAGCTGACGTCAGGTATGATCCGAACTGTACCTTACTGTTCCAATTTACATATAAATCCAACTTTAAGACAGACTTAGGAACGGAACTTGTTCATAATCCGGGGACTGCCTATAATAGGCTTTATGAGGGTTGGTTTGTAACTTTCAGGTTGTATGTAAGTTGGACATTCCTAACCTGGGGACTGCCTGTATAGTCTTATGGGACCATGGACGTGTATATGGTCAGAGGTTGCCTGAACAGATGTTATGTGGCGCATGAATTTTTCTGTAATTGAATTAAATGAGACTTGTCGATATCACTACAAAGAATAAGAGTTCTCAAGATACTCTACAGCTCCAATGCCCATACAGGAGTCTAAAGTGTTAGTCAGGTGCCTTTTCCTCCCGGTATTGGCAGTCTTAGGGAAATTCTTCTCCTGTTACTTCAAGTTCTACAGTGCATGCCAGATATAGCCATCAGAAACATTGTGATACCAAGGTCCCCTGTGCTTCCACATGTTTAAACTATATCTAGCAACTGGTGTTCTGTACTGATCAGCTCTCCATCTCTTTTATGATCTGTGGCTGTATATTTATAAGTAACCCTAGGGAAATGTTAGCAATTAGAAGTTCCACGAACATAAGAAGGAGATTAGACCCCATTCCTAAAGATCATTATGTATGAGATTTGGAAAGTTAGCATCTCAATGTAGTAAAGCTGAGTCCATTCTCTCTAATTAAAATTATTCAAGTCATTTAAAATGTTTTCATTAGAAACAATGAAAATCAAAACCTCAGTATCAGCTAAGTCCTTAAAACCTCACTACTTTTTTCAAAATATATTTATCTTGCCCCTATTTTTCCATTAATTTCTACTACTTTCTACAGCCAAACTTATGTTTACTCTTCTTATTTAGATGCCATTAATTAGTAGACACAGAATCAGTAAGATTTATCATCTTTATTAAAGACTTCTACTTTTAGTTGAACGTAATTAGGAGAACTTGCTGAACTTTAAGCACAAGAGTTCTTACAAAATTTCATGACATAATATGATTTTGGATCTTTATGATTAAAAAAATTGTGACTAAGTATTTGAAATTATTCCTTTAAAATTGTATTTTTTACTTCCCTTAAATATCATTTACACAAACTTACTCGTTTGAAGTCGTTCATATTTGTTGCTTGGACCGGAGTACCAATAAAAGTAAAATATGAAATTCTTGTTGTTTCTTCTTCACCTTGATTGGACTGAACAAATATCTACATATTTAAAAAAAAAAAAAAGAATTTTTATATTTAAAATTACAATCCTTTTTTTTTCATGAACATGCTTTAACTTTATTTGATTTCCTTGGATTATTAATAAAAATGCTCTCCATGCTTTGTAAGAATAAATCCAAATTGTATAATATTTAGAATAGTTTTCCTACAGGACAAATAATTCCACTGTTTGCTCTGCTATTCTCACCTCCTACATAGATGGCAAGACACCCACATATACAAGTTCATGAAAATTTACTGTGATGGTATGAAGCGGGTCATAATTAAATTCTTTTATAGAAAATGCTGAAGGTGTGAGATTTCCTAGAATATTAAAAGAAATAATAATATTGGAAATCAGCACACAACTATAGCTACACTTTGCCCTCCATAGTTTAAGCTTGATAATTTACTTTCTATTAAAAATACTCCCCTCAGCTATGGGGACCACGGTCTCGGGGAACATCTAGTTCAATTGGCATATTATAGTTTATAAAGAAAACGTTCTATATTCTACTTTGATGAGTAGCGTCTGGGATCTTAAAAGGCTGTGAGCAGCCATCTAGATACTCCACTGGTCTCACCCCTTTGGAAGTAAGGGAGAATGAAGAAAACTAAAACTACAAAGGAAATGTTAGTCCAAAGGACTAATGGACCACAGCTACCATAGCCTCCACCAGACTGAGTCCAGTACAACTAGATGGTGCCTGGCTACCACCAACTGCCCTGACAGGGATCACAAGAGAGAGTCCTGGACAGAGCTGGAGAAAAATGTGGAACAAAATTCTAACTCACAAAAAAAAGTTCAGACTTACTGGCCTGACAGAGACTGGAGAAACCCCAAGAGTATGGCTCCCGGACACCCTTTTAGCTCAGTAATGAAGTCACTCCTGAGATTTACCCTTCAGCCAAAGATAAGCCAGGTCCACAAAACAAAATGAGACTGAAGGGGCACATCAGCCTAGGGGCAAGGACTAGAAGGCAGGAGAGGACAGGAAAGCTGGTAATAGGGAACCCCAGGGTGAGAAGGGAGAGTGTTGACATGTCATGGGGTTGTTAACCAATCTCATAAATCAATATGTGTACTGTTTAATGAGAAGCTAGTTTGTTCTGTAAACCTTCATCTAAAGTACAACTAAAAAAAAAAAAAAAAAAACACAACTCCCCTCAGCATGTTAAGTGATAGCTTTACTCATAGATCGTTTTTCAAGGTTTACCCCATTTTTCAAAACACAACACTCCAGATGCTGTCTACTTAACAATGTTGCTCCCTTGATTTGGGTTTCACGCTTCTTTCATTCTGAGATAGCATTCACCAGTTGGTTTTCGGTGGTTTTTTAAAGCAACCACAGATTGATCTCAAACTATCGTCAATGAAAAACTCCACGTCTATACATAATAAATGGAGTAGTAAAGCACATCTCCTCTTGTTTATTTGTATATACATTTGCTCTTAACCCTCAGCACAATAGTTTATAATTAATGCTTTTAAAATTCATCTACTTGCTTTGACTAGGACCTCTGATCAAAGCTGTCATTTTGAATCCTCCTTTTTTACTCTGCCTTCCAGTTTTATACCTCCAAAAGAAGGGATAAGCATACTTTGTGTGTCTCGATTCAAAAGTCTCTGACCAAAATTTTGATTAAGATAGGACATAATCTATAAAGACTTGAGCCTATCAAGGGAAAACTATATTCAGTTATTCTTAATAAGGGAGATTATATTAGGACCTCTGGGCAAAAGGGCTTTTCCAATAAACAAATGCCATTCTCTCCAATACCGAGTAAAACAAAATGTCATTATGGGGGATATGTGACAAATATGAATTTAGTAAAGTCAAGAAAATATTTGATACTCAGAGCCCTAGTTTAACATAACCATTTCTTCAATTTCACTGGGTAAAATGCTGCAAATACTAAAACTCAACTTATTATTCATCTTACTACTAACTGTATTTCATGAAAGTTCACTGAAAGCCTCCCTAGAAATAAACACATACTACAGCAATCTTCTAATTTATAAAAATATAATCATTCCAATAAAACAAAGAAATCATATTAGTTTGGCATGACTTATTTTTAGTGACTGTGCTGGTTCCTACTCCTTTTTCTAGCTATTCTGCTATTCTATTCTAAGCCCCTTGCTACCTCCTCTAGAGGATTGGGGGGCAGGGGTATGTGCTGGGTTTCAATATTAAAATTATCAAAAGCAATTAATAACTGCTAAACAGTAGCTGACTTTTATGA
This sequence comes from Trichechus manatus latirostris, assembly GCF_000243295.1. NCBI lineage: Eukaryota > Metazoa > Chordata > Mammalia > Sirenia > Trichechidae > Trichechus > Trichechus manatus. The sequence continues at coordinate 6,816,780 of NW_004443999.1, forward strand.
ACTAGCATTTTATAACATTAAAACATATCACTTAAAGAAATTCCTTATCAGCCACTATGCAATATTCAGATATATTCTGAATTATTTTAGAAAATGTAAACTGTATAACCACTACATTAAGTATTAACAATGCTGTGTTCTAGAAAAGTAAATGCTGTTGTTGTTGCTGGCTACTGTCAAGTTGATTCTGACTCATGGTGACCCCATGTGTGCAAAGTAGAGCTGCTCCACAGGGTTTTCAAGGCTGCGACCTTTCAGAAGCAGACTGCCAGGCCTGTCTTATGGGGCAACTCTGGGTGGGTCTGAACTGCCAACCTTTTGGCTACTAGTCCAGCACTTAATTGTCTGCACCACCCAGGAACTCCTTAGAAAAGTAAATAACCTGTTGCCGTTGAGTCAATTCTGACTCACAGCAACCCTATAGGACAGAGTAGAACTGCCCCATAGGGTTGCCAAGGAGTGGCTGGTGGATTCGAACTGCCAACCTTTTGGTTAGCAGCTGAGC
>NW_004443999.1:6817384-6848367 GCF_000243295.1 Trichechus manatus latirostris
GGATTCGAACTGCCAACCTTTTGGTTAGCAGCTGAGCTCTTAACCACTGAGCCACCAGGGCTACAAAAAAGTAAATAGGACTTCACAAATGCATCACCACATATCATCAGGTATAAAGGATAAACCACAAATATCTTCAGTTTAAGTATAAATATTCTAGAATAAACTTTTAACAAAAGTTGCCATATACATATATATACGTATACACACGTGCGTGCGCGCGCGCGCGCGCGCACACACACACACACACACACACACACGGAGCCCTGGTGATGCAAACAGTTAAGTACTCAGCTGCCAACCAAAAGGTTAGCAGTTTGAACCCACCCAGCAGTTTCACAGGAGAAAAGACCTGGCAATCTGCTTCTGTAAAGATTACAGCCACGAAAACCTTATGGGGCAGTTCTCTGTCACACGGAGCTGCTATGAGTCAAAATGGACTTGACACCACCTAACAACAGCATCATATATATAAAATAAACTGAAAAATTAACAAATTCTTTAAAAAAATCAACCCGTCCTTCCTCTTTAGGGTACACTGATAAATTAAAAAGAAAATTTAATTAGTCAATTATACATTTTTACTCATTTCAAACTGACTAGACAAATAACTACTATAAAGGATTATTTATAATCACCTAGGATACTCAAGATAGTATTGTTACCCAAAAACCCTTCAAACATATCTAAATGAAATACTACTTACAGTTACACTGTTAACATTCTGAAACTTAACATAACGAAGTGGGACAATACCATCTTCTTTAATATCATCCTCTGTTAGTTCCAGAGCTTGAGTTGGTTCACTTCTTTCTGCCTCCTCAAAATCCATAGATCGGGGTAGATTGATAAAAATTTTTACATATTTAGGACCCTGACCTATAAAACGGTAGAATAAAATGAAATGCTAAAAACCACAAACATACAATGCTTTCTTCCCTTTATCTACACGACACACTACACATGCACACAAATATGCATACACCTACACAGAAACACCTTCACAGGCCTCCATGTTTAGGACTTGTAAGAAAATCTGAGTATTGTGACAGCCATTCTTTTTTTTCAATAGACACTTACTGGTACCTTCTAGACCTAGCTAGCACTATACTAAATACTACATTAAAACACAAACACACAGTTCCTGCCGTCAACTACAAAAGAGATACCAAGATAAATGTAATACTACTGGTATGGCGGTATACAGAAGGTGGCAGTAGATTATGCCAGCATATGGAAGTAAACATAAGTTTCATGAGAGAAATAATATTTGAGTTAGGTCTTACAGTTGCCAATGATTGCTACATTTTGTTGTTTAGGAGAAAAGCATTATCAGTGACAGCATTTATCTAAAAGGGAATTATACAAATTGCCAAATCTCATTGTAGAGAAAAGATGTGCTCAGGGGTAAGACCACATTTATACAATGTCTTAGTCCCTTTAACTTCAGAGTACAATCTAAGACCTGTATTTTGTAGATGATTAAGGAATATTAAGAAATTCACACTACTTATTCATTTCCACAGCATCTGCTTTTAAAAATATTTTATATTTTCAGAACAAAGGTACAATTACACTAATGAAATATTATCAATATATGAACATTTTACAGTAATAAATGAGAAGGTAATGCCATCTAACAATTAGGCCCTCGCTAGTCTCCTAGTCAACCAGAAACAAAAACAAAACAACTAGCTCTCCCCCCAAAAAAACCCTCAACAGAAACAGAAAGAAAAGGTGAGAAGATGTAAATAGAGTTCTTTGTTTTACAAAAGAGAAATTCCAAGTCTATACAATCATGTTTACAACATCATGACATGCACTGACATAAAGACGAAACCATTAACTGAGCACAAACAGAAGTTAAAACCCTCAGTTTTATCACTGATAATAGAAGGAATCTGAAATAAATCTCTCCCAGTTCTGATTCCATTAAAGGGTTGTTTCGAACCTAGAGTTTTAGAATAGTAGTTGGAAGAAAGGGTTCACTAATTTTCAAATTAGGAAGAAACTTGAACTCTAAAATAAAAAATTCTAGAAATGGAATAAGGTAAAAGTTCCCTCTTTTTTCTTCCTTTCACCCCTAGATGATCTCACATCATTTGTCCATTCATTTATTTCCTTGGCTTGTTCGAAAAACAATTTAAGATGTTATCATTTTACTCTTTCACAAAATAAGGTATATCTACCTCTATTTATTGAAGAGTTTTAAATATGTGCTAACAGGTCTATAAAACAGGAATTTAGTTTAAAGAAAAGCTGCCCTTTACTCACCATTATCTGGCCCTTGAAATTTCATGGAATAAAGCTTAACAGGTTGATTGAATGCCACGGTAATAAGTAGCTGCCAAGACAATAATAGCTTCATTTAAAAAGTTCTCTTGAACACCTTGAATATACACAATGCCTAAGCAGAATTAAAATGAACAGAGGCTGAAAAAAATCTAATTCATTTAACAAAACAAATATAATATGGAAAATCAGTAAAGTTGAAAGTAACTTGATTAGACTGACATTTGAGGAATATCTATCACATTAAACAAATGGCAACAAAAAAGTTTCATGGAGTAATTAACTAAAATTAAGTTGTAAGAATTTAAGGTCCTATGACCCATAAATTGAAAGGAATCTGCTTCCCAAAAAATCATATGAAATCACTAAATTAAAATTTAAACTACATACTTTTGCATATGGCTTAACATTTTATAGGATGATTTATCTGTCAAACATCTATCCACGTCATCTGACAACTGGAGACAAGGTGTAGGTTATACAAAGAGACCAGCCTTAATTGTACACCTATAAAAAGCTGAATTAGCATAAGTTGTGTGATAGATACACTTATAACGACAAAAAAATTAAAGAGTAGCAGCTGAGGCTGCTTATGTACAACCAAAAACCTCATGGGATTCAGTTCCTTGGTTTGGAGGTTTAGGGTCATGGTTTCATGAGACATCCCAATTAATTGGCCTAATAATGTATTTAGTGCTTCCTAGTTCGTTTAGAACCTTCTAGTTCATTGCATAGTGCCTAGGGTCTTAAATGCTTGCTATTGGCCATTCAAGGCACAACAATTTGTCTCTATTCACTTGGAGCAACAGAGGAAAGAGGAGAGTCAGGAACAGGAGGAGGACATGGAATGTATGGCTAATTGCCTCCATGAACAACTGCCTCCTTTGCAAGGAAACCAGAAGAACTGGATGGTGCCCAGCTACCATTATTGAACATTTTGATCAAAGATTCTATAGAAGAATCCTGATCAAAAGGGGCAAAATGCGAACAGAATTTCAAATTCTCATGGACTCCACACTTTCTGAAGCCATGAAGGCTGGATGAACCCCTGAAACTACTGCCCCAAGAAAATCCTTACATCTTAAACCAAATATATCCTCTAAAGTCTAAAAAACCAAACAATAGTCTAGCTTAACTAGTAAAAAATGTCTGCCTTGACCATTATGCTCTTTTAAGAACTACCATATGGGATCAAGAGCCTTGGTGGCGCAGTGGTTAAGCGTTTGGCTGCTAACCAAAACGCTGGCAATTCGAATCCACCAGCCACATCTTGGAAACCCTATGGGGCAGTTCTACTCTGTCCTATGGGGTTGCTATGAGTTGGAACCGACTCAATGGCAACGGGTTTGGGTTTTTTTTTTTTTAATATGGGATCAAAGCGACAACAGCAACTCGAAAGATTAGACAGGAACCTTATGGGGCAGTGAGTTTATGTTAATGGGGGAGGAATAACTCAGAAAAGGAGGGTGAGAATAGACGCACAATGTGAAAAACATAATCAATGTCACTAAATTGTACATGTAGAAACTGCTGAATTGGTATATATTACGCTGTGTATATTCTCAACAACAACAAAAGAGAGACTAGCCTTCAATTTATTTGCTGACACTCTATGTGGGAGTGAGGAGCTAGATGTGTAGGAAGTGCTCATCTAATGCCTAATTTTCATCAGCGACAAACTCATCTAAGTGGCTAAAAAGTATGGAAGGCAGGCCAAGGTTGAGCAGAAGGACTGAAGAGTGGCTGAAGGCTCATCTCAGCAGTGAGGCCAATTCAAGAGTTCTGCAATTCTCCCTATTGCACCTGGCAGCTAGAAGAAAGAAAGCAGATAGGTCCGAACAGTCAAAGGACAAGGGGTTAAAGAAATTGAAGGTTATAAAAAGGAAAGGAAGAAGTGATCATCTGGGAAGGAGACACACAAAACAGTGAGATGGGACCATAACAAAGTTATAAGAGACGCATAAAGATTTATAATCCTCACAAGCCTTGAGCATTCTATTACCTGCTCATCACAGTCAGATTCCAAGAAGGTCAAGTCTTTTCGTAAACAGTTGTCAAATCCATGTTCATCACTTTCATTAAGACACTCACAGCCAGCTTTGTTAATAAAAGGCATTAAATCCATCTGAAAAAATTAAATCAAGACTTCAGGCAAGAATTTTCATTTGGCATAAAATCGCGATAAGAAATTTAAGTCTGTGTGATTATCCCAAGAGGAAGCAATTTTAAAGATAACTTCTATGTCTTCTAAAATAATTACTAAAACTTTTATAACAGTATTTTCATTTGAGTTTCTGGTGAGATCTACCACTACTTATTAAGCCTCAACCTAAATTTAGTCTACTTGGTAAGGATATCAGAAACAATTTCTTTGACACTAAGATTATGACACACCGATTTTTACTTTAAAAAAAATGATTTTTCACACTGGAAAACATGTAAGTTAAAATTTCTGTAGAATGCAAAGAAAGCCTACCTTCCTCTTATACTGGCCATGGACTCTTTAAACTTATTTTCATTAAGATTTTATATTTAAGATGAGTAGTAAATAAGGACTTAGAAATATTTTTAGTATGGAAAATTTCAAATGTACAAAAACAGAATAATAAAGCAAGCCCCATGTACCCACTTCAGCTACAATAATCATCAACTCATGTTCACTTAACTTTGGAGTGATCAGTCCCTGGACAGGGACATCATGCTTGGTAAAGTAGAGGATCAGCAAAAAAGAGGAAGACCCTCAACCAGATGGACTGACACAGTAGCTGCAACAATGGGCTGAAGCATAAAAACAATTGTGAGGATAGCGCAGGACTGGGCAGTGTTTTGCTTTGTTGTACACAGGGTCGCTATGAGTCGGAACTGACTCAATGGTACCTAACAACAACACCAACATGACCACTTTTGTTTCATCTTTACCAACCAACCACTCCCTAACTCTTGCTCAAACTCTCAATTATTTTGAAGCAAATTTCAGATATCTCTCTATTTCACTGATAAACATTTTAGTGTGCATTTCTAATAAGGACTTTTTAAAAAAACAGATCCTCAGTATCAATGTCACAACAATACTGTAATATCATCAAAATTCTCAATGTTCATATTTCCTCAATTGTCTCATAAATATTTTACAGCTGAATTTCTAGACTCGTAATAAGGCTCTAAAAAAGGTACACATTGAATTTAGTTAATGTTTCTGCAATCTCTTTTAATCTGTAGTCATTTAACCTGCAGATTTTTTTATATCCTGGATTTTGCTGATTGCTTCCTTGTGATATCATTTAACATATTCTGTATTTTACTGAATGTTGTACTGGGCTGAACAGTGGCCCCTCCAAAAGACACGTCTACCTGGAACTTGAGAATGTGACCTTATTTGAAATAAGGGTCTGCAAATATAATCAAGGATTTCGAGATAAGATCATCTTGGATTTATACAGTGGAGTCTAAATCTAACGACTGGTGTCATTTATAAGAAAAAGAAGAGGGAGATCTGACACACAGAGACACAGCGGGGAAGCCCATGTGAAGATGCAGAGATTGGGAGTGATGCAGGATTGTTGCACCAATCCTGCATCACTCCTTGGCCAAAGAGTCCAAGGACTGCCAGGAGTCACCAAAAACTAGGAGACAGGCATGGAATGGATTCTCCCTTATAGTCTCCAGAAGGAACTCAGCCTGCCATCACCTTGATTTTGGATTTCTGGCCACCAGAACTGAGAGAGAATAAACAGTTGTTTTATCACAAAGCTTACGGTAATTTGTTATGGCAGCCCTAGGAAACTAATACAAATGCTTTAAGAATAAACAGATACTGAATTTTGTCTAGTGCCTTTTCTGCATATTTGGAAATCATGAATTTTCTCCTTAGCTCTATTAACATGACAGATTATATAAATGGAGTTCCTAATATTAAACAACTCTTGCAGGCTTGGAATAAACCCAATTTCCAGTTTTTTCTTAATGTGTTGCTGGATTCTGTTTACTGAAATTTTATTTAAGATTTGCACACCAATATTCATAACTGAAACTGATATATAGCTTTCTTTTTTGATGCAAACCTTATCAGATTCTGGGATCAATGTCATACTTACTTCAAAAACAAATCTGGAAGTTTCCCCTCTTTTTTATATGCTCTTAAGTAGTTGCAAAAGAGCCCTGGTGGCACAGTGGTTAAGCGCTTGGCTGCTAACCAAAAGGACGATGGTTTGAACCCACCAGCAACTTTGCAGGAGAAAGATGTGGCAGTCTGTTTCTGTAAAAATTACAGCCTTGGAAACCCTACAGGGCAGTTCTACTCTGTCCTATAGGGTCACTATGAGTCAGAATCGACTTGATAACAATGGTTTGTTTTTTTTTGTTTGTTTGTTTTTAAGTAGTTGCAGTAACACTGGGATTCTCTATCTTTAAGATTTGGTAGAATTTCCCTGTGAAGTCATCTGTTAACAGAGTGGCTTTTTACTATCTTCCCTATTTCCTCTGTAGTGACTGGTCTGTTTAGGCATTCTGCTTCACATGGAGTTGATATTGGGAAACTGAGTTTTCTAGAAAAGTGTCCATTTCATCTATTAACCAAGGACCATTCTGAAAGTTGACAAGTATTAATCTTCAGTTGTATGTCCATCTTTCTATCACAAAGGATCTTCACTATCTCTTTTATTCAGAGGACACAAAAGCATGTGTATATAGTTCCAAAACTTCTTATACATATAAATAAATACCAAACTGGTAATAACTCATTAGTATAGACCCCTGATTATTCATGGAAGGCCCAAATGCTTTCAAAGTCAAAATGTTATACTAAATGTATTTATTAGTCAGGTTATCACAGAGTAGCCAATACAAAAAAGGGGAGAGGGAAAAAGGGAGGGCGATAGAGCAAAGTTCCACTATAGTAGTAGTATTCCTGAATTTCATGAAAACAATTGCCTTGAAAGGGTAGTTATGACAAGGTCTTTTAAATGTTTATATGTCCTACTTCTACCCTACTCAGATATCATATCTAGGTTGAGATCCCAGGAATGAAGACAACACTGCAGTCATACTTCCAATACCTTAATGATGAAACTAAACTAAATGGATGAATTATTCAGAATAATTATTATATATATTGTGAGACACACTGAACAAGTAATACATTTAAACACTTGCATTAAATCATAATTAAAAAAAAAACACTGAGAAAATCTGACATTATATGCTTCTGAAAGTATGAAATGGGAAATAAACACCATTACCTACGTGATCAACTTGCCAATAATGAGGAAACAATCATGAAAAAACAATCAGACAAATGCAGATTGTAGGACAGTCTACAAGACGGAAGATCTAGACCTGTACTATGCAATATGGCTCACTAGCCACATACGGCAATTTAAAATTAAATAAAATTAAAAGTCATTTCCTCAGCTGCACTTGCCACATTGTGAAGGCTTAATAGCATTCACAATGGTATACCAATGGTATGTGGCTACCATATTATTAGACAGGTACTAGTCTCAGCTTTCAAAGAAGGCAGTCATGAAAGGAAAAAAGGGGGTGGGGTGGGGAAAAGTTTCTAGACTAAAGAAGACTAAAGAGAATTGACAACTTAAATGCAATGCATAATCCTTGATTCGATCCTAGAGGAGAGAAAAGCAGTTATAAAGACACTTTGGGGATAATTAACGAAATTTTACTTTCCCCCTGGAGGCACAGTGTTAAGCACTCAGCTGCTAAACAAAAGTTCGGTGCTTCAACCTCAGCAGCTGCTAAAAGGGAGAAAGATGTGGCAGTCAGCTTCCATAAAGATGTCAGCCTTGGAAACCCTATGGGGCAGATCTACTCTGTCCTATAGGGTTGCTATCAGTTGGAACTGACTCAATGGCAATGAGTTTGGTTTTTTTTTTTTGGGGGGGGGTGTTCAGTATGTATATTACAGATATTGTACGGGTATTTGTTTTCTTAGGTATGATAATGGTATCATGGTTATGTAGAAGAATGTTCTTGTTCTTAGGAACTAAATGCTGAAATAGTTAGAGATGAACTATAACTTATGTCTATAGTTTACTTTTAAATGATCCTGCAAAGTTAAAAATAGCTAGATAATGAAATACAGCAAAAATCGCAAAATATTAAAAATGATGAACATATGTGAAGGGTATACTGGTGTTTATACTGGTATTTGTTGTTCTCTGTTGACTTTTTGTAAGTTTCACCTTTTTTGTAACAAGGGGTAAAAACCAATACTAGACACACAAGAAAGTTAGAAAAGCTTTTCATGCTTCAAGTTTTGGGTTAAACAAAGGTTTGGCAACTTCCTACATAAATCAGGGCTCTCTAAAGTTTGATTTTACTTTGATGAAGGATGACAAATCTGTATACTGGAACTTAATAGTTCAGAGGCCACAATACTGAAATATACCATCAAGTCTCAAGATTCAGAATATATACAAATCCAAGTTTGATTCAAGAGTGCTAGCATTCAAACTTCTCAAGAGAGAAAGACCTGACTTAGAGGGCACGAGGCAGGCTATCGGAAGCTACGCTATGTACTATTTACTCTTAGCAAATGTGGAGGGGAAAGACTCAACGTTCTAATTTTTTCCAAACTTCAATATGATTTTTAAAAACTAAAAGTCACATTTTGTTCACAAAAACACTCTCTTGCTTCTGAATTAGAATCTATTATGATTCTTACCCCTTTTTTCATCTTTTGCAATGCCTCAAATCCATCCTAAAAGAAATGTGTAGTTCTCCTTTTAAATTAAAGTGAATTAAAATTATTCAGTCTTAGGAAATTTTTTTTTTAATTCTTCATACCCTCTCACTCTGCCTTCGATCATATCAGAAATTTCAAAACTATAGGATGGGTAAAATCAATAATTGTACAGCCTCTGGGTATTATACCATGACAGACATTCTTTATTCCAAGAAATCCAAATTCTTATAAAAAACTGTCAATACATTTTTGTAATGATTATAACTAGATCTATTTAAGTTACAGGTTTTCAGTCAGTGACTCTTATTCCTATTAAGTCTCTATTTGTGCTGTGAGACCAATGATGTTCTTGGGAACACATGACCAGTTTTAAATATTTAATAACACTGTAAGGCCCAAATAGTTCAAAATTTTTAATGTCTTGACACCTGATGGAAAAAATGTTTTTAATAGCTTTTCACATTTTATTCATAACTTTGCATGAAAACTGAATTTTTATTTCTTAAAACTTCATTTTTTCCTGCTTATTTCCTACCTGAGGCCAAAACACTAATAGCACACTTAGCTGATGTGTAAGGAAGTATCCCTGTGGCTAAGCAGCAAGACGGTTGCACTCATAAGACTTTTTCATGCAAACACCCTTAGTAATAAAGGAAAAAAAATACAAAGATGTAAACACAGCAGTTTACAAGTTAAATGATTTCCAAAATTTTCCAAAAGGTGTCACAACCCTGACTGATACAACACATTCATACTTTCTAACCAGACATTAGAATTTCAAATTATTACATAACAGTTCGATTTTAAATAAATTTTAATTGTACCTCCCTAACTTAAAATAATTAATGCCAGTATCACAAGCTAAAGATACTTTTTGACCCCCTTCAAACAAAGAATCTCTCATATTTACCTGACTACAATTTCTCCTTATTCAGTATGAATTTGAAGGACTTACAGAAAGGACTTGTAGCCCCATGGCACATATCTGCTTCAATATATTTCATATAAATGCTTTAATATATTAGCTTTAACTTTTTTGTTGGAGGCAACACTTACTTTTTAAAATTTCATTCTTTGATCTGCTAATACAACAATCTTATGACAAAAAAATTATATTTATTTTAGTATGGATATTCCAATTTGCATAAATAAATCTGCTACCATGAAACACTACTTTTGAATTTTATTTCCTTCCTGAATAGCTTCTGAATGCTAAAGATGTTGCATTACAAGCTATCCACATATAGTTTTCAAAAACTATTCTTTAAATGTATACATCCAACTAAACTCATATTTGGTTCTAAAATAAAATCAATAACTAGAATGTTTTTTAATAGAGCCAGAAAAGAAGAGATACATTTAAAAGGATACAGGAAACAATAAAAAGTGGCAGCAAAGGGAGTTTACATATAATGGTCATACATTAAAATTTACAAGTCATTTTACACAATTGTCAAAAAGTGGAAAAATTTTCCAAGGCATATTTCTTCATTTTCTTAAAAAGGTGTAAAACAAGTATTTAAATATGCCTGCTAAAATAGATTTAAAAAAAAAAAAACTGATTAAAAAAACAAGTTATACCACACACACACAAAACCCAATAATCAGCTAATGAATTTACTTTTAAAATTCTTAATTGAAAGTATGCTGAACTAGTAAAAGATAAAAGATGAGAACATAGTTCTACAGTATGAAGAGTGTTTTAGTCGATTTCATTTTACCCAAATAATGATAAATGCAAAATACTTCACGATGATTTCAATTATAAGTCTACGTACGTAGCCTTTTGGAATATCTGTGTCCTCATTGCTTCCAGGGTCATTTTCTAAGTGCTGCTTAATTTTTTCTTCTAATCCCACAGCATCTGCTCCTTGATACTGATCAATTCTCACTTTGTTTCGAAAAAACAAAAATGTAGGTGTTGCTGATATATTGTTGGTGGCAGCTGTTCCCTAGAATCGGCATGTTAGACAGCGTTATGAATTAAAATAGTAAACCACTTTAAATATACATTCTATATCTTTATGGAAGTTAAATATCACAAGCATGAACTAAAAACATGTAAAATAGTTTATTCCCCATTGAAATTTAAGAAGAAGCAGACCCACTCCTAAGAGAGGTCCCAACGGATGTAGCTATTCTACCCTTGCACCCACACTGAAAAACAGCCCTGCATTTTTATCAGCTGTAGTGGTTCATCCAGTAGAATAATTAGCTTCCCATTCCAAAACTATGCTTTACAACACTAGACAAGCACTCTCATAAGTACATTCCATTTCTCAAAGGGAGTAACCAAGATGGGTATAGATCTGTCTATACAGGCTACTACCTCTAGGGAAAAGTACAGCTCTCTCTAAAAGACGGTACTGAATCTCTCCATGAAAAAGAGATAACATTGTTCTTCACACTGCAATCCTTCACCCATTTCTACTCTTAATAAAATGACTTTTGGCCTCCAAACACATTACGACAACTATCTTTTTTAAAATTTTCCCCTAGCTCCATAATTTTATAAGACTAACTACTGAATGGAAACTAGCTAATAACACCGAGCATCATGGTTTAAACTTTTCATATTCAAATACTATGAAAAGGTTCCACTATATTGTTTAAAGAAAAAAAGCATAAAGACCATGTAAGGATATCTTTTCCAGGAAGCCTCATAAGTGAAAAAACCATGACTGGCCTTCTAGAATAGTGCTGTCCAATAGAACTATAAGGTGAGACACAAATAAAAGCCATGTATGTAATTTTAAATTTTCTAGTAGCCAAAATAAAAAGACAAGTGAAATTAATTTTAATAATCTTTTAGTTAACTCAATGTATCCAAAATATTATCATTTCAACATATAATCAATATAAAAAATTGAGATATTTTACATTTTTTCCTTCATGCTAAGTCTTCAAAGTCTGATGTATATTTTACACTTATAGCACAATTCCAACTTGAATTTGCCACATTTCAAGTGCTCAATAACTACATGTAGCTAGTGGCTACCATACTGGACAACACAGTTCTAAAAGAAAGCACTTTCAGACCAGGCAACGAATACTTAAAATAAAGGGCAGCAGTACAGTCCAAAAATATGTGATGTAAGTACTTAACAGTAAATGTGCAATGCAGGTTTTATTCCAAAACCCCAAACTACTAACTACAAACTATGTAACACTATTTTTCCCACATTCAAAAATGTGTAACTAACACAAACCCTCACCAAAAAGGTGGCGGGGTGGGGGGACTACAGAGCTGTTTCTTACTCAAAACTTAAGACTATTTTGTTGGAAGAAACCTTCCAAAAATCCTTTTTCCACAGCAACTCCCTCATATTTCTACATATGCAAATACAACCTGTCACTGTTAAAATAATCAGGGGCAATGTACCTACGACTCTGTGGCTCAGTCACATTAAATCAACATTTTCAAGTTTCCACTGAGAATCCAGCTTTAAAGGTAAGACTACTAACTGGTCAGTTCAAATCAGACTATGATCAAGAATTCTCTGCCAGTGCTCCAGTAATAGAAGATATAATTCAAGATGTGCAAAAGATAAACAAAGAAATGTAAAACAGAACTGTCAGGTGACCTATTTAACACATCATGTGTTAGTTTTACATCAGAAGGGTATTAATACAAACACAATCTGAAACAATTGATAACGAACTATAGAAACACACTTCTAAACTAAAGTAGCCATAATGACATTTATAATAATCATGCCAACACATTTCCCCTTCAAAGAAACAAGTGCCATGTGCATAAGGAGATACATGACATTAATGTTGAATTTCAAACTGATTCGTAAATAAATTAAAAAGGAAAAAAAAAAAAAAGACTTCTCATCCTTACTTGACACTGATGTACATCCACTTCCAAGAAAACTGCCTGCGGATATTTATTACTCATAGAACTGAATGCAGGAGCAATCCTTAAACATGGTCCACACCTGTGAGAAAGGTAAAACAGACACTTGGTAAAATAACACCAGACACTGTACTAATTAATACTCGAAAGCACTCGTCAATTGAAACGTAAAATAAAATAAACACTCATAATCTTGGCATCAGACTCTCTAGTCTGTTCCATTGGGCTATTTATGTATTTATCTGCATAAATACTACATTGTCTTAATGACTATAGTTGTATTAGGTCTCAGTATCTAATAGCATTTTCCAGATTGTTCTCACTGACAGATATTAAAGATGATCTAAATAAATGGAAGGACACACTGTACTTATGAATTGGAAAACTCAGTATTGTCAAGATGTCAATTTTCCTCAATTTAATCTTTAGAGTCAATGTAAACTCCCCTTAGGTTTTCTCGTGGGACTTAACAAGCTTACCCGAAAATTTACAGGAAAATGCCAAGAGCAGCCATAGCCATTCTGAGGATTAAAGCTGAAAAAATTACATTACTAGATATTAAGAACCATTATCAGGCTTTATTAATTAGGAACATATAGGTAAAAGGATAAACAAACTGACCAATGAAAAATAAAGAGTCTAGAGACAGATCCACCCCATATATGGTCACCTGGTTTATGACAAAGGTGACATAGCAGTGCAGTGGGAAAAAGATGCTGGGTCAACTGGATATCCATACAGGGAAAAAATGAATCATGACCCTTATCTCACACCTTATACAAAAATCAGTTCCAGATGGGTTGCAGATCTAAATGTGAAAGGTAAAACAACAAGGATTTAGAGAAATATATAGAGAATACACACTTCTGAAATCTTGGAGTAAGCAAATATTTTTTAAACAGGATACAAAATGGAAAAAGATGATAAACTGTAATACAGTAAGACCTCTGGTTCATCAAAAGATACCATTAAGAGAGTGAAAAGGCAACCCACAGAATAGGAAAAAAGCATTTGCAAAGATATCCGACAAAGGATGTGTACCTCCAATATGTAGATGACTCCTACTAATCAGTAAGAATACTGTCACTCAAAAGAAAAACTGGCAAACTCTTGAAAAGTCACTTGACAAATGTGGTTACTCAAATAGCCAGTAAACATGAAAAGGTGTTCTACATCATTAAGTCACCAGGAAACTAGGAATATGCAAATTAAAACCATGCCTACCAAAACAGCTTAAACCTGAAAGTATCAAGTCAAGAATGCGAAGTAACTGAACTCTCATATAGACTGTTAGTGACAGTGCAAATTGGTATAACCACTTTGGGGAAAAAAAGAAACCGGCAGTATTGCTAAAGCTAGGGATATGCCGACCATATGACCTAGCAAATCCATTCCTGAGGTATGTACCCAACAGAAATGTGTAAATATGTTCTCCTTAGGACATGTGCAAAATTACTGACAGTAGCAATACTTCTAACAGTCAAAAGCTGGAAAAAACAAACAAACTGGAAACTACCCAAATCCCTATCAACAGCAGAATAGGTTAAATGAAGTGTGGATACTCATACAACGTAATACTATCCAGCAATGAGCATAAATGATATAAAACCTCCTGCAAAAAATATGGATGAATCTCACAAATAATATTGAGGAAAGAAGTCAATCACAAGAATACACAATATGATTCCATTTATTTAAAGTTCAAATACAGGCAAAACATTATAAATGAGGATAATGGTTACCCTTATGAGAGTTAGTGACAGGAAGGGGGCATGAGGGAGTCTTCTGGATGCTCTAGCAATTTTCTGTATCTTGTCTGGAAGCTGATTACCCAGGTATGTCCAGTTTGTAAACACTACGTTGTACATTTATGGCTGTGCACTATGTATATCTCAATGAAAGTACAGGAACGGGAAAGGAAAAACAAATCCTAAAGCATAAAATGAGAACAAATGTTTTAATCTGAAACTCAGGTTGTGATTTTCTCTCCATTCTTAACATTTTAATCAGCATTTTCATCCTTAAGTCTCACCCCAAAAAGCTAAGAAAATAACTATTAAGTTCTTAAATATTAAACAGTGCTTCTGAAAGTAGATTTTTGGATCTACTAATAATAGATAATACTCAAATAGGCTCAGACACAATTATAAAGAAATAAACATTTACAGTCGACTAACCCTGTATGTTTAGTTTAACTAAATACTCCTAGCTATTAGTAAATCTAAAACATTATTTATGAAAGTATAAATTGATACATCCTTTTCGAAGGGTCATTTGGTCATTATCTATCAATTTTAAATGAACATAATCTAAGACCTCACAATCTCACTTCTCCTTCCTGCATAAGGTTTTATTTTCATTCCTGCTCTTCATTACCTAGTAAAAATTGCATATGAACCAACACAACTTCCACATTATACTGACATCATTTTTCTATTTACCAATCACATATGAGCTAGTATTAAACACTACTTATAGCTGAACAAACTTTACTAAAATAATAGTTGCCTTACAAATAGCCGTTTCCTTTTATAATTTAACCTCATCTAGATTCTTCATTTGGAGTCTCTGGGTGGTGTAAACGGTTAATGCACTAACCAAAAGGTTGGAGGTTTGAGTCTACCCAGAGGCACCTTGGAAGAAAGACCTGGCAGTCTACTTCCAAAAAAATCACCCACTAAAAATTCCATGGAGACGTTATACTCAAGAGACTCATGGGTTCACCATGAGTTGGAATCAACTCAAGGGCAACTGGTTGTTTAGACACTTTGTTTAATTTTAGTTAACGATCATAGGTTGGAATTTTAGTCAAAAGTCAAAAGAAATCACAGAGCACAGAAGAGCAAATAAGTACAAGTGTATACTTTCACACTACAACTATTAAAATAAAGTTAAACTTACTCCTCAAAAAGTTAAACACAGAATTACCATATGATGCAGCAATTCCACTCCTAGGTATATACCCAAAAAAACTGAAAGCAGGGACTCAAACAGATACTTCTACACCAATGTTCACTGCAGCCAAAAGGTGGAAATAATCCAGTGAAGAAATAGATGCTGCAGAAAACTGCTCTGGGTCTAAAATGGGATGGCATTAACCCTGACCTAAGAGGTTTCTTACAGAATTTTACTGAATATTGTTGTTTGGGGATCTAATACTGAATTCTTCAGTGCTTGAAGTATCTTTGTTGAGGCTTCCAGACTACACATGAAGGTTTATGCTAATAAGCTGGCTCAGGTGGGGGCTAATCAAGCCAGAAAGACCATCAAGTATAACTGATTTCTATCAATCATGTCTATGAAATAAGGCCCCAATAAAGGCTCTGGACATGGAAGCTCCATGGGCTTCCTGGTTGGTTAAAGATATCCTTGTAAATGGGAGAGAAGCACATCCCGTTTTTGGACATGGACACACATTACTGGGAACTGACCCAGGCCTCATCCTATTCATCTCTTCATTTGTACCCTTTATAATAAAGCTATAATAGTTAAGTACAGCACTCTCCATGAGTTCTCTGAGTCATTCTATCAAATTATCGAACCCAAGGTAGTGGGAGCCAGCAGGTCAGAAAAGAGGGAAAGCCTGGGGACTCCCAAGCTTACAGTTGGCATTTGGAAGGGGTAGTGGGAAAACCCCGAACTTATAGCCAGGTCAGAAGAGAGGCATCGTGGGGACTCCCAAGAGTGCTTTTAAACTTAAAATTCCTATAAATGCAAACACTTTACTTATTTGACCTAAGTTTTTACAAAGAAAACTTTCATCCCATAAAACTACTTTTTTTCCGAAAATAAATAACACAGCTCTTTTCTTTTTTCCATGACCTTGCCTTGTTTGAGTTGTGCTGGTTTCCCCAGTATTGAATAACACAGCTCTTAATCAATCATGTCTGCAGTTATACTTAATGCTTAAATGACACATTACTAACGGAAAAGTGTTTCCTTAGTAGCAATGTTTCCCCTACTTTCCTTGCTTCAATCAATAAATGATTTATTTATTACTCTACTATCTCAACCTCTCCTTTGGTAAGAAAAAGACTGTATCATTGTGTGACAAAAATGTAAAGGCTCCAATTTAACAGAATTGGAAAAATAAACTAAAAGTGAGATTCCTTGGCAAAATCATCTCTTCCCTCTTTCACTTTGGTTTAGGTACATAAATGGCTTTGGTAGAGGTATTCCCCTATATTAAGAATATACATTAAAAAACAAAATGTCTTGCCATCGAGTCAATTCCAACTCATAACAACCCTATAGGACAGAACAGAACTGCCCCATGGAGTTTCCAAGACTGTCACCTTTATGGAAGCAGACTGCCACATCTTCCTCCCGAGGAGTGACTCGTAAGTTTGAACCAACAAGCTTTCAGTTAGCACCACTGCACTACTATAAGCATTACAAAATTGCTAAAGCTGGGAAGACATACAGAATTTTGACATTTCATTTAGACATGTCTTAAAATATATGAAATCTTTATCCACTTAAATTTAGAAAACATGTTAAGTCCACATGTTAAATGGGTAATCTATTACACCCTATTACATCCAATTTACTGCTCCTTTCCAATTCTGAATAAGACTGGTCCAAAAAGAAATACTAATTTATTCTCATCTTCATCCATCCCTCCCCTAAAACTATCTAATCTTAATGCCGCCACTTAAATATTCAACATTTACTGAACCATGTGCCAGGACCTATGTTCTTTACTCTGAGTTTCAAAATATTACCTTTTGTTATTATAGTTACTTGGACAAGAAAATGTTATATACAGTGATACCTGTAATAGATTTCCCCAAGTTAGTATATGTGTCAATAACGGGGGGGACAGAAAGGGGGAGTCAAGGTATATCAAGTGGAGACCTCTACTCCTCATAACTAGGCTATGACATACCAAAGGGGAAATCTGTAAATACACACACTGCTGAACTCTTGGTTCATAATGCCTAGTTCCAACAGGCACATTACACAGTCAATGTGGAAGATCCACTAGCTCCATGACCTAAACATTATATTGAGAATTATCAGACAGTCAACATATTTCAAGATCCCTGCCCTCCTAAATCATCAAGTCAAAAACGGAGTTTGTTTGGTCAAACCCAGACGTCTCGCCACCTGTCAATACCTGAAATATATACGTACTATAAAATTTGTACAATCATGTAATCGCATATACAGGGGAGTCTAAACTACAAAGTTACTAAACAAACGGACAAAAACCTTATATAAATTACAAAGGATGCTGACTCAACATTAGCTTGATACAAAATGCATTAACTGGGCCTTAGGACTAACCACTATGCATATAAGCCCCACATGAATCAAAGGCTTTACAGAAATTGCAGATGATAACTAGAAACAATGAGGTCAGTAAATGAAGCTTTTGGAGTTTCTAAGACGCAACAGGAGCCCTGACGGCACAGTGGTTAAAGGGCTTGGCTGCTAACCGAAAGGTCAGCAGTTCGAATCTACCAGCCGCTCCACGGGAGAAAGAAGTGTCAGTCTGCATCCATAAAGATTACAGCTTTGGAAACCCTATGGGGCAGTTCTACTTTGTCCTATAGGGTCGCTATAAGTCGCAATCGACTCGAAGGCAGTGGGTTTGGTTTTGGGTTTTAAAATGCAAGTGACAGCTGGTCCCAGAAAGAAAGGAACCGGCGCAAGCAGGGGCGGCAAGGGAGGCTCTCACAGACAGAAAGCATAGAGGTGGGCCATCCCCCAAAGCAGAGCTCATCCGAGGATTCAGAAGAGGCGGGCGGGTGTCTCTTAGGCTGGGGAATGCGGCCGGGGCCAGGCCTCCGAGCCCGCCTGTGACCCTCTTGTGCGCAAATCGGGGCTCACACACGACAGCTGAGGCCTAACCCTGAAAGCGGCGACGTGGACCTGCGGCCAGCGCCGGACATTCCGAAGCAGCAGACGGCGGGGAGCTGTGACCGGGAAAGGAAAGCAGGGGCAGACCGACGGGCAGACCCACAGGGCTCGGGCACGGCCTCACCCTCTCATGGTGAACTTGACCACGGTGAGTCTGGAGCCCGCGCCGCTTAGCTCCGGCTGGAAATCCGGGTCGCTCCCGACCGGCTTCACTCCTACCATTCTCACAGCCTGCAGGGCGGCCTTAATGCCACCGACTTCGAAACTGAAGGGGAAGACCCGGGAGAGAAAGGAGGAGGCTCAGGAAGGCCGAGGCCTGAACAGAGGAGGTGACGACCGCAGCCTCTTCTCCTGGGGCTCTCAGTGCCGAGTCACGCCAAGGAACGGAGAGGCTAAGGGGGCGGGAACCGGGAACTGGGAGGAGAGAGGCGAAGGAAGCGACGGCTTGCGGCACCCAGCAGCCACCGCGCGGCTGGGCCGATAGCGTTTGAGCACCCGGGCGTCATTTCCGTGCCGTCCGTTTTGGCCTCCACTGCCCAATCCTAAAACGGGGACCGCGGCCCCACGGTCTACTGAGGCGCGTCACGCTGCCTTTAGCAGCGCAGGCGCAAGTGAAGAGCTGACAAGTGCAGACGCAGACTGCGTCTCGAACGTTGTCCTCCGTGTTCTCCGCGCCTGAGGTCTTTACGGTGGAGTTTTTTCGGTTGCGAATGTGGGGCCTTTTTTTTTCCGAGGTTGGTAGCTACTGCCTAAGGTCTTAATCCTGTCCTTCCCCTGGAAATACTTGGGGCGTAGGTTTGTTTCTTATGAGACGAAATACGTTTAGGAACATTTATTAATGAGTCTCATTACATACGGGCGCTCTCCATGCAATCATTCAGTAAGTACTGTGCACCTGACTTGGGAGTTGGGCATAAAATGATGAAAGCACTATCTCTACCTTCAGGAAGCTCACAGTCTAGTGACAGACACAAACAATAGTTACAAAGACGCTATCGTCTACGGTGGAGGCAAATCAGATGGGTGGGTGGGGCAGGGAAAACTCTAGATTTGACTCCTCAACTGAAAGAGAAGTAGGAATTAGCCAGAAGGTGAAAGATGACAGAGGTATTCGAGGTAAAGGGACTGGCAGGTGCAAAAAGAAAACAGCCAATAATAATAGCTAATATTTAACACTTTGTGTGCCAGGAAGATATAAGATGTTGTTGTTAGTTGCCCTTGAGTCTGCTCTGCATAACAGAACAAAGCATTGTCCAGTTCTGTGCCATCTCCATAATCACTGGTATGTTTGAGTCCATTGTTGTGAATTGTGTCAATCCATCTCACTGAGGGTTTCCCTCGTTATTGCTGACTCCCTACCAAACAAGATATCCTTTTCTAGCAATTGATCTTTCCTGATGACATGTCCAAACTAAGCGAGCCGAAGTCTCATCATCCTCACATCTAAGAAGCGTTCTGGGCATATTCCTTGTTCTTTTGGCAGTCCATGGTATATTCAATATTCTTCGCCAACACTACGTTTCCAGCATATCAATTCTTCTGTTTTCCATTTTCACTGTCCAACTTTCACATGCATATAAAAACCAAAAAACCAAACCCGTTGCTGTACAGTCAATTCCAACTCATAGCCACCCTGTAAGACACCGTCCCATAGGGTTTCCAAGGAGCTGCTGGTGGATTCAAACTGCTGACCTTTTGGTTAGCAGCTGAATGCTTAACCACTGTGCCACCAGGGCCCCATGCATATAAGGGTGATTGGAAAGACCATGGCTTGGGTCAGGCACACCTTAGTCATCAAAGTGACCTTATACTTTTTAAAACTTTAAAGAAGTCTTTTGCAGCAGATTTGCCCAATGCAATACATCGTTTGGTTTCTTGATTGCTGCTTCCATGGACGTTGACTGTTGATACAAGTAGAATGAAATTGTTAACAGCTTCAACTTTTTTTTCATTTATCATGTTTATCGGTCCAGCTGTGAAGATTTTAGTTTTCTTCATGTTCAGGCGTAAACCATAATGAAGGCTGTATGTAGTCTTTGACTTTCCTCAGTTATTGCTTCAAATTGTTTTCATTTTGAGAAAGCAAAGTTGTGTCATCTGCATATCTATATGTATCTATATCTGTACTCAATCCGCATAACAACCCTATGAAGTAGGTTCCATTGTTATTTCATGGGTAGAGTAATTTTCCCAAGGTGATACACCTAGTAGAAAGTGAAGCCAGCATTCAAGTCAAGGCAGTCTAACACGAGAGCGCTCAAAAGTAAATATTAGGCTATGTAACATATCAAATGATTTGCTTTTGGATTTAACTGGGAAGATGAAATTGGAGAGAAGGTAGAGGTCATATCATGAATAGCGAGGCATATGTTTCTATGTGGAAAGCCATTTATTCTCAGAACCTTAAAGGCATTGCTTTAATTTTCTCTGCCTTCCCATTTTGCTCCTTAGAAGACTGATGTTAGGTTGATACTTCTTCTCTTCTAGAAGACATCTTTCTTACCCGTCCCCCCCCCCTCCGCAAACCCTCTCAGCTTTTAGGATCTGTTTATTATTGGCATTCTGAAATTTCATAATGATATGTCTAAGATAAGGTTCTCTTTTGATCCATTGTACTGGGCTTTTGGACTCTTTTTACTTTGAGGCTTTTGCTTTGAGCTTTGGGACATATTCTTGTATTATTTCTTTAATTTTCTTTGTTCTCTTTTTAGGGAATAACTATTAGTCAAATATGAGTCCTTTTGGGTTGGTTGGTCCTCTATGTCTCATATTTTCACTCATATTTTGTTTCTGTCTCTCTCTCTTTTTTGTCTACTTCCTGGTAGATTTCTTCAACTTTGTTTTGCAATCTTATTTTTAATTTCCAAGAGTTCTCTTTTTTTCTGACTATTCTTTCACAGCATTAGCGTCCTTTGATTTTTTTATGTATGTAATGGCTCCTCAAATTGCAAATACTAGGAGTTGATGTTTTTTGTTTGTCTTTTAGTTCTGTGACCAGGATTATCCCTATTTTAGCTAAGGCCATTGGTTTTTTACACATTGTAGGCTTTCCTAAAATGTATGGTGATATTTGTTGCTCAGTAGTTATGTTCTTTCTTCTCTTTAACCCATATATTGAAGGTCTTATTTAAGTGATCATATTTTTAATTTCCAGGATCTCTAATTGCTTCTGTTTATATACCTTATTTTCATTTCATGGTGTTGCTCTTCTTACATGATTGGTGATTCTTGATAGCAGGTTTATCTTTTAAAGGGAGCCCTGGTGACACAGCAGTTAAGTGCTTGGCTACTAACCGAAAGGTTGACGGTTCAAACTAACCAGCCACTATGCAGGAGGAAGATATGGCAGTCTGCTCCCCAAAAGATTATAGCCTAGGAAACCCGATGGGGCAGTTCTACCCTGTCCTATAGAGTCCCTATGAGTTGAAGTCGACTCCAAAGCAACAGGAGAAAGGAGTTATCTTTTTTAAAATTCCCTTTTAGCCTTTCAGTGGATGCTGCTTCTGTTCACTGTTTCTGTATTATTTCATAGATAATTTTCCCAAGGTCACACACCTAGTAAGAAGTGAAGCCAGCATTCAAGTCAAGGCAGTCTAACACTAGAGTGCTTACTAGTAAATACTAGGCTATTGACATATCAAATGATTTGCTTTTGTCCTCCAGGGTGTGCTGCTAATCTTCTGGATAGGAGAGTTTCCTTTTGCTCTTGGGTGTCATCTACTAACCTAGGCACTGTTCTACACTCTATTCCAAAAACTTGCCCTCATTACTCTGCCCTGAAGGTAAATGCCTCAACTGACCTGCTTAGAAGAGGTGTTAGTTTGGGGAATAGAGTGGGGTTGAGGAATAATTGGAATTGCTCCTCCAGTATTATTGCTCAATCAGTTTCTAGACACAGCCCTCTGGGACTCTCAGATCCCTCCAGCTGGACTTCCTCTAGGCACCTCTGTGATTGTAGCACCTCCTGTAGAATCCGCCATCTTTCATAGCAGCCTGCACCTCTTAAACTGAGTATGTTTCCATCATTGTGATCTAAATTCCTTCTTTTATTCTGAAATGCCTCAAAATTCTGGTCTGCTGATAGCATCCTCATCAGTCAAGTGTATTAGTTGCAGTAATTCAAATTATTCAACAAATATTTATTGAGCACAGACAACAAATTCCACTTTAGCTAATTTAAACATAAAAGCATTTTTTTAATAGGAAATTAGTTTGCTGGTTGCCAGGAGGGACAGGGAAGAACCAAGCTGGTATGCTACACAGCCATAAATAAAATAGTCTTGGAGAAATTCCCAACCACACCTTGGAACTATTCTAATGAAATGAAAATTGCACTGCTGCCCGAAACAACTGCTTAGCTCCCATGACAGGGGTGTGCCTCTGTGGCGCAACCTAGACTGCATGTAGGCAGTTTGATATAAATTTCAAAAGAAAAACCTATTTTACATTTCTGGGAAACACCCAAAACTGACTCTTAGAATTGTCATTGAGGTTCTTCAGTACATTCCAGATGGAGGAGATTTGTCACAGTGATAGGCCACTCTTGGCTTCCTAGGAAATCTCCAAAATACCAAGCCAATGTCCAAACCTAAAGAATATATAGCATTAGTGGAAGAAATAGTCCATCTGTTGACTTGATGGCATTGTCTAAAGAAATACTTGAAATCTAAATGGAAATCACACCCCCTTGACTAAAAGATATTGTGTCACCTAGGGACAGCTGAGGGAAATGGTATTCCATTTTCAAATTCCATAACATACAGCTAGAATGGGTTTAGAAATTATGAAGCAAGATTTCCTTTTTATTTAATATTTATATAAATTACGTATTTTTGCTCTTTTGTAACATTAAGAGTGAGGCGAAGCTTGGTATTATGTGAAACTATTTTTTTAAGAAATAACCCATTTGATAAACAGAGTTAAATTGTGTTGTAGGGTAAAAATATCACAAAGTTTAGTAAAGCAAAAAGAAAGTTTTATTTGGCATATATTCAAAAAGGCAAAAGTGGGAAACAGACAAGCATGCTGCCAGAGTCATGTCTGAGTCTGCAGACCATTACAGAGTCATCAATATATATTAACAGTACAAGTGAGCAAAACCATTGAAAGCTTCCCCTTTTCACAGATTGGCTAGAAACTGTAATACTACTTTTTGAATTGTGTTTCTTAACAATCATTGGTACAGGTTTCAGTAATGACAGTCAGGAGGGTCTTCATTGGTCCAACAAATTTTCTGTTCACTAAATGCTAATAGAAAAAGATAAGAGTGAAAAGTCTTTTGTGTTCTGTTCGATTGGCTTTATGTGAAAAGTCCCCTAAAAGATATTTTCCTTCCCTAAAAGATAATTTCTAAGATTGTCCCATCTATTGTCTTTATCTCAGGGCCCAGTTGATGTGTCCTTGTGAGTCCTTGTGAGCCCAGCTCCACTTAGGTCACATTCTCTATGCTAAAGGAGAAGGAATAAATGATTCCAATATGATTTTCTAAATCAACTGGTATAACATAAAATAATATAAAATGTGCTTTACTTCTTTGGGAATAAGGTACCCAATTTCTCTTTGCTGATCTTGGTAGCTTGGTGATGTGCCCCCAAACCTTAATCCATAAGGAGCCTGAGAACTGCCAACCTTATCCCTTTTACTCCTTCCTAGAAGGCCTAAGTATGGAGCAAATAGTGATATTTCTAGAAAGAGAGAAAAAGGGAGAGGAAAGTAGTAGTGATTTGTATGTAAAATATTGAAAGGCAGGTGATAACTGCAATGTGTAGAAATTTATATCTGAGGTCTAGAAGTCATCAAACTGCCTAAAGTTTCTGTTAAGAAGCCCAAATGTTTAGAAAAATAATTTAGACATCTTAGCCTCTGCAATAAAAAATGCATATTTTATTTACATATTTTTTAAAAGAGTATGTCGGAGTTGGCATTAACTCTTTAGAACTGATATACTGCACATAACCAACAATCTATGTTTTCACTTAATTACTTGTAAAAGAGAATTCTTTTTGCTTGTGATGGTGCAGTGGATATTGTCTTGATGGGAAGGACAGGGAAGGAAATGACAAAGCTCTTAATAGAGGCTTTCACTGTATTCAAAACCCTATCTCAGGTGTTTAAGGAGCCCTGGTGGCACAACAGTTAAGCGCTTAGCTGCTATCAGAAAAGTTGATGGTTTGAACCCACCCAGAGGCTCCATGGGAGAAAGACCTGGTGATCTGCTCCCGTAAAAATTACAGCCTAGAAAACCCTATGAGGCAGCTCTACTCTGTCACATGGAGTTGCCATGAGTCAGAATCCACTGATGGCACCTAACAACAACAACATCTCAGGTGTGCCTACAAACACATACACTCACAGAAAACAAATACACCCTCATCAGTCAGTGTATTCTTGAGCAGCAGATATTTGAATAATATAAGTACATCTGAGGACCAGGGACTGAAGAAATTCAATAAAAATAAAATGTATGTTAGTTGAATTTTGCAGAATAAGAAAGTGGCTACTCACAAGATGTTAAAAACGGAATGTTTCCTACCAAAACTCAGAATATTAGAATTTGAAGGGAACTAGGAGGATAAGACCCTGCAACTAGTATAAAGTGTACATTGCTTCTCACCCTGTGTTGTAATTGCTGTAGATGTATCTGTCTCCCCACCAGACTGTGAGCAGTGACCACAAGAACAAAGTCTTTTCACCTTCTGCATGCCCAGCTCTTAGCATAGTGCCCAACACTAATGAATGCTGAAAAAATTACTCTATCCATCTTGAAGAATTAAAATTCAGGACAGGTTAAAAAAAAAAAGTATTCTTTCATGAAGACAGATGTAAATTTAAGGTACTACTCATTACCACTGCCCCTCAATCCAGACTACTGTGAAGCAAATGCCAGGCATCATATGATTCTATCCATAAATATGTCAGCCTGTATTTCTGGAAGGGTTCCTTAAAAAACAAACAAAAAAATCGTACAATACCATTATCACACCTGAAGTATCAACCACTTCCTTAATACTGTTAAATATCCAGTGTTCATATTTCCCCATCTTTCTCCTAATCTATGTTACAACTTATTTGAATCAATATCAAATTAAGGTATATACATTGCATTGGTTGATATGTCTCCTGAATCTCTTTTTAAAAACTTTTAATTAATCTTTATTTCTTTTCTCTAACTTTTTTATTTGAAAAAATTCAAAGCTACAGAAAACTTGCAAAAAATAAAATAAAATACAGGTACAGTAAAGGCACCGCATTTATCACTTGTTAAAATTTTGCTGTGTTGAAGGTTGGGTTCTCTGGAAAGCAGATGCTGAGATGGAGTGAGGAGTGCAATCGGTTTATTGGAGACAAACATCTGTGAGGGAGCCCTGGTGGTGCAGTGGTTAAGAGCTCAGCTGCTAACCAAAAGGTCAGCAGTTCAAATCCACCAGCTGCTCCTTGGAAACCCTGTGGGGCAGTTCTACTCTCTCCTATAGGTCACTATGAGTCAGAATCGACTTGATGACAACGTGTTTGGTTTTTGGGTTTGGTAACACCTTTGAGAGAAAAAGAAAGGAAGCAAAATTATGCAGAGGGAGAGGAAAGCAGGTCTAACAAAGTCTCTATCAGCCAAGAGAGTGTTCCAGTGTTTGTTAGAAGAGATATTGGTCCAGGGCTGCCCCAAGAATAGTGTATCCTCAGCTGGAAAGCTGAAGTAACATTTTCCTTGGAGCTGGAAAGTAGATCTTTTTCTGAAGGGAAATCTGGGCAATACATCTTTGTTTCTCCCAGAGACACACTATCTGCACTGCATGAATCTGCTTCTCCACACAGCTATGGGGAGCAACTTTGCCAGAGTTCTGGTGCTGTCAGCTTGAGGGGAAGCTTAGACGAGGGAGGTTAGTGGGACAAACTACAGTCCCTGTTGTAGCAGCTGGTGACAGTGATACAACTGGTACTCATCACCTCTTCCTTTACTATCGATTCTAAGTTCCCCTTGCTGATCTTGGTAGCTTGATGATGGGCCCCCAAGCCCTCATTCATGAGGCACCTAAGGACCCCCAATCTTATCCCCTTCATGCCTTCCTAGAAGGCCTGAGTATAGACCAAATAGTGGTATTTCTAGAAAGAGACATCCTGTTACTTGGAGAGGAAAGAAATGATTTAGTGGAAGTCATGAGATAGGAAAAAAAAAGTCTCACCAGTTGACTTTCATATCATGTGAGAAAAGTGCAACGGGAAGCACTTAAAGAGTTTTAATTACACAAAGTCATGTAAAGAACGCTTATTTATCTATTCTGTGGCACCATCATAAAGTGTAAGTACTCCCGGTGTTAACGTGGAGCCCCCAAGTGTGATGTGACTTTTAGGGGAGGGGGTCTATTAAGGAAAGGACAGAGTTAGCAAAATACTAGGCACTATGGGGAACACCAAACTACAGGCTCACAATCTAGATGAGGAAAAAATAACAGCACCAATGAAACAATCAGAAAATGATAGTAATAATGAGGTCACTGTTAGATCATTGGGCAGCATGATAATCTTATTTTTCTGAAATTTGTAAAATGGACGACTTTGCCTTTTGGAGAGCTAACTTGGAGCTCTGGAAGTCCAGGAAGTATTGGTGTGTTGTAGGATGTTATGGATTGAACTGTGTCCTCCCAAAATATGTGTTGGAATCCTAACCCCTATACCTGTGGGTACAATCCCATTTGGGAATATGTTTTTCTTTGTTATGTTAATGAGACTACATCAGTATAGGGTGTTTTATTTTATTTTTTATTGTGCTTTATGTTGAAGTTTACAGCTCAAGGTAATTTTGTATACAAAAATTTATACACATATTATTATATGATACTAATTGCAATCCCTATAATGTGACAGCATACTCCCCCTTTCCACCCCAGGTTTACTGTGGCCATCCAACCAGCTCCTGTCCATTCCTGCTTTCTCATCCTGCCTCTGGATAGGAGCTGCCCATTTGGTCTCGTGTATCTGCTTGAACTAAGAAGCACACTCTTTGCGAGTATTATTTTATGTTTTACAGTCCAGTCTAATCTTTGTCTGAAGAGCGGGCTTTGGGAATGGTTTTAGTTCTGGGTTAACAGGACATCCGGGGGCTATGGCTTCGAGGGTTCCTCCAGTCTCAGTCAGACCATTAACTCTGGCCTTTTTACATGAATTTAGGTTTTTCTCCACGTTTTTCTCCTGCTCCATCAGGGATGGTAATTGGTGGTAGCCAGGCACCATCTAGTTCTTCTGGCCTCAGGTTAATGGAGTCTTTGGTTTATGTGACCCCTTTGTCTCTTGGGCTAATATTTTTCTTGTGTCTTTGGTGTTCTTCATTTTCCTTTGTTCCAAGTGGGTTTTCTTTGTTATGCTAATGAGACCATATTAGTAGGGTGTTTTAAACCTACTAGCTTTTGAGAAAGATTAGGCACAAAGAAGCAAGCACAAAGGGAGGGAAAGATACCTGCTATCTGGAGATGAATGCCTACAGAAACTGAAAGAGATCCTTCCTCAAAGAGGACAGAGAGACTTCCTCTAGAGCTGATGCCGTAAATTCTGACTTCGAGCTTCCTAAACTGTGAGAAAATAATTTTCTGTTTGTTAAAACCACCCACTTGTGGTATTTCTGTTACAGCAGCACTAAGGAACTTAAATTCCAAGGACATAGTGATAAGTTTTTTATGCCTATAGCATGATGGAATTTCTGACTCTTACCCTATGGGTTCCATTTATGATTCTGTTCTGGTGACAACTACACTTTTTTATAAAAAAAAACAACAACAAACAACTTCTCACTGGTCTCTTTGTCTCCCTGTCTCTCCATAATTTACATGATATGCTGCTGCCAGTTTAATTTCCCTAGGGTGACCCCCCACTATGAGTCACACACTTGTATAATCCTCTCCTCTCCTGTTACTTGCTTCTAACCAATAGAATATGGCCAAGGTGGTGGGATGTCACTCCTTTGATTCTGATTGCAAAGACCTGGAGTTAGAAAACCAAAAAGGAAGAACACACTCGGCATTTCTCAAGCTGAAAGAACTGAAGAAAAAATTCAAGCCTTGAGTTGCAATGTTGAAGGAATCTATGGACAAAATACTGAATGACGCAGGAAGTGTCGAAACGAAATTATGGAAAAACATCATTAATGTCACACATAAGTAAAATTTTGCTGAAGATCATTCAAAAGCAGCTGCAGCAGTATATTGACAGGGAACTGCCAGAAATTCAAGCTAGATTCAGAAGAGGACATGGAACGAGGGATATCACTGCTGAAGTCAGATGGATCCTGGCTGAAAGCAGAGAATACCAGAAAGATGTTTACCTGTGTTTCATTGACTGTGCAAAGGCATTCGACTGTGTGGATCATAACAAATTATGGATAACAGTGTGAAGACTGGGAATTCCAGAACACTTAATTGTGTTCATGAGGAACCTGTACATAGACCAAGAGGCAGTCATTCGAACAGAACCCGTGGTTACTGCGTGGTTTAAAGTTAGGGAAGGTGTGCGTCAGGGTTGTATCCTTTCACCATACTTCTTCAATCTGTATGCTGAATAAATAATCTGAGAAGCTCGACTATATGAAGAAGAATGGGGCATCAGGATTGGAGGAAGACTCATTAACAACCTGCGATATACAGATGACACAATCTTGATTATTGAAAGTGAAGAGGACTTGAAGCACTTACTGATAAAGATCAAGGACTACAACCTTCAGTATGGATTATACCTTAACATAAAGAAAACAAAAATCCTCACAACTGGACCAGTAAGCAACATAATGATAAATGGAGAAAAGATTGAAGTTGTCAAGGATTTCGTTTTACTTGGATCCACAATCAATACCCATGGAAGCAGCAGTCAAAAAATCAAAGTATACATTGCATTGGGCAAATCTGCTGCAAAAGATCTCTTTAAAGTATTAAAAAGCAAAGATCACTTTAAGGACTAAGGCGGGCCTGACTCAAGCCATGGTGTTTTCAATCACCGCCTATGCATGAGAAAGCTGGACAATGAATAAGGAAGACCAAAGAAGAATTGATGCCTTTGAATTATGGTGTTGGCGAAGAACATTGAATATACCACAGACTTGCAAAAGAACAAACAAATCTGTCTCTGAAGAAGTACAGCCAGAATGTTCCTTAGAGGAAAGGATGGCGAGACTTTGTCTCACATAATTTGGACATGTTATCAGAAGGAACTAGTCCCTCGAGAAGGATATCATGCTTGGTAAAGTAGAGGGTCAGTGAAAGAGAGGAAGACCCTCAATGAGACGGATTGACACAGTGGCTGCAGCAAAGGGCTGAGGCATAAAAACGAATGTGAGGATGGCACAGAACTGGGCAGTGTTTTGTTCTGTTGTACATGGGGCTGCTATGAGTTGGAATAGACTAGATGGCACCTAAAAACAACATATATATATACATATGTTGTTAGGTGCTGTTGAGTTGGTTCCAACTCATAGTGACACTATGTACAAAAGAATGAAACACTGCCCAGTACTGTGCCATCCTCACGATTGTTACAATGCTTAAGCCCATTGTGTGTGTGTGTGTGTGTGTGTGTATATATATATGTATATATACACATACATGTACATATATATCCACACATACATGTATATACAAACTCCAACTTGCTAGATTTTCCTGGCTGGCTTTGAAGAAGTAAGCTACTATGTTGTAAGAGGGCGTTTGGTGTGGCCTATGTGGCAAGGAATTATGGGCAGCCTCTAGGACCCGAGGGCCGCTTCCATCCGACAGCCAGTAAGAAGCCAGGACCCTTAGTCTTACAGCTACAAGGGAATCAATGAGCCTGAATGAGCTTGGAATTGGATTCTGCCCTAGCTGGGTCTCCAGTTGAGAATGCGGTCTGGCTGACACCTTGATTGCAGTCTTGTAAGACACTGAGCAGAGCACTCAGCTAAGCTGTGCCTGAATTTCTGATGCACAGAAACTGGGAGATAATAAATATGTGCTATTTTAGGCTACTAAGTTTGTAGTAATTTGTTAGGCAGCAATAAAGAAAGAAATACAATATTGTTAGGAAAAGCACCATTCTATATTTTGGTCAAAAGTCTTCAATGACTTTTCATTGTCTTTGGAATAAAGCTCAAAAAAAAAAACTTACATGGGCATTCAAGACCTTTCATTATCAGACCTTACTCTATTTTTCCCATGTTATTTCTTATCATTTGGACCAAATCAACTTTTCCAGCAGTTTTCAATAACTTCCCCTTCATGCCCCTTTACTTTCCCCAAATTTAACTTTCTATTT
>NW_004443999.1:6848467-6895001 GCF_000243295.1 Trichechus manatus latirostris
CCTATAGGGTCTCTATGAGTCAGAATCGACTTGACGGCAATGGGTTTTGGTTTTGCGTTTATGGGGCAGTTCTACTCTGTCCTGTAGGGTCTCTATGAGTCAGAAGGGACTTGACGGCAGTGGGTTTGTTGTTGTTTTTTTTTACATCACAATACTGGTTACAAAGTTGTTTTCATTTTCCAACTCTTCCTATTTCAGATCGTACCCATTTTTCTAGACCTCCATAAAATCTAATGTGATTATTCCCCCTCGACCCACCCTAGAAGTAATTTATCTTTTTTCCCATACTCCTTATGTTGTGTACTTCTCATACTGCACTGTAGTATAGCTATATATCTGGATGGACATTTGCAATTCTTTTTAGCTGCCCAGCATCCAACATACTCTTCAACATTTAGGAAATTCCCTACCTTTTGAGTCTCTGTGGAAAGCTGAACCAGCCTCCCTCTATAGAAGCTGAACATGCCAGATTCTTGCTTTCTCAGCTTCGCTTTCAGGTAAGGCTCAATAAATACATGTTGAACTGAATTTTTCAATTATTTAAATATTTTAAAATGTTGGTATATAATTCCTTCAGATGAGAAGAATATTTATTCAAATAAATATATTCAAGATCTGTTTACTGAAAATGCAAATCTTAATTTTGACTAACAGAAGGTTATATGTAAAAAATATGTACGTATTTTTCTGAATTAGAAGTGTTTTATCCATTAGTATTTGAGTATTTATTTTAGCCCTTGGTTCAGAATACAAATATACATGAAACCAAAATCAGTTGCCGTGGAGTTGGACTTGAACTCATGGCAACCCTATATGTATCAGAGTAGAACTGTGCTCCATAGAGTTTTTAATGACTAATTTTTTAGAAGAAGATCACCAGTCCTTTGTTCTGAAGTGCTTTGGGTGAGCGTGAATAAGTGCTAACTATTTGCACCACCCAGAGACCCCATATATATATATACACAGACATTGACAATAGGTTTTGTAAAATTGGTATAGAGGGGCCAGAATGCCAACAGTTTGTAGAAGTCTGCTAACCTTTGTATTCTGAGAAAGGTATTTGAAACATAGTAAGTGTTCAATTAATATTTGTTGAATAAAAGAGCCCACTTTATCTAGGAAAAGATATTCTATAATTTCCTTCACAAACCAAACTACACTGAGTGTAGCCTAAGCTTATCATATGGTAACCATTCTGTCATGGATTGAATTGTGCCCCCCAAAAAATATCTGTCAACTTGGCTAGGTCATGATTCCCAGTACTGTATGATTGTCTACCATTTTATCATCTGATGTGATTTCCCTTCATGTTGTAAATCTTATCCCTGTGGTGTTAATGAGATGGATTATTGGCAGTTGCATCGATGAGATCTACAAGATTAGATAGTGTCTTAAACCAATCTTTTTTGAGATATAAAAGAGAGACATGAGCAGAGAGACATAGGGACCTCATACCACCAAGAAGGCACAGCAACGGGAGCAGAGCGCATCCTTTGGACCTGGGCTTCCTGCACGGAGAAGCTCCTAGTCCAGGGGAAGATTGATGACAAGGACCTTTCTCCATAGCTGATAGAAAAAGCCTTCCCCTGGAGCTGACACCCTGAATTTGGACTTGTAGCCTACTAGACTGTGAGAGAATAAATTTCTCTTTGTTAAAGCCATCCATTTGTGGTATTTCTGTTATAGCAGCACTAGATAACTAAAACACATTCTGTGCCTCCTATATTTCTAAAAAAAATTCTTATATGGTTACAAAGAGGGAATGGGTATATTGAAGCCAGTTGGCTGAGGGATTAATTTCCTCTATCTGCATCATTTCTTCCTCAACACATAAAATGTGATTGCAAAGCAGTTAGTCAAAAATAGAAGAAAATCATAGAATTTCAATTTGCAGTACAAGACAATTTCAGAATTACTGATTTTCAAGTGTTCTATTGACTTCCCTGGTCAACAGTATGATTTGTTTTTTCTACTTATGGTGGCAGCAGAGCCGGTGTTTATAAATAAACAGAAACAGAATATAAAAGGCAACACTTGAGACCTAAAGTA
The DNA here is from genome assembly GCF_000243295.1 of Trichechus manatus latirostris. Lineage (NCBI taxonomy): Eukaryota > Metazoa > Chordata > Mammalia > Sirenia > Trichechidae > Trichechus > Trichechus manatus. The sequence goes on from NW_004443999.1 coordinate 6,850,517, forward strand.
CAGTGCAGTGGTTGGACTCTGAATCATCTAGTGATGAAAAGAGCGAGTGTTAACAAATGTTGGAGAGGCTGTGGGGAGATTGGAACTTATGCACCGCTGATGGGAACGTAAAATGGTGCAACCATTTTGGAAAACAATATGGTGCTTCCTTAAAAAGTTAGAAATACTATACAATCCAGCAATTCCACTCCTAGGAATATACCCGAGCAAAATAAGAGTCGTCACACGAATAGACATGTGCACACCCATGTTCATTGAAGCATTATTCACAATAGCAAAAAGATGGAAGCATCCTAAGTGCCCATCAACAGACAAATGGATAAACAAACTATGGTACATACACACAAAGGAATACTATGCAACAATAAAGAACGATGAATCTGCAAAACATCTCACAACATGGATGAATCTAGAGGCCATTACGTTGAGTGAAATAAGTCAATCACAAAAGGACAAACACTGTATGAGACCGCTATTATAAAAACTCATGAACATGTTTACACACAGAAAGAAACGATCTTTGATGGTTACGAGGGAGGGGAGAGATGGGGAGGGAAAAGCACTAACTAGACAATACATAAGTAGTAACTTTGGTGAAGGGTAAAACAGTACACAATCCTGGGGAAGTCAGCACAACTTGACCAAGGCAAAGTCATAAAAGCTTCATAGACACAGTCAAACTCCCTGGACAACTGAGTTACTGGGCTGAGGGCTGGACACCATGGTCTCTCAGGGGACATCTAGCTCAGTTGGCATAACATAGTTTATAAAGAAAATGTTCTTCATCCGACTTTGGTGAGTAGCATCTGGGGTCTTAAAAGCTTGTGAGTGGTCATTTGAGATACATCTACTGGCCCCACCCCATATGGAGCAAAGGAGAATGAAGAAAACCAAAGAAACAAGGAAAAGATTAGTCCAAAGGACTAATGGACCACAACTACCACAGCCTCCACCAGACTGAGTCCAGAACAACTAGATGGTGTCCGGCTACCACCACCGACTGCTCTGACAGGGATCACAATAGAGGGTCCCGGACAGAGCTGGAGAATAATGTAGAACAAAATTCAAACTCACAAAAAAAGACTAGACTTACTGGTCTGACACAGACTGGAGAAATCCCAAGAGTATGGCTCCCTGACACCCTTTTAACTCAGTAGTGAAGTCACTCCTGAAGTTCACCATTTAGCTGAAGATTAGACAGGCCTATAAAACAAACAATAACACATGTAGTTCAACCATGTATACAAGACTAAATGAGCATACCAACCCAAAAGCAAAGGCAGGAAGGGACAGGAAAGCTGGATGAATGAAAATGGGGAAGCTGAGGTCAAGAAGGGGAGAGTGTTGACACATCTCGGGACTGGCAACCAATGTCACAAAACAGTTTATGTATTAATTGTTTAATGAGACACTAATGTACTCTGTAAACTTTCACCTAAAGCACAATAAAAAGAAGAAAAAGAGGGAACGCCTCCCAGGATGCTGAAGGAATCTGCAATGTGTTGCTGGGGGAAGACATATAAGTGGGAAGGAGGGAGAGGGAGAAGTCTGCCATTAGCAGGTACAACGAATTGTTGACAGGAAGTCTTTTGAACAAACCAGTACTTAGCACCTTTTTGCAAATTAGGACACAAACGACCCTACCTGAAGTAGTTGATTCTGCTCTGTTCTGGTCTCCTAATCCTCTGTTCCAGGCTCTTGTGTCCAATAGGATCTTACTACTTAAGGTGTGGTCTGAATACCAGCAGCAATCGGTATTAACCTGGGAGTTTGTTACAAATGCAGAATCTCAGAGCCCACCCCAGACCTACTGAATCAGAAACTTCATTTTAACACGATCCCTAGGTGATTCGAGTACACAGTAACCTTTGAGGACTGTAATAGGACTCCCTGCTTGTCCTATAAATCCACTGTTGTGTGCCATCGAGTCATTTCTACTCATAGCGACCCTATGTGACAGAGTAGTACTGCCCTTAGGTTTCTAGGCTATAATTTTTATGGGAGCAGATAGCCAGGTCTTCCTCAAGGCGGCTGGGCGGGTTCCAACAGCCGGCCTTTCGGTTAGCAGCGGAGCGCTTAGCTGTTTCGCCCCTTACCAGGTTGGTAGCGGGGATGGGTAGGTGGTTATTGACAGTCTATAAAGAGGGGAAAAAAGCCATGGAATGAATATCTTTTGTATCTTTTAATAAAATTGACCATTGGCCACCAGCATGACGGTACAGTTTTTCCCTTGGCTGCCATTCATTCATTCATTCAACAAATATTTGGCAGGAAGATGGGCGAGCATAATAAATAATTAACGTTTATTGAGCTCGGTTAATCTCCTGGACATCCACCAGATTATTACCCCTATTTTCTAAATGGGGAAACTGAGGAAAGAGAGAAGAGAAGCAACTTGCCCAAGATGACACTAATGGAGTGCAGTGGAGGAACACGGATTTGAACACACGGCTTTGAATGCAGAGCTCACACTCCACTACACTTCACTGCCACCCACACGGAGAGTGGCTATTCATTTCCTCTTCTCTGCAGGAGGGTTGTACAAGGTCTGACTTGCTTTAGGCGGGTGGCAGAGTTCCTCTCTCTGGACCTCTGTCATGGGCAACAGCCAGGGTCGGGGGAAACAGAAACCAACATCCAAGAGGTCACATCTTCCAGGCTCCTGGACGCAGCCGTAGGGGTAGAAGGGTAGATAGGCAACATCCCCGTTCCAGAGAAGACCTAGACTTGCCATTTCATCCGTCCCTCTATCTTGGTCCTCCCGGATTGGGAGTTGGAGGCGAAAAGAGAGCCGAGAACAGACTTCCCACAATCAAAATGGCGACCGCTCACTCCTTGCCCACAGTTGGCCGTTCGGTCTCCATGGTAACTCGTCCGGCCGCTTCGGTGCCGGTTTAGGTCCTGAGTGCAGGGAAATTGTGAGCATTTCCCGCCCCCTCCTTTTTTTGCGACAGTTGCAGCGAAAGTCACGGCAGTTGAGGCTGGTGTCAGCTGATTTACTGCGGCGGCGGCGGCGGCGGTGGCGGCGGCAACGGCTACGGCGCCTTGCAGCTTCGGCAGGGAGACGGCGGCTGGACAGCGGTGGCGGTCCCCAAGGTTTCCCACCCAGAGTGGCCCATCCCATATCCTTCTTGCATACGCCCTCGCCTTGTCCTCCTCGTTTGCTGGGGCTCCCACGGGTGGACAGACAGAAAATATCGGGCATGAGATGAGGCTGTGACAGGTAAGGGGGCTTTCGATCTTCCCCAGGGGAACCCCCGCGCGGGTTGTGCTTGTACTGCGGATCGGGGTCAAGGGTCATCAGCCCCACTCCAGCGGGGCCGCCGCGAGCTGTCAGAGCGCTGGTGCTCCAAAGCTCTGTCCCGAGCCTCGCCTGCAGGTCCAGGCCCACAGCTAGGCGCCTGTGCCAGGAGCGTGGGGATCCTGCAGGGGTCTTTGATTAGTGAATGGCATTTGCTTCTGGTGACAGTGGCTTTGATCTTGAGATGGGACCTCCTTCTCTTCAAGGGCAGTCTAAACGGGAGTGAGGTGGGTAGTGGTGATGAGTGGGTGGTTATTGACATGCTTTTGGGTCGTGCTGTGCTTGCTGTTGGAGTACACATGGTCCCTCCTTGCCTGCTGGTATTACTCTGTAGTTTGTTCTTGCCTAAAAGTGGAGTGTTATATTGCCTGCTGGCATTGAGACGTCTGTTAGAGTTTCATCTTTGAGATGCCACCTGCCAGTTCTCATCCTTTTGCCCTAGGATTTGGTCTGAGAGGATACCTGCTATTCCATTTACTAGTGGGTCTCAGCGTTCTGAAGCTATATGTTAGGAGTTAGCACTACCCTGCCTTTGATTCAGAAATCGTGCTTTATGTTTTTGATTCACTTGCTATGTCAGTTTCTCAAGTCCTAGGTAGAATTTGTAGGTTCCATATGGAAACTAACAACCACAACAATGTAGTCTGAGATTGTGGCACCTACAGTTGCATCAAAGGCTTCATTGGTATTGTTATTGCTGATTTTAGGATCTAATCAGTCACAGCTACAGCTTCCTTTCATTGTAACGTTTGCCAGCCGGCAAAAAAGACAAGCTGTAACTCTTTGGTATGTTTATCATTTACAACTTTATGGACAAGATTGCAGAAGTCCAAGATTGCAAGATTTGCCTGTTGTCTGAGGAACTGAATGAGTTTTTGAAATTTCGTTACAGAAAGTATCTAGTTTAGATCTGCTCCTTGCTTTATAAGCAAACTTGTGACAATATGGAGGTGGAGGGAGGCTTGCAAGTGAAAGTCATGTGTTGAAAATGCTTGTATTATTATGAAGAATCAAAAAACTGTCATGATTTTTTAAAAATAACATTTATTTCAAATTGGGGAAATGGTTCACTATAAATAGATAGTTAATGCCTCATTGTTAACTTTGGTTAGAGATTGTGGTAGAAGTATTCATTTGTTTATATGTGTATCTTTATTTTCTAACTGCTCCAGAGCCCTACTTAACAGCAAAACTAGGCTATATACTTTATATTTTCTTATTGCCACCTGTAGTCAAATTTTTAAAGATCTTAATGATTGATGAATCAAACGGCTTGGGCTTTGCCTTGTTTCTTGAGTATCTCTGTGGGAATTTAACTTAAACTCTGGAGTACTGAAAGAGCCCTGGTGGCACACTGGTGAACCCCTTGGCTGCTAACCAGAAGGTCTGTGGTTCAAACCCACTAGCTGCTCCGCAGGAGAAAGACGTGACAGTTGGCTTCTGTAAAGATTTACAGTCTTGGAAACCCTATGGGGCAGTTCTACTCCGTCCTATAGGATTGCTACGAATGGAATCATCTGGACAGCAGCAGGAAATGAGAAAAGTAGAATGACATTCAGCTTTAGTGGTGTGCTCTGTATTAGGTCTGAGTCCTTAAAGTTTGTTTCAGGGATTCAGTTAATCTTAGTCAATTCAGTGATTGTCATCAAGCTGTCCAAGACCTCTCTCTCATTTTTTTTTTTAAATAATTTGTTTCCTTTTATTTCCAATTCCCACTCCATTCTCCTGCCCATCAAACTATATGCAAACTTTCTGTCATAGATTGAATTGTGTTCCCCCAGAATATGTCAACTTGGCTGGGCCATGATTCCCAGTACTGTGTGATTGTCCACCATTTTGTCATCTGATGTGATTTTCCTATGTGTTGTAAATCTCTATGATGTTGATGAGATGGGATTAGTGGCAGTTATGTTAGTGAGGCAGTGTTTAATCTACAAGATTAGATTGTGCTTTAAGTCAATCTCTTTTGAGATATAAAAGAGAAAAGCAAGCAGAAAGACATGGGGAGCTCATACTACCAAGAAACTAGAGCCAGGAGAATAGCGTTTCCTTTGGATGTGGGGTCCCTGCACTGAGAAGCTGCTTGACCAGGGGGAGATTGATGACAAGGCCCTTCATCCAGAGCTGACAGAAAGACAAAGGCTTCCCCTGGAACTGATGCCCTGAATTTGAATTTGTAGCTTAATAGACTGAGAGAATAAATTTCTCTTTGTTAAAGCCATTTACTTGTGGTATTTCTGTTATAGCAGCACTAGATAACCAAGACACTTTCTAATGCACCTGATGTGTATCCTTCTGTTTGTGTGTGTTATTAAATGTATATTGTTTTGGATGCCCATATTTTTAATTTATAGAGATGATATGCTGCATATCTCATTAAAACATTTTTTCTCTCCATACTATGTTTTAAAGATCTATTCGTGTTGCTGTTCATCTTTTCTTTTAATTACTACTTCATTCTCAAAAAAATTATTGACATAGGTTCACAAATACTAATTACCACAGTATGGTAGCTAAAACACGAGAAAATTTGACAATCAGCGGCTATAAAAACACTGGCAGCAATGAAAACAATAGCGTGTACTTGTAGCCCTGCAGACGAAACCACATGATTCACAGCATTGTAGTAATTGGGAAATAATGACAGCTCTGACTGGAGCATGTTGTTGTGTGCTGTCAAGTCAATTCCAACTCATAGCGACCCTGTAGGACAGAGTAGAACTGCCCTATAGAGTTTCCAAGGAGCAGCTGGTGGATTCAGTCTGCCGACCTTTTGGTTAGCAGCCAGAGCTCTTAACCACTTTGTCACCAGGGCTCCAAAACCAAACCTGTTGCCGTTGAATCAATTCTGACTTATAGCAACTCCATTTAGAAGGTTCAGAAAGTAAGTTAGCATACAATTTTAGCCTTGTAGGTATATTGATACATGTAAGCTGGGCTTATGAAAAATATTTTTGTTGTTATAACTAACTACAAGAATATTTTTATAAAAAATAATACATTTCTGCTGAAACACTGCTCAAAAATTTTATAAATAGTCATTTTGGTGTTACACCCTCTGACAGTGTCACCTGGTGTGGTCCACACCCCCCACACCCTCCAGTGATACAGTGGTTGCAATGGTCTATACTCCTGTGGACAGTTCATAAGCATTTCTATAGCCTTGTATCCCCACCAATGCTTTGTGTAATCTAGCACCCTAATTTTTCCAGACTAATAGATACAGAGTAAAATCTCATTGTAAATTACACTTCATTGATTACTAATGAGTATTTCTTCTTGTGCATTTTATCTTTTTGAGTTTCTTCTTTTGTAAAATTGTTTCCCTAAAATTGTTCATCCCTTTAACCATTTTCATTTTGGAGTGTTAGTCCTTTTCTTGATGATTTGCAGGAATTCCTTGCATTTCCTAGATATTAGTCCTTTAGATATTACAAATATATCTGTTCCTAATCTGTTATTTGTTTATAACTTGTGTGTGTGTGTGTGTGTGTGTGTGTGTGTATGTACTTTAGGTGAAAGTTTACAGAGCCAATAAGTTTCTCATTCAAAAACTTATACACAACTTGTTTTGTGACATTGGTTGTAAATCCCACAATGTGTCAGTACTCTCCCGCTTTCCACCCTGTATTCCCCATTTCCCTTCATCCAGTTTTCCTATCCCTTGTTGCCTTTTCATCTTTACTTTTGGGCAGGTGTTGTCCATTTGGTCTTGTATACTTGACTGAGCTAAGAATCATGTTCCTCACATGTGATATTGTTTTAGAGGCCTGTCTAACCTTTGTCTGAAAGAATAACTTTGGGAGTGGCTTCAGTTCTGAGTTAGAAGGGTGTCCTGGTGGTATAGTCTCAGGGATTCCTCCAGGCTCTGACCAGTAAGTGTGGTCTTTTTTGTGAATTTGAATTATTTTCTACATTTTTCTCCCGCTCTGTCCGGGATCCTCTATTGTGACCCCTTGCATATAGCTTTTATGCTGTCGTTCAGTGAACAGAAATTTCAATTTTGATATAATCAAATTAATTATTTTGTTTCTCTTAGAGGTTATGTTTTGTGGGTTTTGTTTATAAAGTCTTTGTCCAACCTTATGACACAAAGTTACTCTCCTGTATTATGCACTACTAACTTCATAGTTTTCCTTTAAACAGAGAGGTCTTTAATATAGAGAGTCTATCTTTTGTATGTCATAAAGTAGAGATCTGTTTTTTAATTTTGAATATAGTATACCAGTTTTCCCAATGCCATTCTCTTCTTTTCCATAGATAAATGATGCCACGTTTATTATACATTAAGTTCTCATTTGTACTCTGAATGCTGTATTTTGTTCCTTTGGTTTATTTGTCTGTTCTTGCTCTAATACCATGCTGTTTTATTACTATGACTTTGTAGTGTTTTTTCCCTATATGAATCATTCTTCCCATTTATTTTGTTTTAATTTTATTTTGAAATGATTATAGATTCACAGGAATTTGCAAAAATAGTACAGAGATGTCTAGTTTCTCCCCATGGTTACATTTTATACAACTTCACTCTAAGTTTCCCTTAGTGGTTACATTTTATACAATTATAATAAAATATCAAAACCAGGAAATTGACATTGATACAGTGATTGTGTATAGTTCTATGCCATTTTTCACCTGTAGATTTGTGCAACCACCATTGCAATAGTTTCAGATCTGTTTCATCCCCACAAAGATCTCCTTCTTGTTAGACCCACCTTCCTCACCCCCCCACCATTCCCAACTCCTGGTAACCACTCATTAGTTTTCCATCTGCATAATTTTATCATTTTGAGAATGTTATATAAATGGAATCGTACACTTTGGGAGCTTTTGATATTGAGATTTATCCAGATGGTTGGATGAGACAATTCTTGAGATACACCGAAATTTTTGCATGTATCAATAGTTCAGTAGTATTCCATGGCACATATTTACCACAAGTTATTTAACCTTTCAACTGTTGAAGTACATCTGGGCTGTGTCTAGTTTTTTCGATTACAAATAAAGCTGCTGTGAAAATTCTTGTACAGTTTTTTGTGTGTGGATATAAAGTTTCATTATTTTTTTTTCTGGGATATATGCCCAGGAGTGTGATTGTTGGTTGGCATGATAAATGTATGTTTAGTTTTGGAAGAAACTGTCAAAGTGTTTTCCAGAATGTCTGTGTACCATTTTACATTCTCACCAGCAATGTATAGAGATCAATTTTCTCTGCATTTTTTGAAGTGTTCCAATAGATGTTTGGAGTCCAGTGGCTCAGGGTTTAAGAGCTCAGCTGCTAACCAAAAGGTTGGCAGTTCGAATCCACCAGCTGCTCCTTGGAAACCCTATGGAGCAGTTCTACTTAGTCCTGTAGGGTCGCTATGAGTCAGAATAGACTGGACGACAATGGGTTTGGTTTTTGGTTTAATAGATGTTTAAGAGGCTGTGGTGGCACAATGGTTAAATGCTCAGCTGCTAACGAAAAAGTTGGCAGTTCAAACCCACCCAGCAGCTTCATGGGAGAAAGACTTGTTGATCTGCTTCCATAAAGATTATAGCCATGAAAAACCTATGGGGCAGTCCACATGGGGTAACTATGAGTTGAAATCAACTGGACCTCCCACAACAATAGCTGTATACCAGTAATTTCCAATTCCCTGGTGGCTGTTGAAATTTTTGTGTGCCTCGAATCCGTTCTGACTCATAGTGACCCTATAGGACAGAGTAGGACTGCCCCATAGAGTTTCCTAGGCTGTAATCTTTACAGAAGCAGACTGCTACATTTTTTGCCGAGCAGCTAGTGGGTTCAGACTGCCAACCTTTCAGTTCGCAGCTGAGTGTTTAACCATTACCAACACCTGGGCTCCTTCACGAATGGCTAATCTAGTGGGACAAGTTTTCTCTTCTTCTTTGCCCATTTTCCAAGTTGGCTTAGCTATTTGTGTATTTTCACTCTCTCCTATATATTTTAGAGTTAGTTTGAGTTTCTAAAAACAACCCAACTAGAATTTTAATTGACAATGCATTTAATTTATAAATTTATTTTGGGGAGAATTGACATCTTTATAATATTAGGTTGTTTTGCCCAAGTGCGTGGAATGGTCTTCTATTTGTGACTTTGAGTAGAAAGAAATTTTTGTAATTTTTTAGAAAATAATGTGAATAGTATATTATTTTTAAATAGATTATTGCTGATAGAAAAAGTGCTATTAATTTTCATATATTGATATTGTCTTTGCCTTTTTGAGCTTTATTAGTGAGAGATCAAAATCTACAGTATAAATCTTGAAATAATTTTACTGCTTGTAGACTTAGGCTTGGAAGTAGGCAGTGCCTTTATTGCTGGGTTTATCTGATACATTTATCTGTGGCATTGTTTTTTATTTGTTGGGACAGATAAACTTGATGATTAGCGTATGGGGTTAATGAGATCTGGAGTTTCTCTCCCCATTCTGTCCATTTAATTATTGCACTTTATAAACAGTAATACCACATGTATGTATGACGTTGATAACAGGTAGAATCAACTGAGAGTTATGGATGGCTCAGTGAAATCCTGTTATTAAGACGTCTGATGTTCCTACTTAAAGATGCTATGATAGTAATGTTAACTTAGAATTTAAACTCCATACATGTGGTTCTTTTTTTCTTTTTTGGTTTGTTGGAAGGAGAAATCCTATATTATGATGCCATTCAAAGAGTCCTTTAAGTAGAATTTTAATTTCTGTTCTATTAAAGAACATATGTATTTTAAAAATATTAAATATTTTAAATAAAATTAGGTATTTTTTCCAGAATGTGTTGATAATATGTAGTGCATTACAGATTTTTTTTTTTTGGGCTGGTGGGGGCCATTAAATGATGGAACAATAAAATGTTAGGGCACTGGTCAGTTCAAGGTGGATAAAATTTATGAAGTACTAAGGGTTATTCTGTGGGCTCTTTCAGAATAGTAAATTGCTGGAAATACATGCTTTTTTAACCACTCTCTCCCATTCACATTGACAATTGTAATTTATGTCCCTTAGCTCACTGTTAATATTTTACTATTGTTTTGCACATATATATTTGTCTCTGAATATTAATAGTTAATATATGCCAGTGATCAACAAATGGATAGAGTAAGCCAGTTACCTTCTGTTCTAGCATTAAAGGTTTATTTATTTTACTGTCTTCCTTAAAGGCTCTTCTTTTTTCCTAAACATTTCAGATACAAGCAATAAAAACCACCGTTAGTGAGAGCAAAAAGGTCACACTAATAAAATGTCACTTTACTTAGTTTAAGAGTCAGTTTTGTGGTTCATTAACAGGCCTTAGTGAGTGTAGGAGCTATTAGTTAAAGTAAACCATGTTAGCTAATTTACTTCATAGTTCCTAAAGTATGTTTTGCTTTGCATGCATCACAGAATAAAAAGCTAGAATATAGGTGAAACCTGCAGCTGGAGTAAAAGCAATGAGTATGTTAACAGGAATTTGATTAAGGAGACATGTATTAATTGTTGACATTATAGAAAAGCTGATAAGCAACTCTCCTATGATATCCAAAGCACATAAAATCAAAATGTGCTTTAACTTGCTGATGAGTACAGTTTTTTTTTTTTAAAACAAGGCAAAACACCTTTTATTAACTTGTTCATTTTTTCAGTAAGTGTTTGTGTACCTCCTATGTGGCAGGGATTCTAGGCACTGGGAATATAGTAGAGAATAAACCAAATACAAATCTTCACCTTCATGGAGCTTACATTCTAGCAGGAGAGACAGGCAGTAAGTAAGTAAATAAAACATATGTTATTGAAATGGTTGTAAGTGCTCTGGAAAAGTAGAATAAAATATTGTTTGGGTGGTGGGTGGCTGTTGCAGTTTATGATGGTCAGGAAAGGCCTCACTGAAAAAGTGACATTTTAGCAGAGACCTGAAGTGGGTTAGGGAGTGTGCCATGAGGAAGTCTGATGGGACATTACTCTGAGGTGAGAACCTGCTTGATGTCTTTGAGCAGATGGAAAAGAATAAGCAAGGAAGATAATAATAGCCCCACTTATGTATGGTGACAGGGTTTTTTTTTTTTTTGGTATGTATGGTGAATAGTTGTACACAATTTGGCTTTTACTCTGAGTGAGATGGGAAGCCATGGGAAGATTCTGAGTAGATGTATGATACGGTGTGATTTCTTTTTTAATAGAAACACTCTGCATGCTGTGTTGAGACTGTAAGGGAGCAAGGGTGGCAGGTGCTGGTGATTTAGAGTGCGCTAGTAGTAGTGAGGCTGTTGAGGAGTCCTTGGATTCTGGATATATTTTGAAGGTGTAGCAGGTAGAATTTGCTGATGGATTGGGATGTGGATGTGTGTGTGTGAGAGAGGAATCAAATATGATTTTAGGATTTTGGCCTGTGAAACTATAAGGATGGAGTTGCTGTTAATTAAGATTGGAAAGACTGTAGGAGGGGCAGCTTTAGGGGAGAAGACCAGGAGCTGACTTTTGGACATGCCACATTTGAGAAGCTTAATAGATATTCAAATGGAAATGTTGGGTAGGTACTGGGTATGTGAGTTTGGAGTTGGTATTTAGATGGTATTTAAAGCTGTGAGACTTGATGTGATCATTGAGGGAGAGAGTGTTGACAGAGAAGAAGTCCAAGGACTAAGCTCTGGGTATGCCAACATTTGAAGGTAAAAAATGGGAAAGAATGAACAAAGAAGATTAAGAAGAGGCAGCCAGAGAGGAAGAAGGAAAATTGTTGTTTTAGGTGCCTTCGAGTTGGTTACAACTCATAGCGACTTTATGTACAACAGAATGAAACATGGCTCAGTCCTATACCATTCTCACAAATGTTGTTATGCTTGAGCCCATTGCTGCAGCCACTGGATCAATCTGTCTCATCCATGGTCTTCCTCTTTTTCACTGACCCTCTACTTTACTAACCATGATGTCCTTTTTCAGGGACTGGTCCCTCCTGATAACACGTCCAAAGTATGTGAGATGAAGTCTTCCTGTCCTTGGCTTCTAATGAGCATTTTGGCTATACTTCTTCCAACACAAATTTGTTCGTTCTTCTGGCAGTCCATGATATATTCAATATTCTTCACCAATGCCATAATTCAAAGGCATCAATTTTTTCTTCAGTTTTCCTTATTCATTGTCCAGCTTTCATATGCATATGAGGCGATTGAAAACACCATGGCTTGGGTCAGGCGCACCTGAGTCCTCAAAGTGACATCTTGCTTTTTAACACTTTAAAGAGATCTTTTGCAGCAGACTTGCCCAGTGCAATGCATTGTTTGATTTCTTGACTGCTGCTTCCATGGGTATTGATTGTGGATCCAAGTAAAATGAAATCCTTGACAACTTCAGTCTTTTCTCCCTTTATCATGATATTGCTCATTGGTCTAGTTGTGAGGATTTTTGTTTTCTTTATATTGAGGTGTAATCCATAGTGAAGGCTGTGGTCTTTGAACTTCATCAGTAAGTGCTACAAGTCTTCTTCACTTTCAGCAATCAAGGTAGTGTCATCTGCATGTCGCAGGTTGTTAATGAATCTTCCTCCGATTCTGATGCTGCATTCTTCTTCACATAGTCCAGTTTCTCGAATTACTTGCTCAACATACAGATTGAATAAGTATGGTAGAAGGAGGATACAACCCTGACGCACACGTTTTTTGACTTTAAACCATGCAGTATCCCCTTGTTCTGTTCGAACGAATGCCACTTGGTCTAAGTACAGTTTCCTCATGAGCACAGTTATGGAAGGAAAACTAGGAAAGTTTAAAGACTTGGAGGTCAAGTGAAGAAGTGTTTCAAGGAAGAAGTATGAACTAATATGTCAAGTACTGTTGGTAGGTCAAGTAAGATGAGGATTAGGACTTTACATTGGATTTAGCAATGGGGAGGTCATTGGTGACCTTGCCAAGAACAGTTTTTGTGACAAGCAGAGTATAAGCACTTTTCCATAGTCTATAAGGCAGAAGATAATGTTACAAATAAAGACATTCTGATTTGGAGATGTTAAATGTCTCCCACAAGATTTATAGCTAGTAGATTGAGAGGACTGGGATTTTCTCTAGTCAGTTTGACTCACAAACCTTCACACATATCTAACACACCTTACTAACTTCCAGGATATTGTGACAATTCAACTTGCAGTTTGGGAAAGTGTGTTTGTTTTTTCTTGTTTTTGTTGTTATTCTCAGCTGCCATCTAGTTGGCCCCTGACTCATGGTGTCTTTTGAGTAGTGTAATTCAATTTATGTAAAATTAGAAATTTTGGTGCTCAGTTTAGAGTTTTTGATGGTAATGTGAGGGAAGGAAGTAGGAATGATTGGAGACACAGGTGAGATTAGAGGTTGGAGGGGAAGAAAATTGGAGTTGCTTCTACCAAATGGCTTGTTTTCTCTAAAACATAGGTGCTTGGTGGGCATAGTTTGTTTTTAGCTTAGTAACTCTTGAAATTGAGGCAGATTGATGATGGATAGAGCATAAGTAGAATAGTTCAGCCATCCTGATGTCAGCTGCAGAAATTTAAAACGTGATTCATGTGCCTCAAAATCGATGAATCACTTTTAAAATTGTGATTTATTTTTGACCAGATAGCTCTGCAGTTCTTCAAAACCTGACTCGACTGTGCTCAGGGCTGTTACAGCAATAAGATATAAGTGTAGTTTCCCGTTGCCATCTGCTCATTCCACATGTCCTTTTGAAATTGAATACCGGTTGTCATGGATTGAATTTATGCCCCCAAAAATATCTATCAACTTGGCTAGGTCATGATTCCCAGTATTGTATGATTGTCTACCATTTTATCATCTGATGTGATTTCCTCTACAAGATTAGATAGTGTCTTAAGCCAATCTCTTTTGAGATATAAAAGAGAGAAGCCAGCAGAGAGACAGGGGGACCTCATACCACCAAGAGAGCAGTGCCGGGAGCAGAGCGTGTCCTTTGGACCTGAGGTTCCTGCCCTGAGATGCTCTCAGACCAAGGGAAGGCTGATGCATGACAAGGACCTTCCTCCAGATCTGACAGAGAGAGAAAGCCTTCCCCTGGAGCTTATGCCGTGAATTTGGACTTGTAGCCTACTAGACTGTAAGAGAACAAATTTCTCTTTATTAAAGCCATCACTTGTGGTATTTCTCTTATAGTAGTGCTAGATGACTAAGACATCAGTACTTCCTTGAACAAAGCAGTTCCAAAGTGTCAGGTTCATTGGTAGTATATTTCTTGCCACTCAAGTAAGAAAGTATAATCTTGTGAGCTGCTTAGTGTTCAGAACGTTATGCTCTTCACAACTCTTTAATTTCAGAAAGCCTTTGTTTTGAGGAGGCAGTTCAGTGATTTCTTCAATGAGTTTTATGACCTAGCTATTTCATTACATTATAATAAGCAAAGTCTTAATTGTCTGCTTCAGTTTTTCCAAGTTTACAATAAATTGACGGCAAAGACACAAGCATAGAGAAAATTCAAAATATTTTTTTTTAATGTTGCAAAGCACCTTAGTTTTTTATTGTTGTACTCTAAGTAAAAGTTTGCAATTCAAGGTAGTCTCTCATACAAAAATTTATACATACATTGTTATGTGACCGTAATTGCTTTCCCCTTACTGTGACAGCACACTCCTCCTTTCCACCCCTGATATCCCATGTCCATTCAACCAGCTCCTGATCCTCTCTGCCTTCTCATCTCACCTCTGGACAGGAGCTTCCCATTTAGTCTCATGTATCTACCTGAGCTAAGAAGCACACTCTTCACGAGTATCATTTTATGTCCCATAGTCCAGTCTAATCTTTGTCTGGAGAGTTGGCCTTGGGAATTGTTTTAGTTCTGGATTGACAGAGAGTCCGGGGACCATGCTTTCTGGGGTTCCTCCAGTCTCAGACCATTAAGTCTGGTCTTTTTACTAGAATTTGAGTTCTGCTCCCCACTTTTCTCCTCCTCCGTCAGGGACTCTCTATTGTGTTCCCTGTCAGGGCGGTCATTGGTGGTAGCCGGGAACCATCTAGTTCTTCTGGTCTCAAGTTGATGCAGTCTCTGGTTTATGTGACCCTTTCTGTCTCTTGGGCTAATACTTTCCTTGTGTCTTTGGTGTTCTTCATTCTCCTTTACACCAGGTAGGTTGGGACCAATTGATGGCATCTTAGATGGCTGCTTGCTAACTTTTAAGATCCCAGACACCACTCACCAAAGTAGGATGCAGAACATTTTCTTAATAACCTTTTTAAGCCAGTTGACCTAGATGTCCCCTGAAAGCATGGTTTCCCACCCCTGCTACTCTGTCCCTTGAAGTGTTTGGTTGTATTCAGGAAACTTCTTAGCTTTGCTTTAGTCCAGTTGTGCTGACTTCCCCTGTAGTGTATGCTGTCCTTCCCTTCACCTAAGACAATTCTTGTCTACTGTCTAGTTACTGAGTAACCCTCTCCCTCCCTTCCTGCCCTTGGAATCATCACAGAATGTGAGAAAATTCATAGTCTTGATGATCACTTTCTCTATCATATCATACTATGAACTTGACTTGGACACACTCTTCTGACATGATGCAGGAATGATCATTGAGAATTTGAATGAACATTTAAAACCTTTTCTTTCTTGTCTTTTTTTTTTTAAATTGCATTAAGGCAAGTGAGTTTAGCTATTTAGTGTTTAGTCTCCACTTCTCATATTCCCCATTTGGTAGGTGAACAACTAAAGCCTACCTTAGTTCATGTGTGTGCATTCTTGTGAGAGAATTTGAGTTTGTTTTTGTCTGCAAGTCTCAGGGGACCTGCTCCCTGGGGCACAGGAAGTGCACAGACTGAGAAAATATTGACGCTTCTGTGAAGATGTCTGTGTTCCTGGGGTAGAAATACATCTTGCTTTTGCATTTGAGAGTTAGAAAAGCAATGTGGAGGAATTAGCATTGATCTAATACTAGAATTTTTAATATAATCTTAACTGTTTTATAGTTTTTATAAATACATTGTTATTGAAGAACAGAATAGTTTTACCAGAGTATCACTCCACAGGTTATTGATAGTTTCAAAGGGGGAAAAGAATACAGTTACAGTGTAAGTACCTGGTAGTCACTACCTTAATCAAGTGGTCATACCTGGCATCGCTGATAGTAGGACAATGTGACGTTACGTGCCTCCTGTGGTGATGCAGTATGAATTGCACAACATCCCCTATAAAGTATTCTTGCAAAAATGTTTGACTTGAATCTCATGAGGCCTTTAGATCTAACTTCCAGTTTATAGGAAAAACAGTCTGAATATTAAGTGGAAAAATGAAGTGGGCTGACCTCTTCTAACATCACGAGGAAGAAGGAGAATCAAGATTACCAGCCCAAGGCTGATTCCTATGAAGCAGAGGTCAGACATGCCTCCTCTCTCTGCCATCTTTACCAATTCTGACACCCACCATCCCTCCCATGGCAGTCTCTGTTTCTCTGATGAGTTCGATAATTCATTGCAATGGCCACACAGAACTCACAGACCATACTCATAGTTATGGAGTTTATTAGGGACATAAGAGATTACAACTCAGGTTTAGGAATACTCAGGTTACAGTTCTTCCATTAGGACAACCTCTTCTCAGCTGTGCCCACAGGCATACCTCTCTCTGGCCCCTCAGCCTCTGCCCTGCTAGGGCAAGTGTTAAAAACAAAGCTCTTTTAGCTCCGCCAGTAGGTGCCCGGAGGCACCCTACTCTGTCAGTAAGCCTTGGCCTGAAGGAGCTCAGCTCTAGCTCTGTGGGTCAGCTAACCTAGCTCCACCAAGTGCCTGGAGGCACCATACTCTACCAGCAAGCTTCTGCCCAAAGGCACTCAGCTTTCTGCCTCTGGGGGGCCAGGCCATCTCCTGCCTCTGTTGCCACTGTTTCTCTGCCGCTACTTGTTGCTGTGTTAGGTGTTAAAGTTCTCTCTCTCTCTGTCTCCTGGTTCCAGGAACTTCTCAGGGCAGGGATCCCGGGTCCAAAAGCTCTATTTCTGGCTCTTCTTTCTTGGTGGTAGTGAGATCCTCCTTTCCTGCCTCTAGGATGGCTCATTTTAAGCCTAATGGGATGGCAAAACTGACCAATCCTCTCATTAGGGTTCTGTACATCTTATTTGCATAGTCCCACCCCCACAAGGGTGCCATGTACCATATTTACATTATTAGCAAGCTATCCAGTTGGTGGGCTTTGAGCACCTAATTTGCATATCGCCACCCAGTCATTAGGTGGGCGTTACAAAGATTATGGCTAGAAAGGCCATTCTAAGTAATTCACTGCACTGCATACAGAAACAAGGTAAATGACGTCATAAATAATCAGACAAATCCAAAACGTGGAGCATTCTATAAGCCATTGGTTTCATTTTCCTTTTTTAAAGTTAAAAAAAATGAAGGGGAACTGTTCTAGAACTAAAGAAACATAACCAAATGCAGTGCATTAAACTTAAATATTTATTTGCTGGTTTGTAAAAAAAAAAAACAGTTATAAAAGATAATTTTTAGAAAGTTGAAGGAATTTGAATGTGGACTGGATTGTAGATGCTATTAGAGAATTATTTTCGTATTGATAATGGTGATTGTGATAATGGTATTATGGTATGAAGGAGAATGCCCTTATTTTTAAGCTCTGCATCATAAAGTATTTAGGGGTGAATTGTCATGATATATGCAGGTTATTTTCAAATGATTCAGCAAAAAAAAAGTGTACACATATACATACACAGCACATGTGTAGACATACAAATAAAAAAAGAACAAAACCCATTGCCATCGAGTTGATTCTGACTCTTAGCAATGCTATAGGACAGATTAGAACTGCCCTATAGGATTTCCAAGAAGCGACTGGTGGATTAGAACTCCTGACCTTTTGGTTAGCAGCCAAATGCTTAACCACTGTGCCACCAGGGCCCTGATATACATATGGGCAAAGAAAATATGACAAAGTATCTGTTCCATGATCTTTATACTATTCTTTTAATTTGTTGTATATTTAAAATTTTTCGTAATAAAATTGTAGGGGAATTATAAGGAGAAAAGTAAGTTTCATCTTAATTATTTTTAAAAGGCACAAACAAATTAAAAAATTATTCCGAACTTAATGAAAAACGGGGGTGAAAGATCCTCCCTTCCCCCTTGAATTTTTTTAGGCTTTGTGGACCTCCATATATCTAGGCAGAAGAAAGCTGAGAAAATAAAAAGATATTTGAGGAAGTCAGAAACCACAGAGAGAGTGGTGAGGACTAGTAAATGATCAGCAATGTCAAACCAGCAACTATACAAGATTGTAAGAGCTGAATAAATGCCCATCTGCTAACCAAAAGGTCAGCAGTTCAATCCCACCAGCAGCTCCATGAGAGAAGAGACCTGGTGATCTGCTTCTGTAAAGATTTCAGCTTAGGAAACCCCATGGGGCAGTTCTCCTCTGTCCAGTAGGGTTGCTGTGAGTCAGAATTGATTCATGGCACACAACAACAACATAGCAGCAGATACCAACTGTTCATGAATGTCAAAGTATCCTCTCCTTCCTTACCTCTCTTCTAAGGCATTGCTTCTCTCTGCAGTATTGGAGAGGTCTGCCCTAGAGTATCATTTTATAAAGATATTTGACCCTCTCACGTAGAGAGAGCTGAGTCTTCTTAGATTACTTCTGTCTGAGAGTAGAAACTAGATTATATGAGGTCCTTTGTAGCAAGGAAGGAGCCCTGGTGGAGCAGTGGTTAAGGTGCTTGGCTGCTAACCAAAAGGTTGGTGGTTTGAGTCCACCAGCCGCTCCGCAGGAGAAAGATGTGGCAGTCTGCTTCTGTAAGGATTCACAGCCTTGGAAACCCTATGGGACAGTTCTTCTCTGTCCTATAGGGTCGCTATGAGTCGGAATTTGACTTGATGGCAGTGGCTTTGGTTTTTGGTTTTATAGCAAGGAAGTGGAAGCACTGAGTTGAAGACCATACGTTTTGAATATTGATTGTAATTAGATTGACAAAGGAAAATTGTTAGATTTACAAGTAGAGGCCACTAACAAGAAAAGGTGTTTTGGACAAAAATGAAATGTGAACGTATTTGAAGGCCGGCAGTTAATAAATAGAAAGATTAAAATGGTAGACAGTGAGATGATGATTAAGGGAGTTGTTTTTGCTGTTGTTAGGTGCCGTCGAGTCGGTTCCAACTCGTACCAGCCCTATGTACAACAGAACGAAACACTGCCTGGTCCTGTGCCATCCTCACAGTTGTTGTTATGCTTGAGCCCATCGTGTTATGCTTGAGCCACTGTGTGAATGAATCCATCTCTTTGAGAGTCTTCCTCTTTTTTGCTGACCCTCTTCTTTACCAAGCATGATGGCCTTCTCCAGGGATTGATCCCTCCTGATAACTTGTCTAGAGTATGTGAGACATAGTCTAGCCATCCTTGCTTCTAAGGAGCATTCTGGCTGTACTTCTTTCCAAGACAGATTTGTTTGTTCTTTTGACAGTCGGTAGCATATTCAGTATTCTTCGCTAAATGGTGTCAGTTCTTCTTTGGTCTTCCTTATTCACTGTCCAGCTTTTGCATGCATTATTAGGTGATTGAAAACGCCATGGCTTGGGTCAGGCGTGCCTTAGTCTTCACGATGACAACTTTTGCCTTTTAACACTTTGAAAAGATTTTTTGCAGCAGATTTGCCCAATGCAACGCGTCATTTGGTTTCTTGACTGCCGCTTCCATGGGTGTTGATTGTGGATCCAAGTAAAATGAAATCCTTGACAACTTCAATCTTTTCTCCATTTATCTTATTGGTCCAGTTGTGAGGATTTTTGTTTTCTTTGTGTTGAGGTGTAATGCATACTGAAGGCTATGGTCTTTAAACTTCATCAGTAAGTGCTTCAAGTCCTCTTCACTTTCAGCAATCAAGGTTGTGTCATGTGCATATCGCAGGTTGTTGATGAGACTTCCTCCAATCCTGATGCCCTGTTCTTTTTCACAGAGTTCAGTTTCTCGGATTATTTGCTCAGCATACAGATTGACTAGGTATGGTGAAAGGATACAATCCTGACACACACCTTGTTTGACTGTAAACCACACGGTATCCCCTTGTTTTATTCGAACGACTGCCTCTTGATCTATGTACAGGTTCCTCATGAGCACAATTAAGTGTTCTGGAATTCCCAATCTTCACACTGTTACTCGTAATTTGTTATGATCCATACAGTGGAATGCCTTTGCATAGTCAATAAAACTGACAGATGAGTGGGGGATTAAGGGAGTAAGATCCTTGAAAGAGGAGAGAACGAGTTAGATTTAGCAAAAAAGAGATTTTTTTCCTCAGAAAGGATTGAATTAGAATTTCATGTAAAACCTTTAGTTCATTGCTTGGCACACAGTGAGGGGTTAATAAATGCTAGTTACTGTTATTCTCTGTTTATTCGCTCAATGAATACGTACTGACCACTAGTAAAAGTCAATAACTATTTTAGGTGCTGGTAAACCACCTCATGTCTTTGTGGAATGCAGTTTGCTTGATAGTGATTAAATAACAAAGACGGTGGGCTTCTGTAGATGACCTGGTTTTACCTTTGAGGAACACAGACTTTAGAGGAATGGAAGAATTTGTAAACAAATAACTACAGACAATGTGATGAGTGCTGTAAATCAGGTATAGAGAAGGTATAGTGAACACATGGCTGTGGAGTGGTGAATCATGGGGTTTGGCACAGGGCACTCAGAAACTCAGCAGAGAAACTCAGCAGAGAGGAGTTACCATTTGAAAAGACTACGCTATAGGGTCGCTATGAGTCGGAATCCACTCAATGGAATGGGTTTGGGTTTTTTTTATACTCTAAAGAGAAATTTTGGTTAAGCATATCTTTTTTTTTTTTTTTTTTCAATTGAGCATACCCTTGTATTTATTTGTATCATACTCTTTGCGATCGCTTTCACCCCTGCCGGCTATCAGCAGTAGTCCAATGAACTGTGAAGATGCATCATCAAAGGACAGAAAGTGAGTGCACAAGTTTTTTTTTTTTTTTTTTTAATTGTACTTCAGGTGAAGGCTTACAGAACAAATAGTTTCTCATGAAACAGTAGTACACATGTTGTTTTATGACATTGGTACCCCACAACATATCAACCCTCTAACTTCTCAACCTTTTTTTTTTTTGGTGAAAATACACATAGCCAAAGATACACCATTTCAAAAATTTCTACATGCACAGTTCAGTGACATTGACTACGCTCTTCCAATTGTGCCATTATTCTCACTTAAGATGAAGGCTTACAGAACAAAATAGTTTCTCATTTAACAGTTACTACAGATGTTGCCCTATGACAACGGTTAACAATCTCACAACACATCAACAATATCCTTACTCAACCTTGGGTTCCCTATCACCAGCTTCCTTGTCCCCTTCTGCCTTCTGGCCCTTGTCACTGGACTCCTGTACCTCGTTAGTCACATCTCCCAGGCTGAACAGTGAACCTCGGAGGTAACTTCACCACTGAGCTAAAAGGGTATCTGTGGGCCATACTCTCGGGGTTTCTCCAGTCTCCTTTAGGCCAGTAAATCTGGTCTCTTTTTTTGTGAGTTAAAATTATGCTCTACATCCTTCTCCAGCTCTGTCCAGAACCCTCTGTTGTGATCCTGGTCAGAGCAGTCAGTGGTGGTAGCCGGGCACCATCTAGCTGTACTGGACTCAGTCCGGGGGAGGCCTTGGTAGCTGTGGACAATTAGTCCTTCGGACTCATCTTTTCCTTGTATCCTGTTCTCTTCATTCTCCCTTGCTCCCAAAGGGATGAGACCAGTGGAGTATCTTAGATGGCCGCTCACAAGCTTTCAAGACCCCAGACACTACTCACCAAGGTAGAATGTAGAGCATTGTCTTTATAAGCTGTGTCATGGTTAAGCATATGTTAAAAATTCCATTGGTGTACATATGTGCAACTTTAAAATAAAACATAAGTCATGGCTGTCTTATTCATTCCTTTATTTATAAGCTGTATTTGAATGGTATAGACAAAAGTGGGATAAACAACCATAAAAACAAAGGATTTACCTTGAGAACTAATAATCAACCCAGTCTCTTCTACTCTCCCTCTTCAGAGATAATCATCATTACTGTTTTGTTTTGTTTTTGGTATCATTCCAGAATTATTCTAAGTGTGTATGTATGCGTATGAATGTATGTACGTACATATATATCCCCTTTATAAAATGCCAATGGAAGTGTACACTGTACTGCACCTTTTTCTCTCACTGTATATTTTGGAAGGAGCCTTGGTGGCACAGTGGTTAAGCACTCGACTACTAACAGAAAGTTTGACAGTTCGAACCCACCAGCTGCTCTGTGGGAGAAAGATGTGGCAGTCTGCTTCTGTAAAGATTACAGCCTTGGAAACCCTATGGGGCAGTTCTACTCTGTCCTATAGGGTCGCTATGAGTTGGAATTGACTCGACAGCAGCGAGGTTTTGTATATTTTAGAGATTATTTCATATCTCATGCTGCAGTGTTCCATTGTAAAGCTGTCCCCGCCTGATGGGCATTAAAGTTGTTTCCATGTCCTCTTTAAAAATGATAGAAGTTTTCAAACATATTTAAAGACAGAGTAGTGTGATGAGCAGTCTTGTAAAATAAGAGCTTCAATACTTACGCTTACATTTGGGTTCCTTGAGGAGCAGACTCTGAGAAGGAGAGTGGTGTCCAGGAGGTTTATTAGGGAGTGCTCTTGGGATCAACACCCAGGGAAAGGGAGGAAAAGAAGAGGGCTTAGCCAGAGGGAGACGTTGAGTTGATGAGTTTCAGTAGAATCTCAGTTGACCCTATGGGGTGTTCTGAAGATGGAATGACCCTTCAGAGCTATCCTGAATTGGTATGAGGGAACTGGGCCTTTATATTCCCACATAGATCAGCCACTGGATGTGGGCTGTCCCCTTGTAAGGGGGCAAGACTCTGGTGGCTCATTTTTGGCTGAGGCAGTCCTTAGTGGGGGGCGACGATGGAGGGGGTAATAAATCAGCCCTTCATCCCTAAAGGAGGATCTGGATGCATCACAGAGTCTGCCACACTCACCATCCTGTTTCATCTGCATCCCTTCCAGCACCTCTCACCTCCTGCTCCCTGCTTCCTCCCCCATGTGCGACTGATTACAGACATCATATCATTTTACCTGTGAATACTACAGTTAACATACCTTTTAATAATATGTTTTAGTAAAATCTTGATTAACTAGAAAGCCTGGAGAATGAAGTTCTCTGGGAAATGGAATTTTGTGGTAAATGAAGACAATATAGAATAGTGAAGAGTGTTTCATTAGGAATCGGGAGCTCTGAGATCAGTTTGTTGTGTGATCTTGAGTGAGCTGCTAACAGGACCTAAGTATCCACCAAATAAAAATCCTAAAGATGATAATGAGCTATACTTCTCTCCATTTCTAGATTAGGAAGCCAGATTATTTTTTGCCAATTCTAAAAGGCTTTCTTTTTCAACTGCTTCAATATAAAAAACAAAACCAAAACAGCAGTTGGCAGATCCATATTTCATAAACGTTTGTGTATAGTTTGGTTTATAGATTTAGGCAAAGGGTAATTGTACTTTTGCCATTCACGTGAAACACTTCATGTTGAGTTATCTGGTGCCATTTTATTAATTTTTTTCTGAGTTGTTATATTTTCTTTGAGACCAGATTATAATTCTTTTCCTCATTTACATTCTCACATTTATATTTCTTTCTTCCTTAGCCCCACCCTTGTCTCTTCCCTCTTTCCTAATCATTCACTTTGGAAAGTTTTCTTCATGTCTCTGGCCTTATATAGTTCGTCAAACCACATGATTTCTTGTGCTTCCTCTATAATGTCTCATATTTTTCTTTTTCTTTCAAAATTCTCATCCTTTTAGCTAAGCTTCCTATCACTGTATGCCCAGGCTTAGTGCAGTGGCATCATATTTGGTTTCCCTGTCTGCAGTTTTTTCTCTGTTAATCCAATTTTCACACTGTTTCAAACACTTTTAGCATATTGCGTCTTTGTTTAGCTATCTACTTATTGAACCATTTTTTTTTTACAATTTGACCCAGCTCAGGCCAACATGAAACTTTGAGATATCTTTTCCCTTCCAAAAACCTATAGTTAGTAAATTCTAGTTAAGTGTAGAGTAATTTATCTCACATTTCAGAATCTGAATTTATTGATGACTTGACTGGGCATCAGTATCATAATAGTAAAGCTTATTCTTTGTGTAGAGAGCTTTTAGTATTTCAGAATACTTTTTCTTCTCCTTTATCCTCAGAGTACCTTGGTGTAAAACTTGTACAAGAATCCATGTTGCATCCTTATTAACTTGGTGTGTTGAACATCAGGTTCTGTCTATTGTACCTCTAAAATAGCTCTCATATCCATTTTATTATTCTACTACTACTCTTCATTCGTTTTTATTAAGGGCATCATATGTGTCAGACACTATGCTAAGCATCATATAGTTGTGAATACATAGATGTGGTTCCTGTTCTTAGGAGGCTTTAAAGAGTAGTAGGGGAGACAGCCATTAGACAAAGAGGCCCAGAAATAAGTAATGAGAGGTTTCAATAAATTTAGGCATCATTATTTTTCACCTGTAGTAATGTGATAGTCTCAATGGTCTTCAAGTCCAGAGTTTTATCCCTCTCCAGTATATTGCAGCTGAAGTGATATTTCTGAAAAGCAAATTCAGATTTAAAACACTTGACCTGTTTCCCATTGCTGGTAGGTTAAAGTGCAAACTCTTTAAAATGGCTTACCAAGCCCTTTATGATCGGTGCATGTTGACCTGTTGGCTCTTGTCTCATCATTCTGCCTTTGTAGTCTGCATACCAGCCCTGCTGTCCGGAAAGAAATGAGATCTCTTTATCTCTGGGGCTTTGAACATGTGGTTACCTTGAACTTGGTTAATTCCTACTCAATTCCACTCATCATTTTTTCAAGAATTCCTCTTGAACCCTTTGAAGTCTAGGTTAGGGGATCCAAATTTTGTGTTTCCATAGATTGTGGAACTTCTCCTGTCACAGTCTGTGGTAATTGTTTGCATGTATGTAAGCTTCACTGGATAGTTGAATTGTATCTATTTTATTCACTGTTACAGTAACTTATTCACCATTAGAATACCCTATATGTACCATGGGATAGGAGCCCAAGTGGCACAGTGGTTAAAGCGCTCGGCTTCTAACCAAAAGGTAGGTGGTTCAAACCCATCAGTTGCGCCTAGGGAGAAAGACGTGACAGTCTGCTTCCGTAAAGATTTACAGCCTTGAAAACCCTATGAGGCAGTTCTACTCTGTCCTATAGGGTCACTGTGAGTCAGAATTGACTCAACAGCAGTGGTTTTGGTTTGGTTTTTACCATGGTATAGGAACAAAATGGAAATGCTGCTTTAAAATATGCACCAATTATTGTTATTATGACATCAATATTAGTTTCCTAAGGCTGCTGTAACAGATTACCACAGACTTGGGGGCTTAAAACAATAAGAATTTGTTCTCTCACCTTTCTGGAGGCTAGAAGTCTAAAATCAAAGTGTTGGCAGGGCTGTGCTTCCTCTGAAGACTCTAGGGAGGAATCCTTCCTTGCCCCTCATTTAGCTTCTGGTGGTTGCTGGTAATCCTTGGTGTTTCTTTTTTTTTTTTCATTTTTTATTGTTGTACTTTAGGTGAAGTTTTACAGAACAAACTAGCTTCTAATTAAATGATTAGTACACATATTGTTTTGTGACATTGGTTACCAACCCCATGACATGTCAACTCTCCCTTCTCGCCCTGGGGTTCCCAATTACCAGCTTTCCTGTCCCCTCCTGCCTTCTAGTCCTTGCCCCTGGGCTATTCCTTGGCATTTCTCGGCTTGTAGTGTATCATTCCAATCTCTGCTTCTGTCTTTACATGACCATCTTTTCTATGTTTTCGTGTCTCTGTGTCCAAATCTCCCTCTTCGTTCCCTTATAAAGACACTAGTCATTGGATTTCGGGCCCACTCAAGTACAGTAGAACCTCATTTTAGCTTGATTACATCTGCAAGACCTTGTTTCCAAATAAGGTCATATCCCAAGGCTTAGGACGTTTTTATTTGGGCAACACAATTCAGTCCATTACAAGATGAGAATTTAATTTGAAAGCTGTTTTAAAATTCATGGATGGGAAGTTTACGGTATTATTTCTAATAAAGTCATGTAGGACTGAATTGTCATATTTAGATAATAGAATTGTGTGCCAAGCATATACAGCAGTATGTTTATACTGTGGCAGATAATCAATGAAAGATATCAACCTGCTAAACTTATTAAATTTTAGGTGACAGTACTGGAAGAAACCAGGACGTGTGGAAACAGAATGTGAAGTAGCAAAATCTAGTGTGTTTTAAAAACAGTGTTTACTGAGCGCAGTGTGATTAATTACTCTTGTATGTGGCCTTTCTATCTATCAGCATGTAACTCCCACTCAGGTGATTGTGTGATAGGGTAATTGTGGCTTACCAAGGGGATTGGTCAGTTTTGCCTTAAAAGAGAGCCAATTCCAGAGCAGGAAGAAGGCGCCCGCCACCACCAAGGAAGAGACCAGCAACAGAACCTGTAGCAGGATACAGCGTGTTGGGCTTCCTGGCCCACAGAGAGAGAAAGCTGAGTGCCTTTGGGTAGAGACTGAGGGCCAGGGAGAGGCATGCCTGCAAGCACAGCTGGGGAGAGGCCGTCCCAATGAAAGAACTGTATCCTGAGTGTCCCAGAGCCTGACTTGTAACTGTTACTTCCCTTATAATAAATCCCATAATTGTGAATATGGTCTTTGAGTTCTCTGTGGGCATTGCAATGAGATATTGAACCCAGCAGAGAAGTGGAGAGTGCTGTGTGAGGGATGATTGGTGTCAGAATTGGTAAAGATGGTGGAGAGAGGAGGCTTGTTGGGCCTCTGCCTCGTGGGAGTCAGCCTTGCACTGTTGATCTTGGTTCTCCTTCCCCTTTGTGGGGTTGGAGGATGTCAGACACTGCCCCCAAGCTGTTTTTACACTGAGCATCTGCTAGGAAATGTACTATGTACGTTGCATATATAGTCTCTGTTAATCTTCATTGCAACTGAGACCAAAAAACCAGAACTCAGTTCCTTTGAGTTGATTCTGTTCATTATCCATCTTTTGCAGATGGGGAAGCTAAGGCTTAGAAAGGTAAAATTTTCAAGAGCACGTAAAAGAGCCAGAGTTTGAACACAGGTCTCCTGATTGTAAGCTCAGTTCTTTCAGTTATTATTTGTGCTGTTATTGTTGACTGAAGCAGTTTTATTATTTGTGTACACAGCTGAGAAATAGGTGAAATTAGGTGAGACAGAGAAATACATGAAATTTAAATAATCAACAGAGACATTTTTCATCTCTAAGATTCTTGCTCTTTGTAACCTTTTTTTTACTTAAAATGATTCAGAATTAATTTTACAAATAACTCTTTTGATGAAAAAACTAAGCCTCAAAAGTGAGATATGATTAAAGACTGCTTAATTAGTGGCAAAACAGGAGGTACAACCTAGAACTCTTGATATTTGAATCCAGTACTTTATCATTTAAAAACATTTTTTTAGTAGGCAATCTGTAAATGTAATTTTAAGCCAAATTTTGGTACAAATTGAATGTTCTTAGGATTCTTGTTTTTAGAAGCATCTAGTTTTAGAATAAGTACAATAGTCGTAGAACATATCTATTTATATGATTACTCCAAAATTTGAAAGATAGCATCCCCCCTTAATGTATCAGTTGCAAATGTTGTAGGGGAAAAACATCACAAAGTTGAGTAAAGTAAAAAGAAAGTTTCATTCTGCATATATTCAAAAAGGCAAAAGTGAGAAACGGACAACCATGCTGCCAGAGCCATGTCTGCCCGAGTCCAAAGAATATTACTGAATAGGCAAGAATGGGAAAATCGACAAGCAAATGGTCCAAAGACCATTACAGAATCATCAGTATATATTAACATTACGAATGGGCAAAACCATTGAAAGCTTAGCCTTTTCAGATTGGCTAGAAACTGTGATCCTACATTTTGAATTGTGTTTCTTAACAATCATTGGTACAGGTTTCAGTCAGGAGGGTCTTCATCGGTCCAACAAATTTCTATTCACTAAATGCTAATAGAAAAAGATAAGAGTAGAAAGTCTTTTGTGTACTGTTTAATTGGCTTTATGTGAAAGTTTCCCTAAAAGATGTTTTCCAAGATTATCTTAGCTATTGTGTTTATACCTCATGGCCCAGTTGATGTGTCCTTGTGAGTCCTTGTGAGCCCAGCTTCAGCTGGGTCACGTTCTCTGTGCTCAAGGAGAGGGAATAATAACTCCAGTATTTCCTAAATCACAAAATATGAATATATTGTACATAATATTTTGGAGAGTTAGCAAAACAGTGTTTCATAGTTTTTGTTCAAGGTAATAACTTATCAGATTTTTCTAGTCATTTGCTCAATCATTTTTACTTTTGAACTTTTCCATGAAAATATGTTTTAATTTTTTTTTTTTACTCCAGTGAATAATGTGCTGTCAGTTATTTCATTTCCATTTAATATAATCTTTTTTTTGGAATATATTTAATTTCCTTCATAAATAGGTGATACTATTGGAAAATGAAGAGTAGCTTATTAACTGATAAGTAAACCAGTTGAACTCTGACGGTTGAAAAGTTGCATGCCCTGGATTTACATTGTTACCCCCCACCCCCACCTTAAAAAAATACTCCTTTGTGGTGCCAATTTAGTGTGTCTTGGTATATCCATTGTACATTCAATCTGAAGAAATTCAAACTTGAATTCCTGTGGTCTGCCTCGTTAAATGGTTATGTCCTGGCTAATTTGCCTTTGTTTGTTTATTTGTTTTAATCACATTGTTTAATACTAGATTTACTTGGTTGCCAGTCCAGTGGGAGTCTTGGCTAAGCCTTCTTAAAAGTATCTGATTATGCTATACTATTCTGTCATCATAAGTGATATCATCCTCTATTTCATCTTATTTTACTAGTGCTTCTGGTGGCTTTTCAAAAGTTTTGCTTTTATTTTATTAGGTTTTTAAGGTATTAAAGAAAAAAAATGTTTTGAGGCATTTCGATTTGTGATGGACTGAGATTATATTTTTTCCTGCACGTATTTCTCTGTATTAAGAATTTTCAGACCACTTGCTTATATAATGAACAGAAGATTCCTTGTTGTCTTAGTTTCCAAGTACTATCATAACAAAAATGCCACAAATGGGAGGCTTTAAAGAACAGAAATTTATTGTCTCAGTTTTGGAGGCTAGAAGTCCAAATCAGGGCATTGACTCTAGGGGAGGGTGCTCAGTTCATGACTTGTCGTGGTGATTAATTGAGAGAGAGAATGTGTGTGTGTGTGTGTGTGTAGTGTAGTGTTATAAGAATTCCTGGCACTTAGAAAGTTCTTTGTAATTATCACCTAGTAATAGTGGTACAGTCTTTTTGCACAGAACTTGCTGAGAACAGTTTTTATATTTGACCTGTCTTTTTTGTAGAGTCAGACAGCTTGGGGTCAAAAAAGATTAGGATTTGCATGTGGGCTGTATCACTTACTAGTTCTGTGTTCCAGCGCAGATAATTAAGCCTTAGTTTCTGTCCTGCAAACCCTAACAGACTATTTCAAGAATCAAAATGAAATAGTATATATATAAAAGTGCTTTGTAAGTGTGAAGTACTAAATAGATATGAAGTACTGAAGTCATTAGCCTTTCGTTAGTAAATTTTTAAAATTGTGATCTCCTAGAGTGGAGATGGAGCCCTGGTAGCACAGTGGGTAAGAGCTTAACTGCTAACCAAAAGGTTGGCAGTTCAAATCCACCAGCTGCTCCTTGGAAACCCTATGGGACAGTTCTATTCTGTCCTACAAGGTTGCTATGAGTTGGAATTGACTCGACGGCGATGGGTTTGGTTTTTTGTTTGGGTAGAGTGAAGACCCATGCCTTATTTTTTGAGGACCTGAATCTGGGAGTACTTAAGATAAGCTAAACATTTTTGTCTGGGAATAATAAATGTTTAAATGGCTAAATTCTACTACCAGGAATATATGCTCATTTTCAAATTGTGTAAATTGGCTTCATGATAAAAATGTAGACCATGTTTTCAAAGGAAATGTTGTACTGTCTGACATTATTCTTATAATATTTTTAGGTTTGAAAATACAATGGCAGGAAACAGCCTAGTTCTACCCATTGTTCTTTGGGGTCGCAAAGCGCCAACACATTGTATTTCAGCACTGCTTTTAACAGATGATGGAGCCACCATCGTAACAGGATGCCACGATGGACAAATATGTCTCTGGGACCTTTCAGTTGAATTGGAAGTGAGTATTCCTCATGTATATTTTAAATATAAGAAACTATTTATTAGAAAACAGCACAGTCCAAGAATAATAATTGGGTTCAATATTACATGAGAAATATATTTTTATTAAAATTGGTGTTCATCAGAATTGACTACAAAAGAGAATTGACTTATGCTGGCTTTTGCTCTTTCCAAATATAACAGCTACCCTAAGTGACTTAAGATTTGTAACATTTAAGATATCTCAAGAGATTGATGTAACTTAACAATGTAAAGACAAACAACCCAATTAAAAAGTGGGCAAAGTACTTGAGTGAACATTTCTCCAAAGAAAATACACAGATGGCAATAAGCTCATGAAAAGATGCTCAAGGTTGTTAGTTATTGTTGTTGTTTCTAGTTGCCATATAGTCAGCCCCCAACTCATGGTGACCGCGCACACAACAGAACGAAATGCTACCCAGTCCTGTAACAGCCACATGATCGGTTGCGTATCGGACCATTGTGATCCATACAGTTTTCGTTGGCTGGTTGTTAAGCCATTCAGCATCATAGCAACTTGTAAGCCTCCACTGACAGATGGGTGGTGGCTACGCATGAGGTCCATTGGCTGGGAATGGAACCCAGATCTCCTTAGTGGAAGGAAAGAATTCTACCACTGAACCACAGATATCCTATTGTTATTCATTAGGGAAATGCAAATCAGTACTACAGTGAGATAGCATATCATACCAAGTAGATGGCTTTATCAGTAAAATAGAAAATAATATGTTGAGGAGGATGTGGAGAAATTAGAATCCTTGTGCATTGCTGGTGGGAATGTAAAATGGTGCAGCTGCTATGGAAAACAGTATGGCAATTCCTTAAAAAGTTAAGCATAGACCCAGCAATTCTACTCCTAGGTATATACCCAACAGACTGGAAAGCAGAGACTCAATCAGATACATATGTATACACCAATATTCACTGCAGCATTACTAACAGTAGCCAAAAAGTTGGAAACAACCTATGTCCTCAATAGATAAAGGGATAAATAAAATGTGGTATATATGTGCAGTGGAGAATTATTTAATCATGAAGAGAAGTGCTACATGCTGCAACATGGATGAACCTTGAAAACATTATGCTGAGGACGTGTTAAAGGACAAATATTGTATGATCCCACTTACGTGAAATATCTAGAATAGGCAATTGTGTAGAGATTGAAATTTATTCTGGTTACCCAGTTCTGGGAGGAGAAGGGAATAGGAGCTATTACTAAAAGGGTACGGGTGGTTTGTTTGTGGTGGTGTAAAACTTTTGGAAATGGATAATTAATTTCACTGAATTGTACACTTAAAAATGGATAAAATGGCAAACTTTTTTATTATATATATTTCACCACAATAAAATTTTTTAAAATTATGACTTAGACTGAAAGAGGTCTCCAAACAGATATTCAAAAACTGTTTTAAATATTTACACCTTCTAAGTTGAATGATTTGAAAGAGGACAAAACTTTCTATTAAGTGTAAGTTTTGTTTTATTTGTTTTTAAAATAACTTATGTGTTTACTGTCATTCCTTAGTACATCACCAGCCACTCCTTGGAAACACTATGGGGCAGTTCTACTCTGTCCTATAAGGTCGCTATGAGTTGGAATCAGCTTGATGGCAACAGGTCAGGGTCATGATGTATTGTCATTTACGGATTGCTGGATTCAATTTGTTAATATTTTATTAGTTTTTTTGGTCTTTTGTTCATAAGGTATATAGATCTGAAGTTTTCTTTTTTTGTAATGTGTTTGGTTTTGGTATCTGGGTAATGTTGGTTGCATGAAATGAATTGGAAAGTTTTCCCTTGTCCTCTATTTACTGAAAGAGTATGTGTTTGATTAGACTTATTTCTTCTTTAAATGTTTGCTGGAATCCACCAACAAAAACATTTGAGCCTAGAGTTTTCTTTGTAGGAAAGAAACTACATATTCAATTTATTTAAAATCTTATCGGGCTATTCAGATTTTCTGGTTTTTTTTTCTGCTGTTGGTTTTTGTAATCTGTCTTTCAGTGAATTTTTCCAAATCATCTAAGACAGGGGTTGGCTATTTTTGTATACCCTTGAGTTAGGAATGGTTTTTCCATTTTTGAAAGGTTGGAAACAAAACAAAAAAAACCCTAAAAGGTCTACTATGCAACAGAGACCATATGTGGGCCACAAAGTCCTTTCTAGAAAAGGATTACCAACCCCCTGATCTAGGCTGTCAAATTTATTGGCATAAAATTGTCATCAGATTCTGTTATTATTATTTTAATGTCTGTAGATTTATAGAGATTTCTCCTCTTCTTTCTGATGTTAGTAATTTGTGTTTTCTCTTTCTTTTGATCAATCTAGCTAGAGGTTTATCAATTTTATTGATCTTTTTAAAGAACCAGCTTTGGTTTCATTGACTTTTCCTATTGTGTGTCTGTTTACTATTTCATTGATTTAGGCACTTATTTCCTTTTTCTACTTATTTTGAGTTTAATTTGCTCTTCTTTACTTTTAGTTTCTTAAGGTAGAGGCTTAGATCACTGATTTTAAGTCTTTCTTTTTTAATATAAACATTTAAAACTGTAAATTTCTAAATTTTTGGTATATTGTATTTTCATTTTCACTCAGTTAAAAAATATTTTCTAGAAGTCCTTTATGATTTCTTTGAAGAAATTTAGAAGTATGTTGTTTAGTTTTCAAATATATTTGGGGATTTTCCAGATCTCTTTACTGTATTCTAAGTTAATTCCATTGTGGTCAGAGAAAATACTGTATATGATTTCAGTCCTTTTAGGTGTATTGAGATTTGTTTTATGCCTGAGCATATGGCCTATCTTGGTCTAAGGTCCATGTGCACTTACAAAGAGTATGTATTCTGCTGTTGTTAGGTAGAGGGTTCTATTAGTGTCAATTAGGCCATGTTGGATTACAGTTGAGGCTCTATTTTTTTTTTTTTTCCTCAGTTTTTCCTCCCTCTATGCTTCATTTTGTAGTTCTGATGGTATAGCATTTAAGAGTTTAGGCTGCTGACCAAAAGGTTGGCAGTTCGAATACACCAGGCGCTCCTTGGAAACCCTATGAGGAAGTTCTACTCTGTCCTGTAGGGTTGCTATGAGTCGGAATTGACTCAACGGCAATGGGTTTGTTTCTTTTTTTGTTTTTATGCTTCATTTTGGATAGATTTTTTTTGTTGTCTTTAAGTTTGCTGAGGAAATTAAGGAACTGGCCAGGAGTTTCTTTCCAGTAGAAGACTACTGTGTCTCTGTATGGAGGTGGGATTGGATATATGAGAAAATTTGAATATATGAGAAAATTTTCTAGGTCCATTTCAGCCATGAACAATGATTGGGATCTTTCTCTTACTTATAGATATACAAATGATGGCCAAATTGCATTTGATTTGGAAAATTTTTTCAGTTATCATAGACCATAGTCAGAGAAAAATCTCAATATTCTTCCCGTGGAATATTTAATTTGGAACAATTTAGCTTTCCTAATAAATTAGGATAAATTGTAGAATGTACGCTATGAGGAGTACAAAGGAGCTTTAAAGATATTGGTCATATTCTATTTCTCATGCTGAGTTTTGTGTATGTAGTGACTTAATTTATTCTTTATATCTTATATATGTTATAAATATTATGTGTCAAATATTTAATTAAAAAATTAAAGAAATATATCTTAAAGTAACCTAAGTCTTGAAGTAACCTGAAGTAACAGCATGTCATTTGGTACAAAGTAGGTACATTTGAGGCCTAATTGCCCCAAATTTTTATAATAATGAGTATTAAGTCATCCTTTCTGTAAGGAACTTTGTCACTAAATCAGTGATACGTGAAGGTCATTCCTAGTTCTTGACAGGAGATAAAAGTACTTTCAGATCAATGAAGGTATTATTTAAAAAGTAAGTGGGGCTGTATTGCTGTATTTTATACACTAATTCAAATTTTTTACCTGGTTTCTCACTAGACTATGTCTTAGTGTTTAAGACTGCTTAGTTTGAATTCTGGCTTCATCACTTTCTGTACGATATTGCAAAACTAATGTCACCTCTTGGGGCTTCAATTTCTACTTTAGAAGTACTTGGCAGGGTGATTATGAGCCCTAAAATGAGTTGGAAATTCACTGTCTTGCTGCTCTTAGCTTTTGGCATTCTGAGCAATTTTTTTCACATCTGTGTATATTATATTGGAAATTTAACAGGATTCCTAGTTAAAATGTGTCTTAGTTATCTAGTGCTGCTATAACAGAAATACCACAAATGGATGGCTTTAACAAGGAAAAATTTATTCTCTTACAGTCTAGGAGGCTAGAAGTCCAAATTTAGGGTGCCAGCTCCAGGAGAAGGCTTTCTTTCTCTGTTAGCTCTGGGGGAAGGTTCTTGTCATCAGTCTTCCCCTGGTCTAGGAGCTTCTTAGCACAGGGACATTGGGTTGAAAGGACGTGCTCCCCTCCTGGTTCTTCATTCTTGGTGGTATGAGGTCTGACTCTGCTTGAGTGTCTCTTTTATATCACAAAAGAGATTGACTCAACATACAACCTAATCCTGTAGATTGAGTCCTGACTCATTAACATAACTGCCTCTAATACTGCCTCATTATTATCGTAGAGGTATGATTTACAACACACAGGAAAATCACATCAGATGACAAAATGGTGGACAGTCAGGCAGTACTGGGAATCATGGCCTAGCCAGGTTGACACATCTTTTTAGGGGACACAATTCAATCCATAACAAAAGGTTAAGGTTTTTTTTTTTTTTCATTTCATGCTTGCACAAACATTTTTGCATTCTAGGTTAATCCCCGAGCGCTATTGTTTGGTCATACAGCGTCAATCACTTGTTTGTCTAAAGCTTGTGCCTCCAGTGACAAACAGTATATTGTGAGTGCATCTGAAAGTGGGTAAGTATTTTCTTATTCTTTTTTTTTCTCAGAAGTTTTTATTGCAAACAGTATCAGTGCTATTTTTTTTCTCCCTTTTGGAGTATCTTTTAAATGAAAGCTCTCAGTTGCCTAGCTGAAATTTTATCAATATCAAATATCTAACTGAGATACTTGAAATATGGTTTTAAGGATATGAATTTTATCTTCTTTAATGATTTTTTTTACTTTTATTATAATTTATGAATATGCCATTGCCTTGCTTTTGAGAAAAACAGTACCATAAATGTCAAAGCATGGTCATTAATCCCCAGGGCAGTCCTTGGTTGGCAGACAACTCTCAGATTATTAAAAAACCTCAAGAAGCTAAACTAGCATAAACCTGGAAGATGAAGCCGTGTGAAAGTTCATGTAGTCATACTGATGTGTATTAATACACTCATATAACTATGTGAGTTCCTAAGTCTCAGAAGATAGTTTGTTTTGTTGGCTAGTAGTTGTGGAGCCCAGGAGCCCTGTTGGCACAATGGTTAAATGCTAAGCTGCTAACTGAAAGGTCAGTAGTTTGAACCCACCAGTGGCTCCGTGGGAGAAAATACCTGGCGATCTGTTCCTGTAAATGTTTCAACCTAGGAAGCCCTCTGGGGAAGTTCTGCTGTGTCCTGTAGGATTGCTGTGAGTTGGAATCAACTTGACAGCACATATCAACAACACTTGTAAGGCCCAGCCTGTGGGGAATTCTTAAAAACAGTTTTGGTGCTTAGAAAACGATATACATATTTATACAATATATTATTGAGGAGCATTGAGAAGCTTGAAGACAATTCTATCAGAAGTCCCCATCCTCCCCCACCCCTCATAAGATGGATTTGAAGAGAGCTTTGTATAACTTTTTGGAAAAATAAGAGGGAGCATCAGGTAAAAATATAGTACTTTCTTGTCAATTAAAGGATAGTTCATACTAGATGTGTATAAATAGATTGAGTGCTTTGTGAAAAATTGTTTCATACCATGTAAGATATGGAAAATAACATCTTAAAGAAAAACTTTAACAATATGAGGATTATTGCATTTTATTAATGTTGTTTTCTGTTAAATAAATCTTAAGTTTCCTTTTTCAAAAGACAAGGCATATCGACGTTTCTGATTTCCAATGTTGTATCCTTAGCTGGAGACATAAGTATGTTTGTTTTTTTGGTATGTACTTGATAAAGCTTCTGCAATAAATACACAATCAAAACTGAAATATTATATTTAATTTGCAAAAGTTTGGAATTCAGTTTACTTTAACTTTTGCTTTTTGCAGTGCTAAATTTCTACCTCATATGCCAATAACTTAAATGTAAATTAAATGCATTGTTAATATGTAAGGAGATACTACTTGTATATAGTCAAGTTATTTTGATTATATTATAAAGTTTTCACTACGGGGTTGAAACGTAAATACAAAGCTATATATGCTAGGCTTTGATAACCACTGGAAATCTCAGTTGTTTAAATTAAAAGTTTATTTCTTATTCTTGTCACTTACCCATCTTGGGTCACCTGGGAGCTCTACTCTGTTTTGTTGTTATCATTACTTTGAGGTTCAGGCTGGGTGAACAACCACTTATCTGGAGTACAGGCAGATGAGAAAGACAGTTCTGGAGGGCCTCACATCCCTCTGGCAGAACTACTCACAAAGCCCCAGCCAACCAAAAGGGAACGAGGAAGTGCAATCCTGCCATAGGCAGGTGGAGGGGGGTTTAAGATGGTGAGTGAAAGGACTAGAGTTTTTGACAAACAGCAAAAACGAGTACACACAACTTTTTGTGAAATATATTAGTTTTAATAGGAGATTAATGTGAAACCTCTGGGACAAAGTTGAACAGTGCTTTTAAAAATCAGATTTAAAGTGATTTATTTTGTTTTTTAGAGAGATGTGCCTCTGGGATGTGAGTGATGGCAGATGTATTGAATTTACAAAGTTAGCCTGCACACATACCGGCATACAGGTTAGTATCCGTTTTTGTAAATGTTCAAGTCAGCACAATTTATTATAATAATAAAATCTAAAAAAATTTTTTCTAAACATTGAATCTATATTTTTATATGAAAAATGACTGGGGAGGGATAATAGGAAAAGAAGACTAGAATTGGAGTAGTGAAAGTTCTTCATAAGGTTGGTACAGTGGGGAAGGTAGTTAAGAGAAGGAGGTTAATAGGGAAAGATGTAGGGTAAGCCAATTACCACCACTGCTCCTGCTGTTTCTGTCTATCCGGCTGTCTTAACTGTCTAGTGCTGCTACAACAGAAATACCACAAAGGGATGGCTTTAACAAATGGAAATTTATTTTCTCACAGTTTAGGAGGCTAGAAGTATGAATTCAGGGTGCCCGCTCTAGGGATAAGTTTTCTGTCTCTGTTGGCTCTGGAGGAAGGTTCTTGTCTCTTTTAGCTTCTGTTCCTGGATGATCTTCATGTGTCTTGGCATCTCTCTTTCCCCATCTCTGCCAGCTCACTTGCTTGTTTAATCTCTTTTATGTCTCAAAAGAGATTGGCTCAAGACACACCCTGCACTAATCCTGTCTCATTGACATGACAAAGACAACCCATTTCCAAATGGGATTATAACCACAGGCATAGAAGTTATAATTTACAAGAAATTTTGGGGAGACACAATTCAGTCCATAACATTCCACTCTTTGACCTCTCAAAATTTATGTCCTTCCCACATGGAAAATACATCATCCCAAAAGTATTAAATCAGTTAGTCCAAAATCTCATCTTCTGAAGCATTTAAATCAAATAGAGTGAGACTTTAGGTGTATTCTGTTCTGGGGCAAAATTCCTTTTCGTCTGTGAAATCTAGATTACAAGTTATCTGTTCCCAAAGCACAATGGTAGCACAAGGTAGACATTTACATTATAAATGGGAGAAATTGGAGGGAAAGAAGGGATAATGGGATCCAAGAAAGTCCAAAGCCCAGCAGAACAATTTACATTAGCTCTCAAGGCTTGAAAATAATTTTCTGTTCTCTGAGACCATCTGGGCAATGGCTCTGCCCTCCGTATTCTGGGTGTTGGCCATGCCCTCTAGATTCTGAGTGGAGGCCCCTCGGCTCTGGGCTTCAGCTGTGCCTTCCAGGTCTGCTGGAACTGCAAGTCTGCTCTCTTGGCTTTGGGCGGCCCCATTCTCCTAGTCCATCTGAGTGGCAACCCCACTCCCTTGGCCCCAGCAGGCCTCATTCTTCTGCCCTTTGGGCATGAAAAGCCTGCCCCCTCAGCTCTGTGTGGTGGCCCCGTCCCCCAGGCACACCTTAATGGCAGCCCCACACTCTGGAATGGAGTTGGCAAAGATCCGAAGATCCGACTATTTGAAACCTAGGAGGCTATGGCCCCACTCTTTGAGATCCAGGAGGCTGTGCCCCTGCCCACTCCCCTTTGAAACCTTGAAGGTCCTGCTTCCCATGCTTCTCCCAACAGTTCTGCTGATCTCCAAGCTGTTCCAGGGATGGACCTTTTCTTGGCAGACAACAGTGTAGCTCCTTTGGCCTGTTTCCTGCTTGTGGAATTCCAAGAGGCAGACAGCAGTTTCTTTTCATTCTTTCTCTGTCCCCTTCAGTCTAAGCTGATGGGTTTTCTGCTGTGGTAGTTGGTTAGATCCATTAGTCACAGGCTTAATTTCCTTAACAAAAGATTGTGTAACCAAGTCCTTGGTGAACACTCTAAGATACGTGTCCTTAGTTTGTACAACAGAATTTTCCAAATCTTTAAGTTCTGTTTTCATTTCTTAGTTTATTTTTAAGTCCATCTCTTTCCTCTCACATTTTACTATAAGGACAAGGAGAAACCACACAGCCTTTTTAAGATCTTGCTTTGAAATCTCCCAGCTAGATATCCAAGTTCATCACTTATAAGTTCTACCTTCCAGCAAACATTTGAACATAATTCAGACAAGTTCTTTGCCACTGCATTGCCCTTCCTCCATTGTCCAATTACATGTTCATCGTTTTCTTTCAAAGCCTCACCATAAGCACATTTAATGTTCACATTTCTAGCAACATTCTGTTGCTGGCACCATTTGTATTCTCTAAGACAATAGAGACTTTCTCTATAGGTCTCCTCAATTCCTTCTGAGCCCTCACCAGAATTGCCTTTGACGTCCATAATTCTACCAACAGTCTTTTCAAGTCAGTCTAGGCTTTTACTATTAGGCATCTTAAAACTCTTCCAGCGTCTACCCATTACCCAATTCCAAAACTGCTTTCACATTTTAGGTATCTGTGAGAGCAGCACCCCACTCTTCCAGTACCGAATTCTGTCTCAGTTATCTAGTGCTGCTATAACAAATACCATGGATGAGTTTAACAAACAGAAATCTATTTTCTCACAGTTTAAGAGGCTAGAAGTCCAAATTCAAGGTGCTGACTCTAGAGGAAGTGTTTCTCTTTCTGTCGGCTCTGGAGGAAGGTCCTTGTCTCTTCCGTTTCTGGTTCCTGTTCCTTGGAGATCTCCATGTGTCTTGGCATATCTCTTCCCCCATCTCTGCTCTGCTTGCTTATTTAATCTCTTTTAAATCTCAAAGCCATTGACTCAAGATACACCCTACATTAATGGTGCCACATTAACATAACAGACAACCCACTCTCAAATGGGATTATAACCACAGACATAGAGGTTATGATTTATAACACATATTTTCTGGGGATACAGTTCAACTCATAACACTGTTCATGCAGGTGAGAGCCCCTTTGCTACTTGGTAAGTACTCTAGATCCTAAATAATGGAATTCTCTCTTACTAATGCCTTTATGATTCTACTGATGATTAACACAAACTGACTGGTTTTGGGATACATATCCTTTACATTACTTGTGCTGTTAGTCTTTGGGTAATTTGTTTTTTCTTAAGACTTTCCAACTCTTAAGAAGAAATGACCATTTCATATTATATGTAGAATATTACAC
This sequence comes from Trichechus manatus latirostris, assembly GCF_000243295.1. NCBI lineage: Eukaryota > Metazoa > Chordata > Mammalia > Sirenia > Trichechidae > Trichechus > Trichechus manatus. Next base: position 6,890,881 of record NW_004443999.1, read on the forward strand.
AGGAATTCGTGGTTTCTGAGTTACATTCCTTGTATTCTTTCATTCTCTTTTATAATTTTCCAATTCTCTGTGCTTCAATTTACTGACTGCTTACTGTGCTAAATCTTGGGAAAATTACAAAATATATAGAAAATACGATTTCTGTTCTTAATGGGAAAGGATAGGGAAGAGAACTCACGTTTATTAAGTACACAATATATAGACTTGTAAAAAAAGTTATTTTGTTGGTGTTGAGAAGATACACAGCAAAACATAAACCAATTCAACAATTTCTACATATACAATTCAGTGACATTGATTACATTCTTCCAGTTATGCAACCATTCTCACTCTCCTTTTCTGAGTTGTTCCTCCCCTATTAACAAACTCACTGCCCTCTAAGTTTCCTGTCCAGTCTATCAAGTTGCTGTTTTCAGTTTGATCCCATATATGTAGATCTTGAAATAGCACAATGCTCAAGGCAGATATTCTTTACTAGTTAAGCTAAACTGTTGTTTGGTTTTAAGAAGACTTCACAGGATATTTTTGATTTAAGGTTTAAAGATTATCTTAGGGCAGTAGTTTCAGAGGTTCACATATAGGCATTTCTTGTATGGTATTTTATTTATCATATCACATCCCTACAAATTAAGTAGGAGTACATAATTTTACATACAAGGAAGAGGAGATCCAGAGCAATTAAGTGACTTGCCCAAATCTTATGATGAGTCATTTCTGGCTCCAAGATCCCAAATCAGGTTTGTCCAACTCTAGGGACTGTGTTCTTTCTGTTACATCATAGTGTCTCCCTTAAAACAAACAAAATCATTTGTTGAGAAAGGAAACTATAATAACACAAATGAAAAAAGCAAAGGAAGATGTTTAGGGGGAGGTTGTGGTTAGTGAGTTGGGTCTCTCGTGACTGTATTTCTTGCCCTGGCAAAGGTTTTCAACACAACACAACACAAACAAAAATACAAAAAACTGACTCATGGCGACCCTGTGTGTGTCAGAGTAGAACTGTGCTGCAGAGGGTTTTCAATGGTGGTTCTTTCACAAGTAGATCAGCAGGCCTTTCTTCTGATGTGCCTCTGTGTGGACTTGAACCACCAACCTTTCAGTTAGCAGATGAGTGCTTAACTGTTTGTGCCACCCAGGGACTATTAAAAATTGCTTCTTCAGTGCCATTAGGGTGTGCACCTTTGATTTAAAGGGCATGTATTGCTTATTTTTATCATGTGAAGAATTGTTAAGGTTTGTAGTGAGAAAAAGGGTGTTAAAATGATGTAGATTTTGTTGATTTTGTAGACAGTTTTTTCTAATTTAAAACTATAAATGTCTTGAATTCATCGGCTGTAAATATTTTGGTTGTGTTTTATGATTTAAAAAATCTTGGTTTGCATTATAGGAAAGTTATTATTTTTTATTTACCATGTCTTTAGTGCTTACAATTTATCAGGCCCTGCATTATGTCGTCTGTGTTGTTTAGAATGGTAGCCACCTCTAAGTAGAAGATGCTTTTTGGCAGATTCGCTAGTGGGGTGGCAGTTCTTTCCTCTGTGAACCTCAACTTCTTAGGTCCAGAAACAGGTTGTTTTTATATATGCAGAGATGATAAAAGTTTTAATGACACTGGGACTTATTGAAACCATAAGGAAATGCCAATTTATTAAATTATCATGTGGGACATCCTCTTTTAATGTATGAAAAACTTGCTTTCCCATTTAGGACGCTTTCTTCGCCACTATCCAAGCATCTTGGAAGCTAAAGTAGTGTTCAGAAAGTTGTTTGGGAGTATAACATTAGAACGAAAGGTGGGAGGCATTTAGTAAGGCAGATCTAATAAAATGTTCCTGCCCACAGGTGAGATCTCTTCTCTAGTGACTGCAGTGTACGTGTCTCTCCTGGCTGGTGTTGGAGGAAAAGTGACAAAGTTTGTTCCTCTGCAACCATCCTTTCCTCCTTGATATGGGTCAAGGCTCCCTGTAGTTACAGTATTATATATGAGTGACTGACAGTCCCTGGGACCTTCCTTTGTGTGTTGTGTTTTGTGAATCAACCTTCTGAGATCTAGAGGTGTTCCTTTGTGGTAGTCTGTGTTTTATTAGATCATCTCTTGGAGTTCTAGTGGTGCTTCCTTGTTCTTTTCAGAAGAAAGGCCTGGTGATCTACTTCTGAAAAATCAGCTGCTAAAAACCCTATGGGGCACAGTTCTCCTCTGACACACATGGTGTCGCCATGAGTCAGAATTGACTTGATGGCAAACAGTTTCGCTTTATTTTTCTTTCTAATACCTTGTTCTTAGTTAATGTGCTTCAGGATTAATGCTTACATTTAAGAAGTTTTATTGCTTCTTTTACCATATACTCCATAACTGACAAAAATTGTATTCCTTCACACACAGTGTTGAGCTCTGAGAACAGGAATAATGGGTATGGGAACAGACTGGACCCAGGGTTTCTTAGTTATTTTCCCAGTTACAGAAAAATTATAGCATTACCTTTTGTGATTTCACTAGCTTGCCCACAAGTGATTCATGTAGGGTCCAATCCCTTGAGAAGTAGTAGTCTGGATGTTAGATGTCTTCGCCTTCTAAAAATCCCTTAGGCGAATTAGTTACTGGGAGAGTCACTGTTTTTTGGAGGCTTTGATAAGGTTGTTGGTCTTGTTTTGATAATTACTCTTCCTCTGCTCTTTGGTTGATGGAAGCTCATCTTTTCCTCTTGAGCAGTTCTTGCATGAGTAACTTGTAGATCTTGATTGTATTGGCTCTTCTTTTATTTTTCTTCCACACAAAGTGTAAATGCATACAACCAGCATGGTTTATACAGTTGTGTCATACTCTACTCTGGCACAACACTTAGTTTAATCAGGATATGCTTCTGATTATAATATATTTGAACATAGTTATCCTTTACTACTAAATTTTATTTAGTCCTAAACTAGTAATTATAAGCTTATGCTCATCTATTCCCATTCATCTAAAATTCTTATTTTTGTGACCCACTGAAGTACCCCTTTTCCCTGATTTTGAAACTGATTTTTTCCAGGTGTTTTATTAATTCATCTTACAGTGCTGTTTTAGATGCTGCTAGAGGGGGATAAAAGTAAAAATTAATCATGAATTTGGCCCTAAAATAGTTCCAAAGGGAGGATAAGATGTTAGGAAAAGAATATTTTTTGTTAGATATTTTGAAATGTTACAGAATTAACTTGATATTTCTATATGTGTATACACACACGCATATAAATACAACATGTACCAAATGCCTAGAAATATTACTGAAGAAGTTGAGCATTTAGGAAACTATGATAATAAGTTTGAGGAATGCATATAAATCAAGTATCTAAACTAAAGGAGAACATTTAAAAATCTTTTTCCTTTTGACATGAATTTAGTTTTACCAGTTCTCTGTTGGAAATCAACGAGAAGGGAGGCTCTTATGCCATGGACATTACCCTGAAATCCTCGTTGTGGATGCCACCAGCCTTGAGGTGTTATACTCCTTAGTATCAAAGATATCTCCAGACTGGATTAGCTCCATGACTATTATTCGATCTCACCGAACACAAGGTTAGTGGATTATGCTTTTTTAGAAACTTTAGCACCATGTCTTAATGTTTAATTTATTGTAAAGTCCTATAGTTTATCATAAATTAATATTTTTGGTTATATTGTTCTATTTAAGAAATAGTTATTCCAATAATTTATGGTTTTTCTCCTCCTTCATGAAGCAGTCTTTGATTGAATTAAGACTTAGAGTATTAGATGATCTACATTTCATGGGATAAATCACTAGCTTTTGGCAGTTTTAGAGCATGTGGGTGATTTTCTGAAGTGGAGGAAGAATTATCTTATCCCCTTGGAGATATGGTGGAACTGTAGTTTCACCTGTGTATTTCTGGACCCTGGTTTTGTCACTTGCTAGGAGGGTAGGAAGTGTTTCCATTTCATATAGAGATAATGAAAAGGGAGGAGATTATACAGTTAAATTATTTTTTTTTAATTGTACTTCAGGCGAAGGCTTACAGAACAAATAGTTACTCATGAAACAGTAGTACACATATTGTTTTATGACATTGGTTAACAACCCCACAACATGTCAACCCTCTAACTTCTCAACCTTTTTTTTTGGTGAAAA
>NW_004443999.1:6895778-6919657 GCF_000243295.1 Trichechus manatus latirostris
CCCCACCCCTCCCATCCCTGGTAACCAACAAAGATTGTTACATTTTGTGTGTGAACTTTTTCATGGGTTTTTACAATAGAGGTCTCATACAATTTTTGTCCTTTTGATACACAGTTAAATTTAATGAAAGTTCCTCGTAAGTGCCTAGTATATAGTTGATGCTCAATAAATACTAGTATCCTTTTTTCATTTCTATTGAAAACCTTTTCAATAACAACCATTAGAGTGAAAGTAAAATTGTTTAGGAAAAGAACAATGATTAATGTTGAACATCAAGTGTATATTCTCATTAGCCTTTTTAGGAACACTGTTTTTCCTCCGAATGGCTTTATGTTTATATACTCTTCTGTAAAATCTGACCTATACCACCAACCAGCACTTCATTTATTGAGTGCTTATAGTATCAAGCACCATGTTAATAAGCATTTACGTATATTATCTTTCTCACAATGCCCAGTGGGGCGGGCACTGTTGTTATCCATCATATAGATGAGTAGAATGAGGTTTAGGATGGTAGAGTCAGTCTTTGCCTAAGATCACAGGGCTAGTATGTGGGTGATGGGTGGCCACTTGGACCCCAGAGATATTATCTGAACCACTGTGTTACACTGCTTCCCATCATGAACTGTTTTCAATTTTATGGGAGCTTTCCTTTTTAAAGTTTTAAGGTTGGAAATCAGCACATAGCTTTTTGTTCATCAGCCATTTGGCAAATATTTGTTGAGTGCCTATTATCTTCTAGGTATAGGGGGTTGAACTACTTAAGGGAATCAGATTTTAGCAAGGGAGAATGATATATAAACAAATATTAGTTCTGGATTTAAAGTGTGACAGTAGAAACGTATACAAGGTGAAGAACTAGTACAGAGAGGATGGAATTAGCAAGGGCAGTGAAGGCACTGGAGGGCCTTATGAAAGGCTGCCCAGATACCATGAAATCTGTTCTAGCATTTGGAAGATGAGGAGGAGTTTGTTTGGCAGACTTGGAGATCAGGATGTTGCTGGCAGAGGAAATAGTCTGTACAAAGGTGCAAAAGTATTAAAAATAGTCTAGGCATATGTGGGGAACTATAAATGATCTTTTTCTAGGGTAAGAAGTATTAAGGGAGGAGTGGCAGAATATGGGAGCCCTGGTGGTGCAGTGGTTAAGAGCTCGGCTGCTAACCAAAAGGTAGACAGTTTGAATCCACCACCCACTCCTTAGAAACCCAATGGGGCAGATCTACTCTGTCCGATAGCATTGCTGTGAGTCAGAATTGACTCAATGGCAGTGGGTTTGGGTTTTTTTTTTTTTTTTTTTTTTTGGTTTGGCAGAATATGAGGTTGGCAGTGTTGGCAGGGTCTAGATCGTGAAGAACCTTGTATGCCAGTTGGTAACTTGGATTTCACCCTATAGATCGGGGTCGACAGACTTTTACTGTAAAGGTCCAGATCATAAATATTCTAGACTTTGCAGGCCATATAGTCTGTGTTGCAGCTATTCAACTCTGCTGTTATAGTGCAAAAGCAACTATAACATGTAAGTGAATAAGCCTGACTGCGTTCTGATAAGTAGTCCCTGGGTGGTGCAAACAGTTAATGCGCTTGGCTGCTAACCAAAAGGTTGAAAGTTCAAGTCCACCTACAAGTGCTTCAGAAGATAAGCCTGATGATCTACTTCCGAAAAATTAGCCATTGAAAGCCCTATGGAGCATGGTTCTAGGGTGACACACATGGGGTCACCATGAGTTGGAATTGACTTGATGGCAACTGATGTTCTAATAAAACTTTATTTATAAAAACAGCCAGTAGGCTGGATTTGGCCATGGACTGTATGAAGCCTACCAATCCCTGCTGTAGATGATGGATAGTCTCTGGATAAGAATGTGTGAAGGGACTTATTTTTAAATAATCAATTTGGTGACATTTTTGAGAAGGTTTAGATGGAAGCCGACTAGTGATGATATTATTGCAATAGTCCAGCTGAGAGATGATGCAGGTCTCAACTAAGGCAATGACTTTGGAAAAAGATTTAATAGACTTATAATATTTTCCAGGGGTGTTCTTAAGGGAATTTGTCAGATTTGTTAATAGGTGTTAGTGAAAAAGGAAGGTTCTATGGTCAAGTATGTTTAGGAGGTGTTTGGTAAAATAGAATTGAGCAGACTTCTTTAATGTGAGACTGTCTCAGAGAGGTTTTTTTAGGTATATTAGTGAATTGCTGCTTTATAAAAGTGTGAAGCTTTTATCCTTAGAAGCAAGGACGGCAAAACTTATGTCTTATATACTTTGGACATGTTATCAAGAGGGATCAGTTCCTGGAGAAGGACATCATGCTTAGTGAAGTAGACAGTCAGCGAAAAAGGAAAACCCTCAATGAGATGGATAGACACAGTGGCTGCAACAGTGGGCTTAAACATAGCAACAACTATGAGGATGGTGCAGGACCAGGCAGTGTTTCGTTCTGTTGTACACAGGGTCACTGTGAGTTGGAACTGACTTGACGGGACCTACCAACACAACAACAATAACAACAAAAGCATGAAAAGTGAAAGTGAGATTCAATTTAATTTTACAGGCAATAGGGAACTCATTATTAGCATGTTCACCTCTAAACCCATTGCCATCGAGTCGATTTTTACTCATAGTGACCCTATAGGACAGAGTGGAACTACCTCAAGGGGCCTCTGATAGATTCGAACTGCTGACCTTTTGGTTAGCAGACAAGCTCTTAACCACTGCGCCACCAGGGCTCCACCTCTAATCTTAGTTACAGTGAATGTTTTCTTGAAAAATTTACTATAATTTGCACATTTTGAATTATTACACTCCATATATGGGATACATGAGCACACTCCGTGGTCTGGTATTCTGAACAGAATAGAATGCAATTTTAATGGAAAATTTTGTGCAGTCCATGTAATTCTGAATCTTATTGGCTTATAATGTTATAAACGTGGTTTTCTACATTTACTATATCCTGCATTTCTGCATATGCGTTTTAATCTGCATTTACCATATTCTTGTCTGTGGATACTTGAGGATTTTAGATATATTGATTATGTTGCATTTTTACTGTCATTGACAATACTTGTGAACAATTGTTATAACTTCTCTGTACAGGAATCACGGGAAATGTGGTAATTACTGTAGCCAGTGTCTTACGTTGCCTAGGAAATTATGCAGTATAATAAGCTTTTTACTTAAAGATAACAAACGGTCCTTTCTAATAACTAATCTTTATTGAAGATTTAGTATGTGCCTAGTGCTACACCTGTGGTGCATCTTAATTCTCATAACAGCCTATTAAGGTAGGTTTATATTTGCTGTATGAGCCCTAATGGCAGTGGTTAAGAGCTCGGCTGCCAACCAAAAGGTCAGCAGTTTGACCACTAGCCTCTCCTTGGAAACCCTATGGGGCACTTCTACTCTGTCCCATAGGGTCGCTATGAGATGGAATTGACTCAATGGCAACCGGTTGTTTTTTTTTATATTTATGTTTGCTAAACAGATAAGCAAATTGAGTTTAAGATAGGCTAGTTAAGTTGGCCACAGTTCACTGGCTAATTAGCAAAGAAAAATGTCATTTTTAACACATTCCTCCCTCACTTGGAAGCATGCATTAGACTGCTTTCAAATGTCTGCGCTCTCAAAGTTCATGTATATTCCTGTGATGCTGTTACTGGCCCCTTACCTGAAGCTTATGAATTTAGATTTTATATCATGTCTTTCTCTTGATGACAAGCTATAGAGGATGTACTGTGCAACAAAATGTGTGGAAGGCAGACGCGGTAAGTGAGAAAGGGGGGACAATGAGGGCATCGAAACAAAGTGACTATGCTCTTTCATGATAAATAATTAAAAGTTGTCCATTTTGATGAATAAAAGTTCTTCGTTAACATAATCAAAGGCATTAATTGCTGATTCAAAATAATAAAAACATTCAAGAAGCTAGAAACAACTTCTTTAATTCCAAAGTTTTGGTGATCTCTATTAAGCTATGTTTCAAAATCTGAATTCTAGTATTTCAGCAACTACAGAATTATGTTTTTCTACTAATTGTAAAACATACTGTTGTTTAATTTCATTAAAGCAGACCATCTCAATATGTAAAAAGGAAGCATGTTATGTTTGTAAACTTTGGCTGCTTGTTCCTTTCTGTTTAGAGGATACTGTGGTTGCACTCTCAGTGACGGGCATTTTGAAGGTGTGGATCGTTACCTCTGAAATAAGTGGTTTGCAGGTGAGACAAATGACTGCAAGGGACTTGTCTGCTTTTCTTATGTAGTCTTAAATTTTAGTAATTATATCCACCACACTTTTTTCCCTGTGGGAGAAGGAGAAAGCTATTCTTTTTGATAATCTTGTTGATTAGTGTAGAGGATACTCTTATTTTCTTTGTTTTGTATGGTAGACATCTGTTCTATCAAGGATTCAAAATAGCGAAACATATTGCATGGGATATGAAGTAGAGAACATAAAAGAGATGAGGTTTTCCTCAATTGCTTCTGTTTTAGTTAAAAGGTAGTTTGCTCGAGGGAAAAAATAAAGCTAAACAAACTGCCACAAAAAGTATATAAAGCCATTTTTTGGCCTGTATCTCAGTTCTGTGGGCTTGAATTCCTTGTTGCCTTTTATCAGTAAGAAAGGCAGATCGATTTCTGACAATACTGATGCTAATCTCTTCAGCTAGGGAATTTTTAGGCATTAAATCTGTGAGAAACTGGATGAATTGATCAGTTTTTTTTAAACTAAAAGCACATGTAGCTATAAAAATTAGAATTAGTTGAAGCTTTTGTCAGCTGTCATTGCCAGAGCAGTGACACTCTGACTGTTGTCAGTGTTTTCATCCTGAATAGCCTTGTAGCAAACACATTTGGGCCCAGCTGTTTTTAGAGTGTAGTTTTGCTGCTTTTTACCTTGACCCCTATATGAGGAGCTGAAATGATGAACATATCAAGTGATAATTTTAACTGACCATCAAAATGTTCCTAAAGTTTTACAGATCTTTTCTCCTTTCAGGATACTGAACCAGTATTTGAGGAGGAATCCAAACCAATTTACTGTCAGAATTGCCAGAGCATCTCTTTTTGTGCATTCACGCAGAGGTCACTTTTGGTTGTGTGCTCCAAATATTGGAGGGTAAGATAACTTCGTAGTAGGCAGCTGTATATATACCCCACAAAATATTGGTTTACCAGACTTCCAAAGATATTCTTTAGGAAAAGCTTGGTGCAAGAATATTTTAACCATTTAGACTTCATGTCTGCTTACAGCTGGGTTTCTGGTTGTGTTTTCCCTTTTAATAGTGACTGTGCCCCGTGGCTCACTGACAAAGTGTCTTTATCTGAGGCAGTGAACCCTAAAGGGCTGAACTTGTTAAAAGTGACTTCATTTCCAGAGGATTTTTTTAAGTTGGAGTGTCACTGTATCTTACTTAAATTACAACAACATGGACTAGATTATGAATTTCTTATTCCTTGTAGGTATTTGATGCTGGGGACTATTCCTTATTGTGTTCAGGTCCTAGTGAAAATGGACAGACATGGACTGGAGGTGACTTTGTATCAGCAGATAAAGTAATCATTTGGACTGAAAATGGACAAGGTTATATTTACAAACTACCTGCCAGGTATTCAATAAATAATAAGTTAACACTTTAATTAAAAGTAAAAGATTCAGAATTTGGGTTATAACCTGAAGTATGAAAATGCATATAATTTAGATATTTAGTAGCATCTTAAGTTAGATTTGTAATTACAGTTTAACTTCTGATTACATAAATTAGGTAGATTTTTATTTGAAGTAGGATATTTTTATAACAAGTATTTAATTTAATGACTACATTAAATTTACTGATAAAAAATCTACTTTTGGTCCATTATCTAAAAAACCTTGTTACATCGAATGATATGATAAAACATTTAATGTCAGTATTGTAATCAAATGTTGTATTTTTTCCATTTTAGCTGCCTTCCAGCTAGTGATTCATTCCGCAGTGATGTGGGGAAAGCAGTTGAAAATTTAATTCCTCCGGTACAGCACAGCCTCCTGGATCGAACAGATAAAGAGGTAAAATTCTTCAGGTATCACTTATAATTGATAGATACATTGAAAATTTTCATAACTATATTGGTGTTTTTTGGTAGCTAAGCATCTGAAAGATTGAATACAACTCATGGCACTTGGTAGATGTTGTAAAACTTTTTAACATGGTTAGCTTTAAGCACAATTTGTAAATCTGAATATTTTTATATATAAATATGCCTATAATATGGCATTTACCTTTCTCTAAGAATACAAGTGATCATATGCTGATTACACATTAGAATCGACTATTTGATAAAATTCATATTGATGGAGTAAATTTATTTTATACTATCATATAATTATAAATATAGTGACATGTAATTTTAGAGAGGCAAAAATAATAGGTATAATAATGTTAATTGATAACAGTTCATTACTTGAACCAGGCATTACAGTATTTTCCAGAAAGAATGTAGAGATTTAAATCATTAGATATTCTAAATTAAGAATAAGAGAATTTTTTTCTCTATAAAAAGAGAGGTTTTTTATGATTTTTGAAAGTGTGCTTAATGTCCATTTAATATTGGAAAGCAACAGCACTTAGTATTTGTTTTTCAACTCTATATTCTATGAGCAGTAAGTAAAAAGCTTTGGTTTTGGAAGTAAAGTGTAATAATGGGGAATTCTGAGTTTCTCAACCTGATCATTCTTAAAATTTTATCTTCATATAGAGGGAAGGAAAGGGGAAAGGAATTGAGGAATTGATTTTTCCATGACTATTTTGAATATTTAAGATTTATGCATCTGTATACAATTAAGATCCTCAATAATTTGTTCCTTAGTCTCTTAAACTCCTACTTACTGCTGAGACAGTCACTTCCCATTAAACTAAGAGATAATGCTTGTGTAACAAACATAATGTTTCTTTAAATGTCAGCACCCCAGTACATTTTAAATTTAAATAGCTGTGTTATGTTATGGGAGATATTCATATGTTGAAATACGGAATATTGGTTATTACTGCTGCTGTAGCAACTTCTCTTTGCTAAGTACATTGTTTATCAAGTAAAATTCTTAGTAATTTTGAGACGTAAATAAAGTCTAATAATTGGTTATACTTAATACGTATAGTTTCCATAGACTAATGCTTTTCAGAAAACACCTAATAGCAAGTGTGATAGTTTGTTAACTATAATTATTTGTCAGAACTGAAGCCTACTTATTACTGCTTTTCAGAATGAGATTCTATACTTTAATATTCAAGTATTTGTTAATTGATATTCTAAATTTTTACTTTAGGAGTCCGCCATTATTTAACATTTTCAAGTAAGAGATTTCCCTGAAGGTCAACATCTTAAGGTGAAAAATAATTAGTTTTTAAAATGAAAGTATACACAAGACTCTAAAGAAAGATATTTGTTCTTAGTAGTTTATAGATAGCATCGGGATAGATTCAAACTGAGTATATAAATGTGACCATGCTATTAGGTGAAAAATATACTAATTTAAAAAATATAGTTCTCTGGTTGCACAAGCTTGGTAGTTTAATTTTGCTGCTATTCTCAGTGACTAATCAAGAACTATATGAAGAAATGACTAACCAAGGACTGTATGAAGAAGAACGCGGCATAAGGGTTGGAAGAAGACTCACAACCTGCAATATGCAGATGACACAACCTTGCTTGCTGAGAGTTAAGAGAACTTGAAGGCACTTACTGATGAAGATCAAAGACTAAGCCTTCTGTATAGATTACACCTCAACGTAAAGAAAACAAAAATTCCTCACTAAGGGACCAATAAGCAACACCATGATAAACGGAGAAACTAGTGAAGTTGTCAAGGATTTCATTTTTCTTGGATTCACAATGCCTGTTATGGATTGAACTGTGTCCCCCAAAGTATATGTTGTTAATCCTAACCTCTATGCCTGTGGTTATAATCCCATTTGGGACTGGGTTGTCTTTGTTATGTTAATGAGACAGGATTAGTGTAGAGTGTGTCTTGAACCAGTCTCTTTTGAGGTATAAAAAAGGTTAAACAAGCAATCCAGCAGGCAGAGATGGGGAAAGAGAGATGCCAAGCCACGTGGAGGTTGCCCAGGAACAGAGGCTAAAAGAGACAAGGACCTTCCTCTAGAGCTGACAGATAGAGAAGCCTTCTAGAGCCAGCACCCTGTCCTAAACTATGAGAAAATAAATTTGTTTGTTAAAGCAATCCACTTGTGGTATTTCTGTTACAGCAGCGTTAGGTAGTTAAGACAATGCCCATGGAAGCAGCAGTGAGGAGTCAAACAACATATCACATTGGGCAAGTCTGGTGTAAAGGTCCTCTTTTAATGTTAAAAAGCAAAGATGTCACTTTAAGGACTAAGGCACGCCTGACCCAAGCCATGGTATTTTCAGTTGCTTCATATTTGTGTGAAGGCTAAACAATGAATAAGGAAGACTAAAGAAGAATTGATGCATTTGAATTATGGTGTTGGTGAAGAATATACCGTGGACTGCCAGAAGAACAAACAAATCTGTCTTGGAAGAAGTACAGCCAGAATGCTCCTTAGAAGGGAGGATGGCAAAACTTCGTCTCACGTAATTTGGACATGGTATCAGGAGGGACCAGTCCCTGGAGAAGGACATCACGCTTGGTAAAGTGGATGGTCAGCAAAAAAGAGGAAGACCCTCAATGAGATGGATTGACACAGATGCTGCAACAATGGGCTCAAAAATTAGCAATGATTTGTAAGAATGGTGCAGGATGGGGCAAAGTTTCATTCTGTTGTACATAGGGTCGCTGTGAGTCGGAACTGACTCAAGGGCACCTAACAACAACAATAATCAAGAATGGGCGAAAAAGCTAGGATTAGTGGGTTTTCTTGTTTTGGCCTTTTAAATGAAGACTCTTTTTGCTAAAGAGTGGTATATCTTTATATTCATTATTGAATAACAAGTAATTAAATAAATTGCACTGTTTTAGTAAGCAGTTTTCACTAGGCAGAGAAAAAAAGAGTAAGTACTAACTCTAGATAAGACTATAAATATAGTTTTTATATCCTTGGCTATCTGTGTTGTTCTGGATTTGAATATTAGTTGACATGTACCTTAATGGTACAATATTACATTAAAATATTATTGAATACTCTTGCTGTATAATTTTTTTTTTAACCTCTGGTACTGAAGCAAAGTAATTAACATCTTTATATGAAAAATGTGGCCAATGTGCAAAATAATCTGATTAAAAATAGCAAAAAGATATTTAAACTTTTTTTTTTTTTTTTTTTAGTGGTTGTTAAAGTTTTTACTGTTTTTTTTTTTTTTTTTAGCAGTTGTTAATTTGTCCTCCTGTTACTCGGTTCTTCTATGGATGCAAGGAATACTTCCATAAACTATTAATTCAGGGTGATTCTTCTGGAAGATTGAGTATTTGGAACATATCAGATACACTTGAGAAACAGGAAGATGAAGAAGGTAGTAGTAAATCATGCACAACAATTTAATTCTTTTAATTTGACATCTTAGATGCTAACAATTGAATAACAAATTCATAATGCACAAGTATTATTTTCTTCTTAGGATGATATTTAATGACAGTTTTTATCCTTTGGTACGTTATCAAATCAACCAGAAGCACACTTATTTTAATGTTTTTCATTTTTTTAACATGTACCAATGTTTTTCTTTTTTATGAAACAAAACCTCTACAGGGCTAAAGATGACAACTTCTATTAGTTTGCAAGAGGCATTTGATAAACTGAATCCTTGTCCTGCTGGAATTATAGATCAGCTAAGTGTGATTCCCAATAGTAATGAACCTCTTAAAGTAACTGCAAGCGTGTACATACCAGCTCATGGACGGCTTGTTTGTGGTCGTGAAGATGGGAGCATAGTTATTGTACCTGCCACACAGACGGCCATCGTACAGCTGCTCCAAGGGGAGCACATGTTCAGAAGAGGTATACTAAAGATCTAAAAAGGAGTTTGAGTACTCCATAACTGTGATTTTGAAAATGCCCCACTCTTTGTTTTTTAACAAATACAATGAACAAGTGTAGTTGTTGGTATGCTATACAGTTGGTAGAGTTTAATATGCAGATGATAAAATAGTCAGTGGCTATTATTGAATTAAAAAATGTTCATGTAAATAAGGAAGTATTCCATTTTATCTCTTTGATGTATGCTATTAACCGTTAGTTCAATTTATTAGTTATCTCTGTGGTTTATGAAATAATTATTATCAGCAATACTGATAATCTTCTAGAACAGTGCTGTCCAGCAGAAATATAATGCAAGCTATATGTATAATTTTAAATTTTCTAATAATCATGTTAAGTAAAATAAGCACATGAAATTAATTTTAATAATATATTTTATTTAACTCGATATAGAAAAATTATTATTTCAACTTACAATCAGTATAAAAATTTTTAATGAGATATTTTATGTTATATATTTTATACTGAGTCTTTGAAATTTCATATATATTTTACATTTACAGCACGTCTCAATTGGACTAGCCACATTTCTAGTGCTCAATAGTCTTATGTGGCTAGTGGCTACCGTATTGGACAGAGTGATTTTAGAAGATAGAATCATAAGCCTTTTCTGTTATAAAATTATGCATAGCTATTTTGACAGTTCATGTTTATTTTTACTTGTTGAAACTTTGTAAGACTTTTCATTTTCCCATTTTAAAACCAAAACCTCCTCCACAGGTTGGCCACCTCACAGAACACTCCGTGGTCATCGGAACAAAGTCACATGTTTGCTATATCCTCATCAGGTCTCAGCACGTTATGATCAAAGATACCTCATCTCTGGTGGTGTGGACTTTTCTGTCATCATTTGGGACATATATTCTGGAGAGATGAAACATATCTTCTGTGTGCATGGTGGCGAGATTACTCAACTTCTAGTTCCACCTGAAAACTGTAGTGTAAGTTGATTATAAAAGATTATTTGACATGGTAGAGCCGAGATATAGTGCTATGAGGCATGTAAGTGGAATCTAGAGTAACAAAGAAAATGTGACAAGAGAATTTAAAAAAACCCTTTTAGTTTTACAACTAAAATTAATAACATTTAAACAAAATTATGATCATTTACTATTGGACACATAAGAAAAAATGGAGATAGTGTTTTTTTCCTTTTATTAGCTCCTAAATAGCACAACTTGTGCCTGAAACATAGGCGCAGTTTAGAATATATCTACTGAATAAAGTTCCTATTTTTTTCTAAAATGATTTAAATATCCCTGAAGACATTCTAAACTCTCATTATTTTCAAGTTCATCTGAGCAAAAAATTAACGTATGCTTTGATAAAGGCAAGATATGTGTTTTCAAAATACTTACCAATATTCTGACTCATAGCGACCCTATAGGACAAAGTAGAACTGCCCCCTAGAGTTTCCGAGGAGCGGCTCATGGATTCGAACTGCTGATGTTTTGATTAGCAGCCTGAGCTCTTAACCACTGCGCCACCAGTGCTCCGCTTATCAATATAGTCCATTTAAATGAACAGTTATTGTAACATGGGAGAGAAAATATAAGAACTTATAGAATGTGTGACAGCTCATGGTAGTGATTTTTTAAAAGTTTTGTACATGTGTTTGTGGAGGCAGTTTTTTCAGTGATGTGTTTTTAAGTTAGACCCTGATACCAAATAAAAAGCTAATATTTTTAGAAATATGACATTTTAGGAGGGCTTAGTGTAGATGGTTAACACTTACTGCTAACAGTAAGGTTGGAGGTTCGAGTCCACCCAGAGGCACCTCGGAAGAAAGGCCTGGTGATCTACTTCTGAAAAATCAGCCATTGAAAAGCCTATGGAGCACAGTTCTACTCTGACACACATAGGGTCACCGTGAGTTGGAATTGACTCCGTGACTACCTAAGTATATTATTATGTAGAGTACTTAAATTGGATAGACAATAGTTTCATTTTACATTGAAGTTTTTTTATTTTTCAGTTTTTAAAGGAACTTTATTTAATATTTTTTCCAAAATGGTAACAGCCCTTTTAGACGAAGTGCTTTGAAATTGAGTTCTGTCTCTTTTGAATAGTCTTGTTAACTGAGATTTTAATCTGTAGCTGATTCAGATTATTTTATTTTTTTTGTTGCTTAAATTATTTATTTTCCTTTTTTTTAATTGTTGTGATTAAATGAAGTTTACATTTCAAGTTATTCGCCCATACAAAATTTTTTTTTTAACATACATTGTTATGAGACCCCAACTGCTCACCCCATTCTGTGACAGCACACTCCTCCCGTCCACCCCTGATTCCCCATGAACATTCAGCCAGCTCCTAACTCTCTGCCTTCCCATCTCACCTCTGGACAGAAGCTGCCCTTTTGGTCTCTTGTATCTACTTGACTAAGAGGCACATTCTTCACGACTATCACTTTATGTCCCACAGTCCAGTCCAATCCCTGTCTGAAGAGTTGGCCTCAGAAATTGTTTTAGTTCTGGGGTGACAGAGAGTCCAGGGGCCATGCTTTCTGGGGCGCCTCCAGTCTCAGACCACCATTAAGTCTGGTCTTCTTAGTAGAATTTGAGTTCTGCATCCCATCGTTCTACTGCTCCATCAGGAACCCTCTGTTGTGTTCCCTGTCAGGACGTTCATTGGTGGTAGCTGGGCACCATTTAGTTCTTCTGGTCTGATTCAGATTATTTTAAACAATTAAAATATAGTAAGAAAAAAGAATTCCTGAAGGTACTCCTTGAGATATAAAATATTAAGTAATTCAGGATCATGTAGTGTCAAAAGCTCATTGAGAACAATTCAGAAAGTTAACATTTTTAGAGGGGCGTACCTACTGTCTGCCAAGTAATATCTTTAAGTGTTCCAAGGATATAAGCTTGCATTTTAGAAAGAGGATAAGGGAAGTATTTAAGTAACTTTAATACAAGACAGAATATAAATGACAAAGGAGAGGGACTAACAAAATGCTTTGGTAGGTGAGGGCAAGGCATATCATAGGCAGTCAGGGAAACCAGAGAGAGAGCTTTTGTAAACTATTCTAAAAGAGCTGTGAGATTCAGCTCCATGTGTATTGACCTTGTGAGAGATGCTGGAACTTGTTGTTTTGAGATTTTGAATTTAAAATGGGATGTTTCCATTATTATTAAATTAGATTGCCATTTCAAATATTTATATAAAAAACTTTAAAAAATATTTTTTGAACAATCTTGCTAAAATTTAACTGACGTTACATTTTCATCTGCACTTAGAATATTATTTACTGTAGTGCTTTAAAAATATTTTATAAGTAGGTAATGCATGCACTTAGTATAAAATTTCAAAGGTACTAAAAGTTATTAATGAAAAGTAAGTCTTCCTCCACCTTCTGTTTTCCAGCTACCTGGTTCCCTTAAACCTGAGTGCAATGTCTTGTACATCCTTCCAGAGATTTTCCATACTATAGTTTTTAATACTTCAGAGCTATAGCATTTTAGTTTAATTTTATTCTAATAACTAAGAAATCTAAGCAACACGGAGTGGTTAGAGATGGAATGTTTTCTGAATTTGAATGCTGTCACAGGTTGGTTTGGGTAAATTACCAGCATGTGAACTCTAGGCTAGGGGAGGCCAAAAGAGTGTGCTAGTAGCCTGAGGAGTATGAGGAAGAGCTATACTGAAATGCCTCTGGAGAGCCTCAGCAGAACTTCCTCTAAACCTGTATCATTAGGATTATGTAGTCACAGATGAGAATGATCTGATACCTTCCCTCCCACTTCTCCTCCAGCTTATTTTACCTTCCCCTCTTATTTATCAATCTTTTTTTACTATAGCTTCCAGTCTAAAGGGGTCCATTTTTCAAGACCCAGGAACTTTTTTCTATATTTTCACAAAGGTTACTCTTGGAGAAAGAAACCAGACTGATAAAAAACTTAGAGAAGAAAATAGTTTTAAAATATCGAGTTTTTTTTTTTTTAATTTCTCTTAATAAACCAAACTTGGTTGATTGACAGCAATGAAAAATCTGAAATTAAAAAAAATAACACTAATGACCCAGTAGAATATTTGTCATATATAGAATAGTAGTGATATCTCTGTATGAAGCTATCCATATTTTCTCAGTTGATTTTCAGTCACAGTGGGTGGCTGGATTTAGAAGTATAGCCTGTGACATGGAACATTTGTGGGGGGTATGTATGTGTATGTAATATAGTATGATACAGAAAAACACACAAAACCATACTATATATTTATAGGTATATTTATAGGTAGGAAAAGTATTAAAATTGAACTGGAAATAAAAATACCAAATTCAGATTGTGGTTTGCTTCTGGAAGGCAGGGGAATGAGTATGGAGGGAACGAAAAGTTTTTAAATGCAATGTTTTATTTATTTTTATTAAATATGTATTTAATACTCATCTCATTTCTCATTTGCATTGGATGATTGGATTGTCAGAGCTGTCTTGCTGTTGCTAGAACTTTATTCAGAACATAAAATTTGGAAAATGTTTTAAAATCAATTATTATACCAGTTATAATTGGTATAATTATTGTACCAATTATATGTTTCTGATGTGAGCATGTAGGCTAAGTTCTTTAATATATAAGTTAAATAAATGATTACTTTTCATTTATTACATCTTACTAAAATTTACTGTCACATAATCTCATAGGCATGCTCCAAAAATATCCATAAGAGGGCAGCATGGGTTTTTGAAAACAGGAATGTCAGGTATCTAACTTAGGCGTTGGTGATGGTGTCTTATTTGAACAATATTAGATTCCTAGATCCTGTTCATCAGGAGCCCTGGTGGTATGGTGGTTAAAGCACTCAGCTGCTGACTAAAATCCGCCCCGCGGGAGAAAGATGTGTCCAGTCTGTTTCTGTAAAGATTTACAGCCTTGGAAGCCCTATGGGGCAGTTCTGCTCTGTCCTGTAGGGTCGCTATGAGTCACAATCGACTGGATGGCAGTGGGGTTTGTTTTGATTCATCAGGAGCCCTGGTGGCGCAGTGGTTAATTGCTCGGCTGCTAACCAAAATGCTGGCAGTTCGAACCCACCAGCTGCTCCTAGGGAGAAAGATATGGCAGTCTGCTTCTGTAAAGATTTACAGCCTTAGAAACATCCCCATAATCAGTTGCAGATCAGACTGTTGTGATTCATTGGTTTTCATTGGCTGGTTTTTGGAAGTAGTTCACCAGGCCTTTCTTCCTAGCTTGTTTTAGTCTGGAAGCTCTTCTGAAACCTGCTCAGCATCATAGCAACATGCAAGCCTCCACTGACAGATGAGTGGTGGTTGCACATGAGGCGCATTGACCAGGAATCTAATCCAGGTTTTGGCATGAAAGGTGAGAATTCTACCACTGAACTACCAGTGCAAAAGAGTTTTATTTTCCCCTAATTCCCTAGAAATTGTAGTTATAACTATTGTGCTGTTCCTGGTTAAATTCAAAACTTGTTGCTCTCGAGTTGATTCTGACTCACGGTGATCCTGTAGGACAAGGTAGAACTGCCTTATAGGGTTTCCAAGGCTGTAATCTTTATGGAAGCAGACTGCCACATTGTTCTCACACAGAGTGGCTGGTAGGTTTGAACTGCCGACCTTTTGGTAGCAGCCAAGTGCTTAACCACTGCACCACCAGGGAGAATTGGAATTTTCAACTATCTAAGTGGCACAAGGCCCCCAAACTAGGTCATTTCTTCTGAACATTTGGGGGTAAATTATAGAGGAATATGACTATTATTCTTACCAAGGCTTCCTCAGCATGACCCCAGATGATCAAGGGGAAAGTTTGACCCCGTTTATTGCTTTTCTTAGGGCATAAATTATGGGCTAGGTACGACTTTCTGGCCTAGTTGTAGACACTGAAGGTTAGGTTTCTCTATATTTTTTAATATAGACTTAAAAGGCAAGCCAGCATCCTTTCTAAAAAACAAAGAGGTATTTTAGAGTATTTATTTTATGAATTTAGCACTAGGAAAGAGACATACAAATCCTTTCAGTATCTTCAGTTAGAATGATGTTAACAGTGTCTGTTAACCCATTTGTTTCCATGAGAAAGGTGGAAAAAATATTCTCTGGTTATATCAGAAGTGTGTAAATTCAATGTTTTATTCCTTGTAAGGACAGAGGTATGATTCGGATAAAGAGGATGAAGCGTGCAGACAGATTAAGTTACTAGGTCAGATAAATACCCGTTGCCATCAAGTTGATTCTGACTTGTAGTGACCCTGTACGTCAGAGTAGAACTTCCCCATAGGGTTTCCAAGGAGCGGCTGGTGGATTCAAACTGCTGACCTTTATGATTAGCAGCCAAGCTCTTAACCACTGTGCCACCATGGCTCCAGATCAGATAGATAGTGCCACTCATTCTAAGTGAGAAGTCAGAAGGTAGAAAGGCAGGACCAACAACCACCTGGAGTCAGAATTCAGTGCACTCAGACAGCTGAGGCCCTTTGTTAATTAGTCCCTGAGTAAGCAAAACCCAAGGTTTGGGTGGGGTGAGGGACTGGGCAGACAACTGGGGACAGCTGACTGGTCTGTAGAAGGGGAAAGGGCAGTGGTTTTGAGTTCCCTAAAAAGGCTTAGAATATTTTCAGGTCCTGCAGATTTTAGCATCTCAGTCTCTAAAACCTGTAAATACATAGGCGAAATTAAAGAAAGCACTTTAAAGGCTTGTTTTAAAGGCATAAAGAGAAAGGTGATAAAGTAAATTCATTAGAAAAACATTACGAAGAAATGTTAAGGAACAGATGAAAGTGGTTATTGAGTTGTTGGATTGAATAGTTTTGATTCATAAATTGTTAAAAGTGCTAAAAACGTTATTAATGTAATTTTAAGATAGTAAGTGACATTGCTGATGATGCAGATGGGAACCATTCAGATTAAATTAAAGCAGAGGTATTAATAAGACAAAAAAATATTGAAAAGGGGAAACTAATGTACTTGAAGAATTATAAATGTTTTCGTATTTCCTTGTGGATACCTGTACTGGCAACACTTAAAAAACCCTTCAGAAAATAGATAGAATTAGATTTTTTAAGATAAAATATATGATATATAATGACATAGTAATAAGAATGGTAAAGACAATATTAACTACTATCATCTTTTGCATACGTAATACGTTAGTTACTGAGCTAATGGCTTTGTGTACATTATTTCATTTAATTTACACAGCAATTCTGTGAGGTGTGATTATTGCAGTTAACCACATTATACAGAGAAATGACGTTCAGAGAGGTTAAATAACCAAGGTTATGCCGTTAGCAAGTGGCAGAGCTGGAATTTGATCCGAAGTAGTCCTACTTGGAGGGCATGAACTTACCCACTATGCCATATTGCCTGCTAGTAGATATAATAGTCTTATTTAAAAATAATTATATTTCTCCAGTTTTGGATGATATTTTACTTTATTGATTTACATAAGTAAATTTGATTTTGATGCATACTTAAAATATTTAATAAATTAATAATTTAAAATTGTTTCTCACTTTGTAGAAAGAAACAGCCATTCTTTTGAATTTCTCTATTTCTAATTTTCTTTGTAGGACTGTGCACTCCTCAGTGTATAGAATATTCTCTTGTAATTTATATTTTAGTTTTTCATTAGTCAAGTGTGAAGTTTTTCAGGTTTAGCCCCCTTTTACCTTCTTCTACTGTAGTACATTACTTGCTATTTAAAAGTAGTATGTAAGTTTAAACTCCAATTTTAAAACTATAATATATACACTTAAAATTTTTGAAAATAGAAGTAACTAAGAAGGTAAAAGGTCAATTATTACTTTCTACATATAAGAGAATCACAGTTAACATTTCGATATATTTTCCTCTAGCCTTTTGTAATCCACTTATTATTTACTTGTGCTTATACTGTAGATATACATATTATGCATACTGCATCTTCATTTAATCTTATAACATATTTTTCCAAGTTATTATAAATATGAAAGTAATTTGTAATAATTATATAACATTACATTATGTGAGCATACTGTATTTACCTAGCAATTCTCTTACTTTTGGATATTTAGATTGTTCCCAGTTTCCACTATTGTAAGTAATACAATATTGAATATCTTTGTAAAAATTTTCTTTCATTTAAGATTATTTCTTCTGGATAGAGTCCATGAATAGTGTTTTAGACTAGAACCCCAGAATTTTCTTGTAATAGACTATGAAAATTTTTAAGGCTGTGGAGGTATATTGCCTAATTATGTTCTACTCTCTGTGCTTATTTCATTCACCTTTCTATCACAAAATGTTATTTAATTGATTTAGTTGATATGAGTCAGAATCAACTTGATAGCAACGGGTTTTGGTTGACTACCAACCAAAACTTCACTGCCATCGAGTCAATTCCAACTCATAGAGACCCTACAGGACAGGGTAGAACTTCCCCATAGGGTTTCCAAGGAGCGGCTGGAGGATTTGAACTGGCAACCTTTTGGTTAGCAGCCGAGCTCTTAACCAGTGCGCCACCAGGGTTGACAATAAATAGATAGGTTAAAATAATCTCTTGTTTGAATTTGCATTTCTTTGATTATTAGAGATGTTGCAATTTTTCTATTAGGATTTTAGTCATTTCTTCTTCTTTTGAGATGTATTTCTTATTCTTCCCCCGTTGTTTTCTTTTGAAGATATTAGTGTTTTTATGTGCTTTTAACTTAATTGAAATACTAAGTTTCTGTGGCTTTTTTTGTTGCAATTTTTTTTCTGGCGTATTAATTTCTTTTGAATTTTTAACCTATAGGTAATTTCAGTTTTATGTAATCCAACTTATCTTTTTTCTATGTAGCTTCTTTTATATTTTTGAAGCTTGAAATGTCTTCCTCCACCCAGAAATTTGATGAATTTGATTAAAAACAATGGCTGGATTAAAAACAAGCATTTAATGCTTTATCTAAAATTTATTTAGGTTTGTGTTGTGAGGAAAGGATAAAAATTATCTATGCTTCCCTAACCTAACAAATTATATCAGTGTTATTTATTAAATAAATATTTTTATCTGATAGGTAATACCTTCTTAATCTTATATTAAATTATTCATGTTTATTTGCTGTATTACTAAACAACAATTGAAGCAGTTGAAGAAAGATAGAGTTCTACTTAGCCCATTGTTTCTTCATTGTTATCTTTTATTTATAATAAATGAAGGAAGACATTAAAATCAGTTCCTAAAAGTCTTATTTGTATATAACTTATTCAATTAGATAGTCATATTTTTGGCTAGATAGTCAGATTTTGTTTTCTGAAATAGCTATTAAAGAAACAGACTTTTATCTTCTTTTTCAGAAGGGTGAACTATGAATTTCTGAAATTGTTTTTCCTTTGGTTCTAGTTTTGTGAAAGTGTGGAAATGAAATTAACATTTGTAGACTCTTGTTTCCCCTCAGGTAGAATATTTAAAAGTGATAAATGATGCATCTTAACTGCACATTTATGTTCCATAGAAAGAGTTCTGGGAAGTACAAGAAATAATGATTAAGAGAATAGTGGGATTGATTTATGAGTGGAAGAAGCCAGTCATTTATAGCTTGTCTAATGATGGGCATATTTAAAAGGATAGACAATAGTAGAGTGTTCATATATTTAGAGAATATTCAGATAAAGAGAAAAATTATTTTGGGCAAATAAGGGATTGCTCCTGAAATGATATGAAGAAAAAAAGAATAATTTAATTTAGAAACCCTATTAGTAAAAGTAGAAAATTAAAAAAAATATGTATGTATATATTATTTACATTGGGAATTGTTGGTAAGTAGAATCACCTCCCCAGAGAGCTAGTAGATGGGATAAACTAGCTGTCTCTAATTTCTGTAATTCATGGCTGATGCTTAGGAACAGGTTACATAAGAGGTTTCTGGGAATAGTTTAAAATGAAGTCTTGTAAAATGTGTAAGGTCAGACTGGATGACCTAGGTGGTGTATTCTGAGTCTATCAGATTCTATGATAGCTTGTAGCATTCTGCTGTTCAGCACTAATGTACTAGGAAGATTATTTACTGGCAAATTCAACGAGACTTTATTTGGTTTAGAATCAGAATTTCTTGATAAATAATAAGCAGCTTTGGAGTATACTTGTTTTGGTCCAGTATCTTCCGTGTCTCCTTGTCCTAGTTGTCTTGAATTTTTCATCAAATAAAAATAAAGTTTTTACTTGATTAAATATTCTCTGCTTATTATTAGCCTTTGCTTTTAATTAGTTTTTGATGTCATTGGTGCATATTGCTTCTAGGACAGAATTAATACTGTGTTTGGAACATGAATTTAAATAATTTTCATCTATAAAATAGTGGCTAGGTGGTTAAGATGCTGAATTCGTACTGTATAGATTCTGTCCTGTAACAGTAAAATTTTAAAAATGCAATTTATGTTTTATACTCTTTAAGACAATTGATGGCAATGAGTGAGACCATTAATTGGAGTATAGGAAGAAAATATTAGAAATTTTATTTACATTTATTTTTTATCTTAAGAAATTGAACTTTATGAGATTGGACTGGACTGTGGGACATAAAATGATACTCATGAAGAGCGTGCTTCTTTGCTCAAGTAGATACAAGAGACTAAACGGGCAGCTTCTGTCTGGAGGTGAGATGAGAAGGCAGAGAGAGTTAGGAGCTGGTTGAATGGACATGGGAAATCAGGGGTGGAAAGGAGGAGTGTGCTGTCACAGTATAGGGAGAGCAATTAGGGTCACATAACAATATATGTATTACTTTTTGTATAAGAGACTAACTTTCACTTAAACTACAACAGTAAACAAAGAAGTTTTAAAAAAGGAAAAGAAAATTGAGCTTTATGAACATGTAATAGGTGGAGGGACACTGGTGCCCTCATTTGTTTCCCATGTCAGATGGGTACATGCCGCCTGGGGGCAGAGTGAGCGTCCCATGCAAAGAGAGTGAAAGTGTTGCTCTCCTAGGCTGTGCTTCCAGTTAAAATGTGTTTGCTTAAGGGATTTGCAGATTGTATTGTGTGGTCTTTAATCCAAGCCAGCACAGTGGTTAAGAGTTCAGCTGCTAACCAAAAGGTCGACAGTTCGAATCCACTAGCCACTTCTTGGAAACCCTATGGGGCAGTTCTATTCTGTCTTATAGGGTCACTAGGAGTCAGAATTGATTCGATGGCAATGGGTTTGATTTGGTGTTAATCCAAGCCATCACAAATGGGCAGAGAAAATATCGATGGAATGTCTTTCAAATGAAAAATAAATAGTTCTTCATTAGCTGTATTCTGAGGTTTAAACAATAATCATTGGATTAGTCTGGCAAGAAGGCAGCCAAAAGAATTCAAAATTATATAAAATATGTATTTACATCCACTGTCATTAACAATGAATCCTTCCTAAGGATATATGTGTGTTAAGGTATTGGCTAATGCTAACATGAAATTACTTAACGTTAGTAAGACATTTAAGAAAATGTTTTATTTCATCTTAAATTTATTTAATCTTTGAGTCATCCTTTAAAAATTTATATTTTTCTGCATGTTTTACAGTGAACATGCTATATTAGCACAGCAGTACACACATGTAATTTATAAATATACATATACTAGAAATACATTGCAAACTTTTTTAGTGAATGGATGTATGAGCAAAAAAGTTTGGAGCATAAGTGATTTGGAGCATGAGGTCACATTTTTGAGTTACTGTATTATTACTTTAATTATGCAGTTAAAATGCACACGTTATCTTGTTATAATGTTATAATGTCCTTGGTGTTAAGTCATGTTTAGGTGACTTTTTCAAGCTGAAGTGGAAGAACATGAAGTTCAATGTGATTAATCAAATTGTAGAATTAGTCAGTGGAGGTGAAGTAGGTGTTTAAAACCAAGACCTCTGGAACTTAATAATAAAGGAATTGTGCTAATTCAACTCATTTATGGGGAAGCTGGTCTAAATTAGGTAGGAACATGAGTTATAAAATATTGTTCAAGAAGTGCTTCTTTAATAATTTTGAGGACAGATAAGAGGAAAGTAGGTTAATTATATTTTAGCAAATCTTTTAAGTGCTTTCATTTAACAGATAGCTGACAGTTATTTGCCATTACTCTGTTCATTGTTTGATTTAAAATTAATACCAAAGTGGTGCTTGAAAATGATCCTTTTTCTATTTACATTTAAATAGGCTAGACATTTGCTTTGTTTATACCATTAATTTGTTTTCACACAGACTGCGAAGATAACCATCAACTCAGAATTAATTAGTGGAATCAAAATTAATGAGGTTTTACTGTATTGGGCCATTTCCACTCAGGCCAGTTTTCTTCATATGAGTTGGACTAGCATTTTCTTGAAAGAAGAAAAATTAGATTTATTTTAATCCATATTTAAAAAGCAGAGAACCATCTTTTCTTGTGAGTTAAGTACCTCTAATAACTGTGCTTTCTTGGGCTTAGTAATATTGATTTTTTTGTTGTTGTTTTCATTCTTGATTATTTTGGCTATTTCCAGACTATTGCTTATTACAGTAAAGCTAGAGTTAACTCTTTAGATGTTACTATCTTTTACAGGAATGGTATAATATTTTTATTTTGGACCAAAAATTTTTTTGTGGGTTGGACATGTCATTTACCAACATCATTATTGCACTATGTAAAAGAGGAATAACACTATTCTTAAAACATATTTAAGTAAATATATGTGTCATAAGGAAATCCATCATGGAACCAAAAACTAGAATTTTTGGAATAACAGGTTTTTGGGTTTTTTCTTTCAGCAAAAATCTAGTTTTGAAAGCAGAGCCTAGACTATTACTTTGTGTTGCATGTCTTTTATTTTATACGTCCTTGTATTATTATATAAGTATAATTATATCACATAGAAATTTCTCAATTTATTTTTCATGATGGATTGCATTTTCTTGAATCTTTGAGATTATTCCCCTGCATATATGTGGAGGGAAAGTTGAAAGTTCTGACATTGAGACTTCTCATGAGGGACCAATAATGCCAAAGCTTAGTTTGTCATAGGAATGGGGAAATCTTTCTTATTTGCTTAAAGGCTGCAGTCCCTGCTCTGTTAGCTTATCGGCTGTGGTAAGGAGATACTGGCAGAGAGAGTGTGTAGAGTAGTGGTGTTCAGTAGCTTTGTATCATCTCCGATACTGAGATCTGCCAGTAGATCATGATTTCAGGCCTACTTTACATAGTAGAAAATATTGGTGGAACTTCACATTGACTCATGCCGCATTTTTCTGTGCTCTTTAAAAGGGAATAATAGAGTGTGAACATTCATGCAATGACTATGGGCTTGGGGGCTAGCAAGTAGGCCATTTAAGAGTGTGACACTAATTGAGGAATAACTCTTTTTGAACAAGATCTTGGAGAGCTTGTGAGTCGGAGAAGCAGAATCAAAAGTAGTAACAGGTGTGAGTACTGTGACAGATTAACATGAGACTGAAGGATGTGCATGGATGAAGAGGATGCTATTGATAAATCATTATTTCTAATTGTTATACAAGAGAAAAAGGCCACTGTTAGTTTTATTTTCTCTGATGAAAGAAATAAATAAAATGATAGTTGTTTGGCAGATTAGTGTTGCAAAATAGAAAATAGTAGCTAGCCATTAATGTAGTAACCATCTTGTTTAAAAGAACATTGGATATCTTTGATAAATACAAACTTAGTGTTAATGATAACCCGTAGAAATGCAAAGCGTCCATTGTATTAAACTGTCTGTTGTCTTGAGTTAGCAATGTATGTCTGGTGAAAGTGATGAATATTTTATGTAGTGTGAAATAATTGAAAATACAGACATCATGGCATGTATGATTTTTTAGCCTATTTTATTCTAACATTGTCTTTATTTAAATGTTTTTTTGTAGTTTATCACTTTATTTTGATTTCTTGGTTAGTTATAAAGCTAAATTTTGTTTCAGAAATTAACTGCCCTTCAATCTTTAATAT
>NW_004443999.1:6925415-6932408 GCF_000243295.1 Trichechus manatus latirostris
TATCTCTTCATTTGGTGTTCTAGGGTTTCAGGATTGTTGATTCTCTGTTTGGCTTAGTTTTTCGGATCTTTGTTGTGGAGGGACGGCGTGGTGTTTCTGCCTAGGGCGCCATCTTGCCGGAAGTCTCTTTAATATGTCTTTTATATGAGAGAAATCACATTTGGTATTTCGATCAAAGATTTATCAGGGAAAATGAAATAAGTCAGCTTAACACATGCTTATTTAAGAAAATTTTATATGATGTTTTAATAAAGGTTTATGATATCTTTTTGAACTTAGTTCTCTTTTAAAATTAGTAAGAACCTGCTATGCTGATTATACAGTTTAAATTATTATAAAACAAAAAGTATCAATAAAGCTAACAAAGAATAAAACACCTGAATTTAAGAACAAAGTTAACAGTTAACTCTTACTATTATCTTTGTTTTATTAGTGCCCTGCATCATTCAAATTGTTTTCGATTACTTATAAAAATAAAAATTATTCAGTTTATTAAAATAAAAACAAGTTTAAAAATAAAGCTAAATCATGGTGAAAAGAAAATGAGAGATGAAAATAAACAAGACCACTGAGAGTCCGCATTCAGAAATGTGTACCCAAGATCCCACACTACTGTGAATAGAAAATTTCACTCCTGAGTTTCTTAGCAGCCAAAACATAAAAGGAAATATAGTTATAGCAGATTTCCCCAAAGTGTATTCCTCAAAAACTCAATTTTATAAGATTGTATGATCAAACTAACTTAGAAATGAAGGCTGTTGTATTCCTCTTCTAGAAATAATTATGTTCACATTAGCACATTAAAGGCTCTTGGAGGTTCTATGATTAAAAACAATCATAACTTCAGTGTTTCTCAAGCATGTTTGGTCAGCTTTTTTTTTCACCTACACTTGTTAATATTTTCCATTTGAGGAATCAGTGAGATACTGTTCTTTAACTAAAAACAGTTCTTTGCTCTAGAGGAGCTTACCAGGGTGAGACTTGGGAAGCTTCTTTGGATTCCACAGAAGGGATAGGATGTATGTAGTGCAGTGGGCCTCATCCTCAGTAAGTAGCTACCCTATGTACAATCATGCATTTCAGATGGCTGTTTTCATACTGTTTCCCTCAGTGTGAATTGGAAACATAATCTAAATAAGTTGCTAAAAAGTTTTAAATTGCTTATAAATTGCCTTGCAAAAATATAAAGACTTTAATTTTCTAGAGAATGAGTTCAGTTCTCTGTTGCTAATGCAAATCCTTTTGTGTCTTTGCTTCATTATTTATACCCATCTTTTTCTGAAAAGGAATTGAAGGGCAAAAACTAGAGATGAGCAGAAATGCATAGCAGAATATTTAATTGTGTGGTTAGTTGAGGTGGTGTCTCTGCTGATGTTACAGACAGAAGCTGAGAGAAAACGGGGAAGCTCATCTATGATAATGCAAAATATCTGTGGCTCCTAAGAAATGGTGGTGGCAGAGGGCCCACAGGGGTATTGTTTTTGAGCAAAGGTGCAGGCAGGAGCAAGAATCTAAATGACAGTCACAAACAGAAAGCAGCACCACAGAAAGCAGCTGTAGGGCAAACAAAGGAAAGTTCATACTGTAGAAAGAGAGCACGTAATAACAGATCAATTTTTTCCTGCTTTGCCAGCTTAGATATAGCAATCATTTCAGTAAGGTCATTTTCAAATTTGAGCGGCAAATTTCCCAACACGTCTTTTCCATTTTTGATCTAGGATTAATTTAGTACTTTCTTTTAGGTGTTGTGATGATTGAACTGCATGTTTTGTGCATAGTATAAGGAAATGAATATATTTCAACACAATCGTTGGTTGTCTGCAGTACTGAATCTATGATTAGTTTTGGTTTAAGGTATTGAGGACAGGATCCATTGTATCTGCCTTTAATCTTAATATGATTAAGGTTTATTTTTCTTTTCAGGCAAGAGTGCAGCACTGCATCTGCTCTGTAGCCAGTGACCACTCAGTAGGACTTCTAAGTTTGCGAGAGAAAAAATGCATTATGCTGGCGTCTCGTCACCTTTTCCCTATCCAAGTAATCAAGTGGAGGCCTTCTGATGATTACCTGGTGGTGGGATGTTCAGATGGCTCTGTGTACGTCTGGCAAATGGATACTGGTAAGAACAAGTGTAAAATATAGAATAAAAAATAAAATGGGTATATTTGATTTCCTAGAAATTAAAAAAAAAAAAAATACACACACACACGCACACATATGTATACACACGTATATGGGGAAAAAAAGGCCCTGAAGTGTAAAAAAGATTACTACTTTTATTTCTGATAACTGCTTTTTATAAAATTCTCGTCATTATCAGCAAAGAAATATTTAAGTGCCCTCTTATTTGTTGTGCTATGTGAAATACTTGTAGAGCAATTCACCAATCTCTAAGGGCATGTAGTTGAAGACAATATACAGATGAGGATAGACACACAGAAAACCAAGTCATACATGTAACAAAAATGTAAGTGATTTCTAGGTAATTCATGAAGTAAATTGTGAACAAGGTGACGGAATCATGTTTGTCTCAGGTTCACAAATGATGGATAAGATAAAATCCTCTTTTATTTAAATCGCAGGAAAGCAATGCTGGGCAGTTAATTGTAGGTGGTGATTGAAATAAAGGTTTCAAGTTCTGGAGAGAACACATAAAATTGTTTCAGAAATTTTATGTGTAGGGATGTAATATGGAACAAGTAATTCTTGGCTTAATAGCACATACAGTGATGTATTTGCATACAGAATCTCATGGTTTTCTCTGGGAAACTTAAGTATGTAAGGAAATGTTTTTTAGTTAAGGCTTTTTGGGAAACACGTTCTATCTACTCTGCTTTTACTGTCTTAAGTAATCACCTATCAGTAATTTAAAACCTTTTTTTTTAATGTTTCAAAGTTGTGCTATATAATATTTCTACTAAGTGTTTTCCTTCTTTATTTTTTTCTTTGTTTGTTTTAAGTAATGCCTTTTGAAGTCAGACTATATACATATTTCTGCTGGCACTGTGGAGCAATAGGGAGTTCTATTAAGATGTTTTAGAATAAATAGTTGTAGTCTTCAGTGATCTTTTATTCAAAGGCCTCATTTTACATTGGTAGTAAGTAGTCAATCTTGACAAGAGGGAGCACTCCTGAAGTGCGTCAAACTTCCTGCTTTTGCACTTTTCTTTTTCTTGTCTGATTGCAAAAGAAAAATCTTACTTTTCAAATTTTTAAAGTGCAAAGGTATTAGGAGAGAAAAAAGTATTAACCACTGCCCAGTGGTAAATGTTAACATTTTGGTATATTTCTTTATGGTCTCATTTCTATGCATTTTTAAAAACATAATTGCTGTCATCCTACATGTGCACATTTGTATCTTGCTTTTGTGTTCCTTTATGTTACGGCTTATCTCCTGAGCAGCACAATTTTGTGTTTGCTGGTTTGGGCCACCTGACAAACTAAATATATGGCGTTTGTCCTGGGCTCTGAAGTCAGACTGTTCGGTTTGAATCTATGATCCAGCACTTGCTCACTTTGTGACCTTGGGCAAGTCACTGGACTTCTGTTCCTCTGTTTCCTCATCTGTGAAATGAGGTTGATAAGAGCTTCTATTTTGTAGTGTTGCTGGGAAAATAAAATGAGTTCACATTTACCTGGTGTGTGGTAAACATAATGTAAGTGTGTATACGTGTGTGTGTATGTGTCAGTGTGTGTATATTAACTGTTATTAAATAAGCATGTTGTTTAACTAGTTATTTTGTTGAACTTAGGAGTGTGACATTACCTACATTTAGAAACATTTTCTTTGAAAATTAGTACTGAAGAAAGTAAGTGCTTACAGCAAAAATGACATTCATAAAACATTATATTTAAAATCGATATATCTTTAATAGAAGAGTGTGCTGAGCTTTTTAAGGACTTGTTTAAATTAAATAAGATGAAGAAGGAGAATATAATTTTCCAGATACTTAAATATATGAAATTCTTTACAAATGAGACCTTACCAAAAAAAGTTACTTTTCCAGTAATTTTCCTAGAAGAAAAAGACAAATAGGTCCTAGCTTTAGGAGTACTGTAGGATATTATTCTCATAATCACTTTAGTATAACTGAGCCGGTAAGCACAATATATAATATTGAAAATTTTCAGTTATCTTCCGACCTTCAAGAGGATTTGGGCAAACAATCAGTCAATGCAGCAGTCTTAAATCAAGGTAAAAATAGAAAGGCAGAATTTATTTTGGATTTCAGCCATAATAGCAGGTATACATTCTTTTTTCCTCCTTGTTGTTCAGGCTTTAGCTAGTGATATAAAGGTCCCTGGGGAGGCAGTAAGGCACATCCTGAAGGTATTGACATTATTTATTTATTAAATTTATTTATTTATTAAGTAAATAAAAAATGAAGCTAGATAAATCAGATTCAGACAAGGTTTGATGTATGAAATGTATTTAAACTCTGAGAAGATACTTTATCCCTTTTCTTATCGTCCTGGGAATTTATTTTTACAAATAAAGGTATATTACACTAAAACTGTTCATGCATATTGGGCAATTTTTTGTGTTTGTTGCTGTGAACTATACTGGTGTCTCTAGTTTAAAAACTTAAACATGTCTTTCCTTTATACTTTTACGAAGCATTTTCTATTACTTTCTTTTTCCTTCAGATAGGTAATTTTCATTTCCAGTGTTTATCTTAATGAAGTTGAAGTTAGTAATGTAAAATTTAACTTGTGAAACAGAGGTCAAGAATCTGATTTTTTATCATATGAAATCAAAGTTCCTATAGAAGAATCTTGATCAAAAGGGGGAAAATGAAGAACATAAGTTCAAATTTTCATGGAATCCAGACTTTCTGTAGCCATGGATGCTGGATGAACCCCTGAAATTATTGCCCTGAGATTTTTTTTTTTTTTATTCAAGTTAAATTACTTTATTTTTAGGTTTTTTATCAGAATAATTTTTATCCAATATATATATTGATTATAAATATATCTTGTGTATTACAAAATAATTTGAGGTGAAAGTCACAAAACATACAATTAACCATTTTTAAGTAAACAATTCAATGGTATTTAGTTTATTTACAATGCTGTGCAACCACCCCTTTTACCTAGTTTCAAAACATTTCCATCACTCCAAAGTAAAACCCCTTACCTATTCAACAGTTTCTTTCTATTGTCCCCTTCCGCCAGTTCCTGGCAATCACCCAATCTGAGTTCTGTCTCTACGGATTTATATATCCTGTATATTTCATATGAATGAAACCATACAACATGGAGATAATTTTTAAACCTTAAACCAAAAATATCCCAAGTCTTCTTTAAACCAAACAATAGTTTAGCTTAGCTAGTAAAGAATGTCTGCCTTGAGCTTGTGTTCTTTTAAGAACCATCTGTATGGGATCAAATTGACAACATCAACTCAAAAGATTAGATGGGAAGCTTAGGGGACAGTGAGTTTATGTTAATGGAGGTGGAACGACTCAGAAAATGAGGGTGAGAATGGCTGTACACCTGGAAGAATGTAATCAGTGTCACTGAATTGTACATGTAGAAATTGTTGGTCTGTGTTCTGCTATATATATTCTAAACAACAAGAAAAAGAAAATAAGTTATATATATTTTAAAAAAGAAAGAGATGGAGAGTTCCGGCAAAATTGCGCTCTAGGCAGAAACACCATGCCGTCGCTCCACAGCAAAGATCCGAAAAACTAAGCTGAACAGAGAATAAAACAATTCTGAAACCCTAAAACATCAAATGAAGAGATAAAGAACTCAGCCAGGCACCAAATGGAGTGAGAAAACTGACAGAGAATGGAGAGCGAGGAGAGATTCATGCAGAGGTCCCCTACCAGCTAACTCAGCGCGGATCCGCCATCTTGGACTCCTATCGGAGACCAGCAAACGGGGTACGAGAAAGCAGCCTCATGGAGCATCCAGCGGGAGACAAAACAACCTGTAATTTGTGATATATGCTTTCCCACCCCCCACCCCTCCTCACCCCGACTCGGCCTCCTCTGCTTCCCGCGGCCACAATCTCTTGACCAGGAAACACTGGCTGCTTGGATTCTACACACCCAAACGGGCGGCTCTCTGAGTGCCATTTGTTGGCTGCTTGTGTTCCTTTTTTCCGCTTCTTTTGATTTCTTCCTTGCCTCTCGCCACCACCCCCTCCTTTCGCTCGAGTACCTCGCTCCGTGCGCCATCTTTGCTTCTTCTTGAGGGGCTGCAGAGTGCCGGTAATTTGTGATATATGCTTTCCCACTATCTACCCTTCTTAACCCACACTCAGCCCCCTCTGCTTCCCATGGACACAGTCTCTTGCCCAGAAACAACAGCCCGCACTAGCTGGCCCTCTGAGTGCCATTTGTTGGCTGCTAGTGTTGCTTTTTTTTTTCTGCTTCTTTTAATTTCTTACTTGCCTCTCGCCACCTCCCCGCCTTTCGCTCGAGTACCTGGCTCCGTGCACCATCTTTGCTTCTTCCTGAGGGGCTGTGGAACTCCATTCGAGTGTGGAGCTGCTTCCCAGTCTGGGCTACCTCACTGGTGGGATCCCAGGGCTTTTGTTTGTTTGTTTGTTTTGAATTGTTTGTTTGTTTTCTTTTCCTTTTCTTGAGTTGGGAGCCCTTTTTGGCCAGGCAGAGCTGCATGGCAAGGAGACTCCCCTTCGGCTTCCACATACGTGTAGAGGGATCCCTGAGGACATTTCTTTTATCGTTGGTTTTTTTTGGGGGGCCTTTCTTGTTCTTTTTTTTTTTTTTTAATTTGTTTTCTTTTCTTTTCCCTCTTTTTCCCTTTTTGTCTTTCTTCATTGTGCAGTTTCTCGTCTCTCTATATCTTCCTTCTCTTTCTGTTCCCTGAATACCTGGCGTTGTATACCTCTACGCCTTCTAGCCAGGCGGTACTGCAACACCTGAGAGTGACTTCCCCAGACCTCATAGCTGCACTGATGGGATCCCTGGGAAATATATGGTTCTTTAACCTTTCTGATTCTTATTTATTCATTCTTTT
>NW_004443999.1:6941636-6942740 GCF_000243295.1 Trichechus manatus latirostris
TTTTTTTCTCGAGCTGCTCTCAGGATTCTTTTTTGTCTTTGGTTTTAGCGAGTGTGATTATAATATGCTTTGGTGATTTTCTTTTGGGGTCTATCCTATATGGGGTTCGTTGAGCTTATTGGATTGTCAGCTTTTCATCTTTCATGATATTGGGGAAGTTTTCTGTCAGCAATTCTTTAGTGATCCTCTCTGTGTTTTGTTTTCTCCCCCTGTTCTGGAACTCTGATCACTCAGAGATTTTTGCTTTTAATTGTATCACACATAACTCTCAGGGTTTCTTCATTTTTCTTTGTTCTTTTTTCTGATTTTTCCTCAAGCAGAATTGTATGCAAGTGTTTGTCGTCAATTTTGCTGATCCTATCTTCCATCATTTCAAATCTGCTCCTCAGCCCTTCTATGACACTGTCTGTTTCCGAAATCTTCTTGTTTATCTTTTGGATTTCTAATTGTTGTTTTTGTATGATTTCTAGTTGTGAATTTATTTTAACATTTTGTGCTTGTATTATTTTCTTGAATTTTTCCATGAATTTGTCTGGCTTTTCCATGAATTTGTCTATTTTTTCCTCATTTTTGTCTGCTTTTTGCTTCAACTCTTGGATAATTCTGAGTATTAGGGATTTGTATTCCCCATCAGTTAGGTCTAGTGCCTTTTCTTCTACTGGAAGGTCGTCTGCTGTTTTATTTTGGATGCCTACTGGAACCATCCTGTCCTATTTTTGTAAATGTTTTAATATTGTCTGCTGTCTTTGGGGCATTAAATGGTTATTTTCCTCATTTATTGATTGTAGATTTGTTTGTTTCGTCCTGCTTTTTTGTTTTATTTGGTTATGTCTGAGCAGGCAGGCTGTGTGTTCTTTGTTGTTTCATCATCTGTGGGCACAGTACTTTTCACCTCTTTCTCCAATGGGCAGGGTCAGTCACTCACGTATGGTACAGCAGGGCAAGTCCAGCTGAAGGGGAGTTGCTGGGATGGGTTGTTTCTGGCACGTACCAGGGCTGACAGTGGGGACTGGGGATCAGTGCAGGGCAGGTTCCAGTAGGCCGTGCCTGTGCTGCTTGGGAGTGTGATGTTCAGCGCACAGTGCAGGTAGGCAGGAAGGAGAT
>NW_004443999.1:6942840-6948349 GCF_000243295.1 Trichechus manatus latirostris
TACTACTGTTTCATGAGAAACTATTTGTTCTGTAAGCCTTCACCTGAAGTACAATTAAAAAAAAAAAAGAAAGATAGAAATAGCAACTTAATAGTGATGTAAAGGCCATAGAGCACAAATGGTTAAGTACTTGACTACTAGCTGAAAGGTTGACTGTTGAATCCACCCAGAGGTGCCTCAGAAGACAGGCCTGGGGATCTCCTTTTGAAAGGTCACAATCTTAAAAACTCTATGGAGCAGTTCTACTTTGCACACATGGAGTCACCAGGAGTCATAATCAACTCGACTGTAACTAACAACAACAACAGAGGCCATAAACAAACAAACAAATAAACAGAAAACAGAAAACCCACTGCCATTGAGTTGATTCCAACTCACAGTAACCCTGTAGGACAGAGTAGAAGCATCTCCATAGGGTTTCCAAGGCTGAAAATCTTTACGGACTCAGACTGCCACGTCTTTCTCCCTCGGAACAGCTGGTGGGTTCAAACCACCAGTCTTTCAGTTAGCAGCTGAATGCTTTAACCATTGTGCCACCAGGACACCTCTTTCACATCTCTGAATATTCAGAAAGTTAGTCAAGCAATGAGTGACAAGAACCTCTTGATTGCCACTTATGAACTTACTAAAGGTGGGCCACTGACCTAGGGGGTACTGCTTATTTATGGAGCTGTTACTATGCTTCAGGGATCAAATGTCTTATTCTTCATGTTTGATGTTCCCAATAAGCATGTAGTGTCATTCCCACAGACCTCAGATAAGGTCAAAATCTTGTCTGTTTGGGAAACAGTGGCATCTTTAAGCAGTGACTGATGTTGCAAGGCTTTCTTCTTATCTGACCATTACCAAGCTTAAAAAACATTGTTATCTGCCAATTTTTATAGTTTTTGCTACATAACAAAATGACTGCTTCTTACATCATATTTCTTCTTACATTCCTGTAAGTGTAATTAGTAGATCTTCTTGCACAAATGCAAATACCATTAAAAGTTGAAAAAATTAATAGAAATTAGTGTATGAAGTCTTGTCAGTATACTTTATTCTGTTTCCTTTTTTTTCTATTTATTTTTGTGTCCTTTCACGTTTTCTAAAATAGATCTCTTTTTGCATTTACTTCATAGGTATGCATTAAAATCATCTTTTTGAATTTAATTATCTAATAAAATATAGCAGAATTATGAAATAATGCATATTTATATGTCTGTTGAAAAACGTATGTAAAGCATCGATAACTAGAAACAAGTGTGTTGTGTGGGACAATAAAGGTGGGGTTTGCCCACCTTGCCCTCGCTTAGTGCCGTTTGCACAGTGTCGAAGAATAAGATTTTTCGTAAAAGTGAAGTCTAAGTTATGTGTTATTCTAGCTTAAGACTAACTTTTTTTTAACATTTCAGTGATTTTTTTTTGCTGTTTCTTAAAACTTTTAATTTAATTTTATATTTGTTGTTGCTGAAAATATACACAGCGAAACATACACCAATTCAACAATTTTTACATGTACAATTCAGTGACATTGATTACATTCTTCCAGTTGTGCAACCATTCTCACCCTCCTTTTCTGAGTATTTGCTCCCCCATTAACATAAACTCACTGCCCACTAAGTTCCCTATCTAACCTTTCAAGTTATTGTTGTCACTTTGATTCCATATAGATAGTTCTTTTAAAAAGCACAATGCTCAGGGCAGACGTTCTTTACTAGGTAAGCTAAACAATTGTTTGGTTTAAACAAGACTTCAGGGGATATTTTTGATTTAAGGTTTAAAGATTATCTCAGGGCAATAGTTTTGGGGGTTCATCCAGCTTCAATGGCTCCAGAAATTTAGTGATTTCACTTTATTTAAATTTCATCTTGTAACTAAAATTAGCAAAGAGAAGCTGGTGCTGCAGTTCAGTCTTTCATTGGTAGAGGGTTTTAGTAGCATGTAATTTCTTCACATATTTGACTCTCTGCCTGCAGTATTTAACACAGTAGCTTTTATTGTACTTTTCTATTTCACTATGTATTGCCATTATATCATCAACTTTTCTGTATTGTCTACATTTTTGCTTTCTGTTCTATTAAAAAAATGCTATAGGATAGAGAAAGATACAAAGAGTGGAAGAGTTAAGAAAAAAGTTACTTGACTAAAACCTTGGAAACACCAAATAGAGTTTCTTTTTCCCCTTTTGATGATCAACTCTAGAGGTTTGGAGGAAGAGGCTCTTAGAGTGGAGATATGACTGTCTTTAATAGCCACCCCCCACCCCGCCCCTCTATGCAATTAATCACTAAGTTCTTTTCATTAGGTCTCCCGCCCCTTTTCTTCTTTCCAGTGTAGCATTCTAATTTAGGGCTGTATTTTTCCATGCTTAGGTTATCTTCTTTATTGGTTTTCCTGCCTACCATTTTTGTGTTCTAATCCATCCTGTTCTCTCCTGGCAAATTAATCTAAGGAAACTAAACAATATACCACTGCCTTAATAAAAAGACCCATAAATAATTTTAGTTCATATTGCCCTTAAGACAAGGTCCTCTACAGTGTGGTACCTTTCTACGTTTCTGTGTTGTTCTCCAGCTACTTTTTACGCAAACCAGTTGCTCTTGTAAAGAATAATTGGATTACCCTACCATTTCTTGTCTTTTGTTTCATCTATGTTGTTGCTCATGGTTTTCACTCGTTTGGAACTTCATTTTAATTCTTTCTGTTTACTTTTTTAAACAGTCTGTTTTAAGGAAATTTTAATAATAATCACAAAATTTTATATATTTACTCATGTAGTTACCATTTTTGTTGCTTTTCATTGCTTTGTGTAGATCCAGATTTCCATCTGGAATCATTTTGGTTTTGCCTAAAGGACTTCTTTTAATATTCTTATAATGCAAGTCTGCTGGCAATGAATTCCTTCAGCTTTTGTATGTCTGAAAAATGATTTCACCTTTATTTTAAAAATATCTTCTCTGGGTGTAGAATTCTAGGTTGACAGCTTTTTTTTTTTTCTTTCAATACTCCACTCTTTTCTCAGTTGTTTCCAATGAGAAATCTGTGATCATCCTTATCTGTGTTCTTCTGTATTATAACATGTTTGTTTTTTCTCTGGATGCTTATAAGATTTTCTCTTTATTACTGATTTTGAGCAGTTTGATTGTAGTTTTCTTCACATTTCTTTTGCTCAGGGTTTGTTGAACTTCTTGGATCAGGAAGTTTCTAATTTTCATCAAATTTGGAAAACTTTTGGCTATTATTTATTTAAAAATGTATTCTGTCTTGCCTTCTCTTTCTTCTCTTTGGGGACTCCAATTATATGATTAGTAGACACTTGAAGTTGTCCCACAGATCATTAATGCTCTTTTCATTTTGAAAAATTATCTTTTTTTGTGTTTAATTTTATATAGTTTCTATTGCTATGTCTTCAAGCTTACGAATATTTTTCTCTACAGTATCTAATTTACTGTTAATCCCATCCAGTGTATTTTTCATCTCAGACATTGTAGTTTTCATCTCTGAAAGTTCTGTTTTGATCTTTTGTATATCTTCCATGTCTCTATTCATACTTTTTGAACATCTGGAATGCCGTTAGGATGACTTTTAATGCCTTTGTCTGCAAATTTTAACATCTGTGTTAGTTATGGGTTGGTTTTGATTGGTTTGATTTTCTCCTTATTATGACTAGTATATTCCTGCTTTTTGGCATGCCAGATAATTTTTTTTAGATACCAGATTTTGTGAATTTTATTTTGTTTTGAGGGTTGGATATTTATTTCTATAAATCTTACTGAGCTTTGTTATGGGACATAGTTAAGTTACTTGGAAACTGGTCCTTTTGGGTCTTGCTTTTAAGACTTGTCAGGTGAGACTGGAGCGGTCATAAGTCTGGGGTAAATTATAGGCAAGACCTTCCTGAGTACTCTACCTATTAGACTGTGAATTGGTTTTCAGTCTGGTTAGTGAGAGTAGGCACTATGAGCATGGGCACCATTCCCTCAAATTCTATCAGGTGGTTGTTTCTTGGGCCATTTCCTTTTCTTAAAAAACTATTTAAAAATTTATAGTATTGTGTAATATTTGTGAATATATGTGTCTTCCAGGTGCACTGGATCGTTGTGTGATGGGGATAACAGCAGTGGAGATACTGAATGCTTGTGATGAAGCAGTTCCTGCTGTAGTTGATTCACTTAGTCATCCAGCAGTCAACCTAAAACAAGCTATGACAAGACGTAGTCTTGCTGCTCTTAAAAATATGGCCCATCATAAGTTACAAACCCTTGCAACTAACCTCTTGGCGTCTGAGGCGTCTGACAAAGTAAGTTTCGTATGTGCGCTCATGACGTGTGTAGTCTACATTTTACTTCATCTGATAACATAGCTTTGGCATGTCTTAGAGACTAATGTTTGGGAGATGACACTATTGAAAATTAATCTTCTGATTTTTATTTACGTTTACATAACATTTATAGACTATATCAGGTATTTGATATTTTAAAAAAGTAAATTATTCTTACTGTTTAAAATATTTTAAAATTATTCGTATTGAATTAAATGACTTTGGTTTCTTAAATTAGAGCAAACATGTATAACCTGTTTGTCTGACTTTCTGACAGTCTTCCGGTTAAAAAAAAAGGAAATAATTTAGGTACATTTAAGTTATCTGTAATTGTGATTTATCCTTTGTTTTTAAATTAGATTATGAATTTAGTAAGATTGAGCCATTAACTATTTGAGAATAGGATGATGGGTTTCACTTGTGCTGGCACTTTTCTGTGAGACCCAAGCTCAGTCACACTTTCTGAACCACACTTGGAGTCAGGCATAAATTACTTTTTCAGTTAACAGAAGATTTGTTGTTGTTAGTTGCCATCAAGTTGATTCTGACTCATGGTGACCCCACATGTGCAGAGTAGAACTGCATCATAGGGTTTTCAAGGCTGTGACCTTTCGGAAGCAGATCGCCAGGTCTGTCTTCTGAGGCACCACTGGTAGGTTTGAACTGCCAAACTTTTGGCTAGTAGTCAAGTACTTAACTGTTTGCCCCACCCAGGGACTTCTTGTAACAGAAGATTATAACAGAAGAATATCCTACTCAAAGAAGGGCAAATAAAATCCCAATTCATTAATTGGTTACCTGTCTTCAGTTTTGTAGAGGCTAGTGCTGGGATTTGGTATAGACTTGATGGCAACTAACAATATCAACAAAATCGCTGTTTGGTTTGTGGTATTTTGTGTTCTGTGATATGTATATATATTTTTATTGTACTTTAGATGAAGTTTTACAGAACATATAGTTTCTCATTAAACAGTCAATACACATATTGTTTTATGACATTGGTTAACAACCCCATGACACGTCAACACTCTCCCTTCTCAACCTTGGAGGACCTTTATTTTGGTGAAAATATACATAGCCAAAGTTACACATTTCAAAAGTTTCTACATGTACAATTCAGTGACATCGGTTACATTCTTCCAGTTGTGCTGCTATTCTCACTATCCTTTTCCAAATTATTCCATCACCATTATCTTCAACTCACTG
>NW_004443999.1:6948449-6981382 GCF_000243295.1 Trichechus manatus latirostris
GTGCCTGTGCTGCTTGGGAGTGTGATGTTCAGCGCACAGTGCAGGTAGGCAGGAAGGAGATTGTGATGTGTGGAGCTAAGCTGGGTATGGGAAAGATGAGAGAGAGGAGAGAGGAACAGTTCCCAAAAACATACAAACAAACAAAAAAGAGTGCTAAGGGAGCTTGCTATTGGAGTGGTGAGATGGGAGACTGAGAAATGAGGAAAAACAAAAATGAAAAAAAAAAAAAGAAAAAGGGTAAAAGGAAAAAAAAGAATAAATTGAGAAACTGGAACTGAAGAAAGACAAAAAGGGAATAAGAGAGAGAAGGAAACAAACAACAACAACAAAAAAAACAAAAAAAGAAATGCTTCCAGGGATGTCCCTGTATATCTGCGCAGAGTAAGGGAGTAGCTTTCAAGCTGTGCTATACTGCCCAGCTTGAAGGGGCTCCCAAGCCAAGAAAAGAAAAAGAAAACAAATAAATCAAAACAGAACATATCAGAGCAAACAAACAAAAAAGCCCCGGGTGTCCCACCAGTGTTGTGACACGGGCCTGGAAGCAGTTTCACAGTCAAGCAGTGTTTCGTAGCCTTTCAGGAAGAAGCAAAGATGGCGCACAGAGCCAGGTATTTGAGAGAAAGGAGGAGGAGGTGGTGAGAGGTAAGGAAGAAATGTGAAGAAGTGGAAAAAAGCGACACCAGCAGCCAACTAAAGGCACTCAGGGAGCTGGCAAGTGCGGGAGGTTGGAATCCAAGTGACACCGGGGTGAAGCTTGTTTTTCCCGGCCAAGAGAGTGTGGCTGCAGGAAGCAGAGGAGGCTAAGTGGGGGTGAAGAATGGTGGGGGGTGAGAAGGCCTATATCGCTGGTTACCGGTTGTTCTGTTTCCTGCTGGAAGCTCTGTGAAGCTGCTTTCTCATACCCACTGTTCGCTGATCTCCAGTAGTAGTCCAAGATGGTGGATCCATGCTGCGGTAGCTGATAGGGGACCTCTGCATGTATCTCTCCTTGCCTTCTGTTCTCGGTCAATTTCTTATTCCATTCGGTGCTTGGCTGAGTTATCTCTTCATTTGATGCTTAGTGTTTCAGGATTGACGTTTGACTCTGTTTGACTTAGCTTTTCTGATCTTTGCTGTGGAGGCAAGGCATGGTGCTTCTGACTATAGCACCATGTTGCCCGGAAGTCCTGTCCTGTGATATTTTTAGAACCAGTTTGTCTTTGGTAATTGATAAATGAAGCCTAGAGATAATGCTAATATTCCATCATAATCAGTACTATGCCTAAGTATTCATTAGAGTTATTAATGTATAACAAAAATACTTTCATTTTTATTTTCTCTTATTCCTGATTCCTATTTTTTTAATGGTTAGACATGTGAATAAATAGTGAAGGGGTTGAAAGGCTCATCTACAAACTTGAAAATTAGCCCATGAATTAGTGAGTGCTGATGACATGAAATACTATAGGCAGCCTACTGATCCGCATCCTCCAGTAATTGGCATAATATCACCCTTTGATCATTCTGTCTTTCCCCAAGGTAGAAATGTTTTATTGGATATGTTATATTGTATGTTTCATAGATTAGAATTGTGACATGCTTTTTTTTTTTTTTCCAATACTTTCATTCCCTTGCTCTGAACTTTAAGGAATATCACACCTCTATGTTCTTGTCATACGTATAATTTATTTCAAGGGACCACATAGATGTCCCTAGAAACTCAGTGCTCATTGCACATTGTCTGACATTCTATATAATTTTAATTGTGAGCAAATTTATAAAACAGTGTATATATATGGGCAAGCACATGTATTATGTAATTCCCAAATATATTCTTTTTCTTGATGGTATCACCTAGATACCATTATTGTTTCCAAAAAATTAGAAACAGTAATTATGTATCTGGAAAATTAAAGAAAATTAAGTAGTACAGTAATGTTTATGAATGTCTTTTATAAGTGGTCATGGTCCATTATGTGATTTTTACAATCTTGTTTGGCCCTGTTTTAGTAGCGCATTTTATAGTGCAATTAGTGATAAAAGCACCAGATATCAGAGACACTACGCTTATATATTGTAAAATATATTGTTTGTGAACCTCCTCAGTCTTGTAGCAGTTGGTAATTGTTGCCTGGCCTACAAGGAAAACAATTATAGAAGGGGGGAAAGGCTTAGGAAGCTGAGGCTGCAGGAAGATAATCACTTTATGAAAAATGTATGTTGGCTAGACCATTAGGGATTTCTGTAACTATTTTCTCATGTTGGGTTTGAGGCACCATCTGAGAGGAATATTTAAATAGCAGTCCTCTGGCTTTCTAGCCTCAGGAGAAGTAAAACCCACCCAAAGTTAAAACAAAACAAAACAAAAACCCATAACGAACAACCCTCTCAGTAGTATAGGACTTGCTGAGAAAATTTTAATAGTCTTAAAAGTAGATTTTTGTTTGTTTAATATTCTTTCATTTCTGCCGTTTGTGTATAGGACACTTAAAAATGTTGATACAGGAAATGACTTATGAGGCCACTGGAAGGGTAGAGAAGTAATGGGGACCTGAAATAGGAGTAGGCAGTGGAAATGTACAAGAAGGGATGGATTATAAGGTATTATGTAGGTTGAATAAATATAATTTGTCAAATGATTTCACAAAAGCTGAAGAGAGAATGGTGGGGCTGTTAACAGAAATGAGCAAGACATGGAATAGGCTTTGAGGCTGGTTGTAATAGGAGATACAGGCCTCTTCTAGAAGAGTGTTGGGAGATGGAGCATTTGCAGGGGGAACAGAATCCTCCTACAAAGGAGTGACGCGATAGTAAGATAGAGTAGGGACGGGATATTTTTCTTTTCCTAAAAAGATGCTGGAGTGTCAGAGCCTGAATTAGAGTACAGTTCTCATTTTGGGGTGCTTGCTATTATCATATTTTTCCAGATATATTGTCTTCCTTAATTGTCACTGCAAATAGGTGAGTTAGTTATTACTGTCCACAACTTTGCAAAT
This sequence comes from Trichechus manatus latirostris, assembly GCF_000243295.1. Taxonomy (NCBI): domain Eukaryota; kingdom Metazoa; phylum Chordata; class Mammalia; order Sirenia; family Trichechidae; genus Trichechus; species Trichechus manatus. The sequence continues at coordinate 6,951,425 of NW_004443999.1, forward strand.
GACAAACCTAAAAGTTGGTTACAATAGAGATTGGCAATTTTTTTCTAAAAGTACAGGGCCAGATAGTAAATATTTTAGGCATGTGATGGTATTTTATGAATGCATAAATGAACATGTTAAGAAAATGGTCTGATGTCTGGTGATCTTTTTGACTAGTTTTCTCATACAGGTTTTGTCACAATCAGTTGTTCTTGGTGAGATGATTTTTGGGGAGTGCCTTTGGCAAGAGGGATTTTATTAGTGATGCTAGAAAGCCTTATTGTTGTTGTTGTTAGGTGCCATCGAGTCGATATTGACTCATAGCGACCCCACGTGACAGAGTAGAACTGCCCCGTAGGGTTTCCTAGCCGTTGTCTTTATGGGAACAGATTGCCACGCCTTTCTCCCGCTGAGCTGCTGGGTGGGCTTGAGCTGCCAACCTTTCATTTAGCAGTCAAGCACTTAACCTTTGCACCAGTACCATGAAATCTGTTCCTTAGGCCTATTGTGTGTGATTTTCTGGTTGAGATCTTTACATCCTGGGCATGATTGTGTTAATTAGAAGCATCCTGTTTATATTGAAATACGACATGGTTGAAGACACTGAAAAGCGATCAGGATGATTGATCGTTTACCTTACATTTCTGTTTCTTTTGTCTAATTAGTCAAAAGCCTGAAAAAATGAAGGGGTTGTATTTACAAAGGTTAGTAGCTGTGTATTCTGTGTAACTAGGTGAGAGAATGGAATTTAGTCAAATTTAACCTGCTAAGAACATTCTCTGTGATTTTTGCTTGCAAAATTCACTCTGTAAAAAAATTTTATTCTGATTCAAGTGACTTTGTGATTCACTGTGAAAAGGGCAGTCTAAGGTACAGACAGGATCAAGCCAAATGATACTGTGTATAGGATGCCAGCTGACTGTTTTTGTCCTTCTTAGAATTTTTATGATATGTATGACCTTTGAAGAGTCAATTAAACTTGCTTAACATTCTACCCCAAAACTTTAAAGAATATTTTAATAGAAAATATAAATATGTTGATTATTTATTATTTATTTATAAATATATATAAAGTCAGTTTCTGGTTGTTCCAGGTGGTAACTAAGACAAAACTTTTGTATTACACTAATTGTTATCTAGTCTTTAATAAGTAAGCTAAGGTACCTTAGCTAAGCCGTCCAGTCTTAAGAAAACAAAAGAATAAATGTCTATGACTGTAGGAGGAGAGACCTATTTCCTCAATCAAATAAAGGCAACTTTGTCACCTTCTAGTCTGAGAGGGATATTGAGAGATTTTAGAAGGAAAATTATTCCAATAATAAAATAATCATGATCTTTTAACACATAGGATACTCGTTATTTACCTTGGTTTTCATGTGACCCAGAGATAGTTTAAAATTAATGTCAGTCTCTAACATAATAACAGATATGATAAGAACAGAAAGAGTAGTGTTTTCGATATAATTATTCTACTCAGGATTTTAATTGCTTTCTGAATGCTGGCATTCTCAAACTGAGAACAGCAATCAGGTAATTTTTTTCTTTTCAGTGATTATTAGTATGTTAAAATATGTACTCTCTGGATACTCTGAAATGGTTAGATCCTTTAGGTAGCTTAAAATTAATGTTTCAATTGTAAAAGTTTTTGTTGAAAAATTTTTAAGTTTAATTTTTGAATGGGAAGCTTTATGTTTTCCTAGCTTTTTAAGTTGGATATATTGAATGTAAATTTAACTCTTTTCTAGTAAGTCTGTGTGAACATTGGTTATTTTAATATGTTCTAGATTTAATTGTAGATAAAATATTATGTGTGCATCTCCTTCCTTACCAACATTCCTAGATTGCTGAATTTGTTTATCATGTTTTTCTATCTGCTATTTTTTTCTAACTGCTGCTGTCACAACCAATCTCTGTTACCCTATTTCTAGTTTTCTTTTATATATTAATATATTTGGTTTTAGATCTACCATCTTAACATTTAGGTTCCATTTGACTCACCTTCACTCTCCTTTATCTCTCTTTTTCATGCTTTCTTTCAGAGTGAACAAATATTTTTATTTCATTCCCCCTCTATATAATTGTTAATTATATATCTGATAGTATTCTTTTAGTCCTTATCCTAGAGATTAAAATATGCATCCCCAACTTATTACAGTCTCAGACAATTTGTTACTTTTGTAACTTCTTTGATAATGCTAAAGCCTTAGAAAACTGACTCCATTCACCTCGTTTTCGTTTACATTTTAGTTGTCATGCATTGTGATTCTACATATATTTTAAGCCCTACAAGACATTGGTATTATTGTTTTGTGCAGTCAATATTCATGAATATTTATCCTATTTAACCTTTATGTTGTTGTTTATATCTTCCTATATGTCCATGCTTTTATCTGGGATCATTTTCCTTCTGCCTGAAGAAGTACTCTTATTTCTGTTAGTGCCGGCCTGCTGACAATAAATTCTCTCAGTTTTCAATTGTCTGAAAGTATTATCTACCCGCCTTTGTTTTAAAGAAATCAGCCATCGTTCTTGTTGCCCCTTTGAGGGTAATTTACTTTTAAAAAATGCTTTTTTCTCTTGTTGCTTTTAAGATTTTCTCTTTTTCTTCATTTCTTTTTAGTAGTTTAAATATGATTGCTGAAATGTGGTTTTCTTTGTATATTTATCCTGCTTGGGCTTCCCAGAGCCTCTTGAATCCCTGAATTTGTGTCTCTTATTAGTTTAGGAAAATTCTTGACCATTATGTTTTCAAATGCTGCTCCTGTCCCATTCTTCTCGTTTTTCTTTTGGAAATTCCAATTACATATATATTAGACCACCACCCTTTTTCTAAAACTGTGTCTCACCTGTCTCCTTTTTTTTTTTTCTGGCCTTTTTTCTCTGTGTTTCAGTTTGCACATCTTTGATGTTCTGTATGGCTAATGTTTTCTGCTGTGCCTATCCACAGTTAAACTCATCCATGAGTTCTTACTTTTATTTAGTCTTATTTCTAGGATATCCATTTGATCCTTTTTATTGTGGTAAGTATATATAACAAAACATTTGCCATTTCAACATTTTTTGCATGTACAATTCAGTGAAATTAATTATGCTCATCACGTTGTGCAACCATAGCTATGGTCCATTTTCAAAATTTTCCATCACCCTTAACGGAAACTCAGTGCCCCCTAAGCAATGACTCCTTCTTTCCCCCTATCTCTCGCCATTAATAACCACTATTGATCCTTTTTTGTAGATTCCAGTTTTCGGGTGAAATTCTTCATCTTTTCATCTACTTTCTCTACCATTTTCCTTATTTCCCTGAACATATTAATCCTAGTTATTTTAAAATCTTTGTCTGCTTACTCTGATATGTGGATCACTGGAGGGTCTGTTTTTATTGCTTGTCTTTTCAGCCATATGTTCTAATCTCTTGGTATGCCTAGTAATTTTTCATTGAAGTCTAGACATTGTGAATAAAAAAAAAATTATAGTATGTTCACATGATATCCTTTTCCAAGTAGAATATAGGCTGATCAGATTAATCTAATCAGGAATTAAACAGAGTCAAGGTTTCAGTTCTGTAAATCTCCACCTACCCATAATTTTGCTCCCACCCCTATGGTGTAGCCCTCTAGGGCTTCCAACTGAGATCCCGTCGTGTTTAACAGGGCTCATAGCCTAGAGTGTTTAGTCTAATCCTTGTCTTTTCAGCATGACAACTCTGCCTAAAACTCCATTTTGATTTTCAGAGGCTGTCTGTTTAGCTGCTTAGTCTCTTAACAAAACTTCAGTATTTGGCATGAAGGGACATGGCTCTGTGTCAGGCTCAGTTTTCTTCTTCTCCCTTCTCACCAGGATCTTGGTCCTTTAAATCTTCGATATTTTCTTCAGCTCTGCGAGACTGCAAAGCTCTGTTGTTTTCTCTGTTCTCAGTAATGGTCCTACTGCTTACTTGACAACTCCAGTTTTATTTTTCAAAGGCAGCTTAAAATCAACAGTTTAAAATTGAACTCACAATTATCTCTCTCAGAACATTCCATTCCTCATTATTCTCTACTACCTAGGGTCTGTTGCTATGAGTTGGAATCAACTCCACGGCAACTGCAGCGGGTTAGGATCTGAAAACTATGGCCTAAAGGTCAATAAGGCCCTCAATCTAAGAATAGTTTTTACATTTTTAAAGCATTGTTAGAAAAATATAGGCCCTTGAAGCCTGAAACGTTTACTGTTTGGCTCCCTATTGAAAAAGTTTGCTGGCCCTTTTTGTCCTAGTAAATGTCACTACCATTTGTCCATTATTAAAAAAAAAAAAAAAGAAAAAGAAAACCAAACCTGTTGCCATCGAGTCGATTCTAACTCATAGCAACCCTATAGGACAGAGTAGAGCTGCCCCATAGAGTTTTCAAGGAGTGCCTGGTGAATTCGAACCACGGACCTTTTAGCTAGCAGCCATAGTGCTTAACCACTACGCCACTAGGATTTCCTTGTCCATTATAGATAACAAAAATCATAGGCGTTATCCTTGATACCTTCCTTTCCCCTGAAAAAAACCAATCCAAAACAAACTTTTGTCATTTTTATCTTCTTCTCAAATCCATCTTTTTCTCTCAATCTCTGCCTACCACTCCTCTAGTCCATCATCTTTTCCCTAGATAATACCTTATAATTGATCTTTTTGCATTCAGTTTTGCCCTTTCTATTTCCTCCTCCTCCCCCAGTATGATACCTGCTCCAAAATCTCTATTAAAATAAAAGTGTTTCACCATATCTGAACTGCCAAAACTAATGACCTTTTCTTAGGTTTCTTCAACATCAACCTCTGTAGCATTCTAAAACTAGTTTTTTCCTTGGCTTATAATCACATCATTTCCTCCTCAGTCTAGCTCCTAGCTCTGCTCCTTCTATTGTCTTCTTCCTGCTTGCTAAAGGATCACAAAGATTGGTCTGTAATTCCTACTGGCAAATTATATTTTCAATGTATTTTTATTGAGTGCCTATGTTACAGATGGTTCCTTTTAGTGGAGAATAGTAATTAGAAACCAAGAGCTGGATGCTACATACACTCATTGTTCCTGGGGTGACAGTACTTCCAGGCCATCTCAGTGGTCAGAGCTAGATGATATGTGCATTTTTATATACATATACACATACACAAACACACATCATTACGTGTTTCTATATCTACCTAAATATGTTACATACCTTGAATTAACACCATTACCTCCAATTCCAGCGCACCACCGTAGTCTTTCTTCTAGCCTTCCCTCATCCCCTTCCTCCTGCCATGTTTGTAACTCTCTTCTAAAACTGTGAGAATCCTCACTCCCAATATTTTTAATGTATTTACTTATTTTACGAAATTCCCCCATTTATTAACCAATCTCCCTGCCAACCCCTAATCATTATCCCACCTTTCAGGTACACTAACAAAAGTTAATCTCCTGTAAAGCGGAAGGAGCCTAATTTCTTTTTGATTTTTGAAAAATTTTCTTCTTTTCCTCTTGTTTCTCTTAAGTCATTATCTGTTGTGTTTGTTCACTCTTGTGTTTCTTCCAGATTAGAGTTTATTTCTAAAGTGATGTTTTATTTCTAACTCTTTATTGAATTCTGTCACTTGATTTCGGAGTTTTTCTAATTCTCATTTATGTTATTCTTTCATGTTATGAATCATTTTAAATGTCTTTTAGCTTGTTTTGAGTTAGTACATTCATTTTGATGTGATTTTTGAGTGTGTCTTCCTGTTTTGTTTTGTTTTTGTTTTTTCCTGGTTTTTATTCTCCTTTTTCTTATAGTAATTTTAGGTGGGATTTGACTGCAATACTTTTTGATTGCTCATTTTTTGTGAAGTGATTTTTCCTGGATTATTTGGAATGATTCATTCAGATAGCTTTTCTAACTTTGCAGAGCTTCCTTCTCTGTTGATTTCATGTGGTTTGAAAATATGGCGGCTTGCTTTCTGAGATTTCCTAGCACTGTTCCTCTCCCTCACCCACCCCCCCTTTTCCCCCTGTAGTATCTATGAATTTTGATTACGTTCTTCGCAATTTCTCCTCACTGTGGACCCTTTCCCAGAAGTGTACCCTATTCATCAGTGTTGAAAGTGCACTGGGGCTCTGATGCACCAGCCCCTCCAGACCATTCTTCCGTGAGCTTCACTTACTTGCTATTGAGGTGCACGAAACTCCTCCCAGATTCAGCTGCTATTTTCAAATAGGCTCCAGTGTTTTCTGGTAAATATCTGTTAGCTATTTTGGGGTTTTCCTGTTGTTAGATCTGTTAGATGCCTCACTGCTTCCTTTCCTCTCATAGAGATGCCTGATACCAGGCGGATCGTGTAGTTTATTGGTAGTTTTTTCCCATCCACCTGAACTCACAGGAATACTTTGTCAACTAATTTTGTTGAAAACATTGTCAGTGGTTTTGGCTTTGTTATCTAGTTGCTCTGTCTCTTTTTATGTGGGGATTTGGGAAAATCCAATAACCAGGCTGTCATCACTGCCATGATTTTCCCAGAATTTGAGTCCCTATATTCTTGCTGTTACATGTTAAAATTCAGTGCAATGAATTAGTTAAGGAGAAATTGTATTAAACATTCATTTCCTTTATCTTAATCGTATATTGTTTGAACTGGATGAAGCACATCTTGAAAAATATATGTATATTTTTCTGTTTTTGGATCCATTTAAAATACCAGTGGGGTATGAATTTAAAGAACATATACTTTCTGTTTATATGAGTATATCTTTAACCTACTGGCAGGTGAGAGATTGGCCTGAGTCAGTCAGTCTGAGTTGGAATTTTCCTCATGTGTTGCCCCACCTTTTGCCTGTACCCTACAAGCTCATAATATAGTGGTTAGTAAGAATGGATTTAAACTCTACAGTGAGCAATCAGTGACTTTTTTTTCTTTTTCTTTTTTTTTTTGCCATTACTTCTCTGTTTATTGTTAGTCAGTTGGTAGAAACAATTTAAAATTATCTTAAACTTCTAGAATGAGAATTTGAGAATTTAATATGGTGCTTTTGGTAGAGACTCCTTAAGGATAATAAACTTAAAAAAAAATTGGGAGCCATCAAAGTAAAATTAAAAGCTTTAAAGCAATTGATTAGGTATAGAGACATAGTTAAGATAGTGTGATCAATTTCTGAACACACGTTAATACATTAGTTGCTAGTATCATAAATGCAAGTAAATACAAGGCAATCCATGAAGTCTGGCAGGCTGACCAGCCTCCCTCTCTCTCTCCCTTTCCCTCCCTCTTTCGCTCCTTTCTTCTGTCCCTTCCTTCCTCTCTTTCATCTTTTTTCTCTCTTCCGAAGTTCATCCATCATATTAAGTTAATCTCTCATCCTTCTTATCTGTGTAAAAATAGTTTACATTCCTTTGATGTGTTATGTCCTAATGCTGTTGTTCTCTCTTATTCTGTCTTCATATTTGCCTCACTTTCATAGGACTCTCTCACACACTATGGGAAAGTACACTACCTGTAGGTTGTGAGGGCGTGCACTCCTTTATGTATAAATGTGTGTGGGTGTGCATCATGTGTGGATATTTTGTAGAGTTTGGAATGAATACTTTGAAAATTTCCAACTCAGGGTTAGTTTTCCACCAACTTTTTTTTTTTTCTTTTCCCCCGTCATTCACTTTTTTCTTTTTTTAAATTGAACTTTAGATGAAGATTTCCACCAACTTTTTGTCTGGTTGGAAGGAAGTGAATTTTAGGTTACTATGAGTACAATACCGATTACTCCATTAGGGATCTCTCAAAACTGGCTAGATATTTAATTTATATGTACTAAATTTTTGGTGATTACAGAGTTTTTGGTTTTCTTCCCTCTTTAAGGATATTGGAATTAACATGATGGGATTTGTTGTGATCATTACATAACATCATCAAATAATGACATAGACAAGGGAACTGCCCTCCCTGAAATTTAACAAGCCCCATGGCTGTAGTGCCTTATTTGCCCTGGGCCTTGCATATAATAGGTATTCAATGAATTTATGAATTTAATTCATAGTTCATATTAAGTATATTATAGTACATCATATTATTCTGAGCCAAGAAAATAGCTGTCTTGTTCTATGATGGCTTTAAATTCAGAGTAGTTTTCTTTTTCCCTGGAAATACATTAACAAAAACACACCGTACCCGAAAAGAAATTTAGATTGTTGTGAAATGTATATGAGAGACAACAGAGTAGAAATTTCTTTCACCATCTCCATGATAAATCAAATGGCAGACTGCTGAGAAAATAGGAGCACTAGGTAGATTAGACCCTAAGACTTTCTCAGCAGCCATATCTTTCCAGCCCTTGTGTGTGATACTTTATATTTAACTCTTATTTAGAAACTTAAAGGTATTGTGAAGAAATTTGATAGAAGTATAAAGATTTGTGTCTAAATGTTAATATTTTAGTACTTTGGGGAAGAAATTATTTCTTCTAATATGCTTGAAAAATCTGTTCTTTATTAGACCATTTAAAGATTTCAAACTTCTTGACTTTTATAGCTGCCTTTAGAAAATAATTGAATCAATCTAGTTCAGTAAACATTTATTGACTACTAGGTACTGTTTTAGGCCCTGGAGAGCCAAAATGAATAAGACATGATATTTACCCTCAGGAAATATAATGCAGGGCAGTAAATGGGCTGACTAAGAAATGTAAAATATTTTGCAGAAACCTGTCCAAGCCTGAGGTGATCAGGTCTGGCTTCTTGGAGGAGGGGTATCTCATGCAAACATTGAAGAATGGGTAGAATATAGTTGGGTGATACATGCAGATGGGCTATAGAATACATTCTGGGAGGAGTGGATGGCATAAGCAAAGAAGGAGGTTGGACATACCGTGGATCAACTGGGAGACAGGCAGTGGTGGAAAAGGAGGCTAGTTCATGTTGTGTCATGTGAAGGTGCGTAAACTTTATCTTTTAGGTCAGTGGTTTTCAAACTTCTTTGTAAAAATTAGCATTAAAATCCTTTCCTCAAAGGGAATTCTATATGAAATCCTATATGTAAAACAGGTAAGAGGGAATAGTCCCTAGATGAAGTGGAAGTGGAGAGGAGGGTGCTCACAGACACTTTCACTTGTCTCTTCTTCATTTCCTGCCCCCCGCCCCAAACTCTGCCAACTCTGTTATTTTTCAGACTCCTTATAGCTCTTTGGAGCACAGTTTGAAAATCATTGTGTAGGTAAAATGGAGCTATTGAAGAGTTTTTAGATGCTGAGTGGTAGGTTTACAAGTGTTTCAGATAGGATGCTTTGGTGACTACAAAAAAGATGGGTTCAAGAAGCTAGGATAAGGGATCTGGTTAGGCCATTGTTGCAGTATATCAGGTAGAATCATGAGGGCCTGAACTAAGACAGTGATAGAAAGGATAGAGAGCTTAGATTCAAGAATTGTTTATGAGTTATATTCAGCAGGACCTAGTGATTGAATAGGTGTGGTTGGTAAGGAAGGTTGACTCACAAGTTTTCTGACTGAGTGATGAGTAGAAAGTGGGTCTGTCAAATGTGATATCAAATATAGGACCAGGTTTTGTGGAGGATGATGATGAGCTGCTTTGTATATGGTAAGTGTGAGGTTCCTATGGGATATCTATGTCAGAGATGCCAGTCAGGCAGTTCAGTTTAAGGATGTGAAACTAGAAGGAGGGGCTTGGTGATGGATATACAGATTGTGGAATATCCAACATACAAATGGTACTTAAAACCATGGAAGTAGATGAGATCATCCAGAGATAGCAAATGGGCTGAGATAGGCTCTAGGGAATACCAACTTAAAGTGGAAGGAGAAGAAACGACTGGAGAAAGAGTGGTATGAGGAATATGAGGACCAGCAGAATGTGCTGACCTGCAAACAGAGGGAATCAAGAGTTTAATTGTGTCAACTGCAATAGATGGTGGGTATTGGAAGGATTGAATTGTATCTGTTAGTGAGATCATTAGTGTCCTTTTTCAAAACTGTTTCGCCATGATGTTAGGCTTGATTGTAGTGAGCTAATGAGTGAATGAGAAGTGTGGAAGTAGAAATAGCCAAGTCTTGAATACTTCTGAAAAGTTTGTGTGAGAAAGGCAGGAGAAGGAGTAGCTAGAGGGAGATGCAGTTTTGAAGACAATTGAGAATATTTGTGGATTGAGGCTAAAGAGCCAATAGAGGACAGGCTTGGTATCTGGATGGGTATTTGTTTCTGTGAGTAGTGGATGGGCATTGAGAACAGCACATTACTAAAGCCCTCACGTTTCTCCAAGGAGGAGGGAAGATTGTTTGCAGGGAGTGAGTGTGAGCACCTGACTAGAGGACTTGATGACAGCGGAAAGGACTTACAGAGGGCATCAGGGGGAATGAGATAGGGACTAAGAACAAGTAAAAAATTGACTGTGAATGTGTAGTAGCAACAGGCTGCAATTAGCTGAAGACGAAGGTGTAGGAAAAATTAGAATCTTTGTTCCATTACTCTCCATTTCATGATAGTGTGACATCTAATTTGAATACTGAAAGTCTGTAGAAAATTATAGTCACATGCTAGCTTAAAATTATAAGTAGCAAGATACATGAATTGCGCTTTTAGCATAATTAACAGATGTAACCATAGTAACTCACTTTATTACTAAATGACCCTGTGTTTAACGTTGTGTCATTTACCCTGCTTTGAATCCTTTTACATCTGTGAGGAGGCCTCTTGCCCACCAAGCACAGACAATACATTGAAAATCATTGATCTACAAGGGTAGTGAAGTCTCCAGGATGGTGGCTGTCAAGGAAGGCTGTGAGCCAGTGACAGTGGTTTTGAGGTTTTTAAAATTTACGAATGTGAAACTCATGAGATGACTTAAATGACATGGTATTGCAGGCTCTAAAATTAACCTTGGATAGAATTATATTCATCAGTCAGTCATTTCCGGGAGACAGTTTATTGCAATGTCCAAGGATAGGAAGTATAATGAGTATGTAATGATTGTGGTTGGAATTCTATACAATGCCTTCAGTAGGCTGGAATAGGCCCAGTATATCCAAAGATCTTTCTAGTAATGTCTCCTCCATACATCTCTCTATACTTACTTTGTGTGAAAATACCCATCAATACCTGGCAGCAATCAACGCTGGTGAAATCAGTATTTTCTTAGGGGAGTGGATGGGTGGAAAGGAAGAGGTAGAAAAAAGGGAAAAACAAAAGAAGATTTATGTACATAAATCAGGATTTTCTTTTTACATGATGTAATATAACTTCGTTTCCCAGTCTCCTTTTGGGGGCTGTCATGTGCATTGTAGAATGTTTACCATCACACCTGGCCTCTACTCACTAAATGCCAGTAGCAAACCCCTAGTTGTGATTACCAACAATGTCTCCAGATGTTGCTAAATGTTGCCTGGTGCTGGGGAGAACATTGCCCCTGCATGAGAACCACTGCTCTATACCAGAATCAGAGCTCCTCTAAGGACCATGTTATACTCCTCATTCCAGTGCCCAGCATAAAATATTCATTGAATCACTGTGAATGACCCAACATTTGAGGGTTGTTTAATGTGGCACGGACTCACCCCTTTCCTCAACCCTGCCCGTCTCTAGAATCTCTACAGAATGAATGCTGTTGTTAGCTTGCTTCAAGTCAGTTCTGACTCATAGCAACTCTGTGTACAAAAGAACAAAACACTGCCAGGTCCTGTACCATCCTTACAGTCGTTGTTATGTTTGGGCCCATTTTTGCAGCCACTGTGTCAGTCCATCTCATTGAGGGTCTTCCTCTTTTTTCTAATCCTCTGCTAAGCATGTTGTCCTTCTTCAGGGACTGGTCTCTCCTGATAACGTGTCCAAAGTACATGAGACGAAGTCTCTCCATCCTCGCTTCCAAGGAGCACTCTGGCTGTATTTCTTCCAAGACAGACTTGTTCATTCTTCCGGCAGTCTATGGTATATTCAGTGTTCTTCACCAACGCTATAATTCAAAGGCATCAATTCTTCTACGGTCTTCCTTATTCAGTGTCGAGCTTTCGCATGTATATGAGGTGATAAACACCATGGCTTGACTCAGGCACACCTTAGTCCTCAATGTGACATCTTTGCTTTTTAACACTTTAAGAGGTGTTTTGCAGCAGATTTGCCCAATGCAATGCATTGTTTGATTTCTTGATTGCTGCTTCCTTGACAACATCAGTCTTTTATGCATGTATCCTGATGTTGCTTATTGGTCCAGTTGTGAGGATTTTTGTTTTCTTTGTGATGAGGTGTAATCCATACTGAAGGCTGTGTGGTCTTTGATCTTCATCAGTAAGTACTTCAAGTCCTCTTCGCTTTCAGCAAGCAATGTTGTGTCATCTGCGTATTGCAGGTTGTTAATGAGTCTTCCTCCAATCCTGATGCCACGTTCTTCTTCATACAGTCCAGCTTCTCAGATTATTTGCTCAGCATACAGAATGAATAAGTATGGTGAAAGAATGCAACCCTACTGCATACCTTTCTTGATTTTAAACCATGTAGTATCCCCTTGCTCTGTTTGGGCAACTGCCTCTTGGTCTATGTACAGGTTCGCATGAGCACAATTAAGTGTTCTGGAATTCCCATTGTTTGCAGTGTTACCCATAATTTGTTATGATCCACGCAGTTGAATGCCTTTGCATAGTCCACACAACACAGGTAAACATCTTTCTGATATCCTCTGCTTTCAACCAAGATCCATCTGACATCAGCAATGATAGCCTTCGTTCCACATCGTCTTCTGAATCCAGCTTGAATTTCTGGCAGTTCCCTGTTGTTATACTGCTGCAACTGCTTTTGAATGATCATCAGCAAAATTTTACTTGCATGTGATATTAATGACATTGTTCGATAATTTCCACATTCTCTTGGATCACCTTTCTTTGGAATGAGCACAAATAGTGGATCTCTTCCAGTCAGTTGGCCAGGTAGCTGTCTTCCAAATTTCTTGGCATAGACAAGTGATTACCTCCAGCGCTGCATCCATTAGTTGAAACAACTCAACTGGTATTTTGTCAATTCCTGGAGCCTTGTTTTTCACCAATACCTTCACAGCAGCTTGGACTTTTTTCTTCAATACCGTTGGTTCTTGATCGTATGCTACCTCCTGAAATGATTGAATATTGACCAGTTGTTTTTGGTACAGTGACATCTGCTTTTGATGCTTCCTGCATCATTTGATATTTTGCCCATAGAATCCTTCAAAATTGCAACTCGACACTTGAATTTTTTCTTCAGTTCTTTCAGTTTGAGAAAGGCCAAGCATGTTCTTCCCTTTTGTTTTTCTAACTTCACATCTTTGCACATTTCTTTATATTTTACTTTGTCTTCTCAATCTGCCCTTTGAAATCTTCTGTTCAGCCCTTTTACTTCATCATTCCTTCTATTCGCTTTAGCTACTTTACTTTAGAGAACAACTTTCAGAGTCTCTTCTGACATCCATTTCAGTCTTTTCTCTCTTTCCTGTCTTTTTAATGATGTTTTGCTATCTTCATGTAAGATGTCCTTCATGTCTTCCCACATCTCGCCTGGTCTTCAGTCATTAGTGTTTAGTGTATCAAACCTGTTCTTGAGAGGGTCTCCAAATTCAGGTGGAATATACTCAAGTTCGTGTTTTGGCTCCCATGGATTTGTTTTAATTTTCTTCAGCTTCACCTTGAGCTTGCATATGAGCAATTGATGGTCTATTCAGCAGTCGGCCCCTGGCATTTTTCTGACTGATGATGTTGAGCTTTTCCATTATCTCTTTCCACAGATGTAGTTGATTTGATTCCTGTGTTTTCCATCCGGTGAGGTGCACGTGTATAGTCACTGTTTATATTGTTGAAAAAAGGTATTTGCAGTGAAGAAGTCATTGGTCTTACAAAATTCTATCATGCAATCTCCAGCATCGTTTCTATCACCATTTTCCAACTACCAATCCTTCTTTGTTTTCAACTTTTGTATTCCAGTCACCAGTAATTACCAGTGCATCTTGATTGCATGTTTGAAGAATTTCAGACTACAGAAGTTGGTAAAAATCTTCAATTTCCTCATCTATGGCTTTAATAGTTGGTACATAAATTTGAATAATAGTCATATTATCTGGTCTTCCTTGTAGGTGTATGGCTATTATCCTATCACTGACAGTGCTGTACTTTAGGATGGATCTTGAGATGTTCTTTCTGATGATGAATGCAATGCCATTCCTCTTCAGTTTGTCATTCTTGGCATAGTAGACCATATGATTGTCTAATTCAGAATGGCCAGTACCAGTCCATTTTAGCTCACTAATGCCTAGGATGTCGATCTCTATGCATTCCATTTCATTTCTGACACTTCCAGGTTTCTTAGATTCATACTTCGTACATTCCGTGTTCTGATTATTAATCAATGTTTGCAGCTGTTTCTTCTCATTTTGAGTTGTGCCACATCAGCAAATGAAGGTCTCAAAAGCTTGACTCCATCCATGTCATTAAGGTCGACTCTACTTTGAGGAGGCAGCTCTTCCTCAGTCGTATTTTGAGTGCCTTCCAACCTGAGGGGCTCATCTTCCAGCACTATATCAGACAATATTCAGCTGCTATTCATAAGGTTTTCACTTGCCAATTTTTTCAGAAGTAGACTACTAGGTTCTTCTTAGTCTGGAAGCTCTGTTGAAACCTGTCCATCAAGTGTCACCCTGCTGGTATTTGAAATACCAGTATCCAGCAAAGCTTTCAGTATCACAGCAACACACAAGCCACCACAGGACGACAAACTGACAAGCACAAATGCTGAGAACCTCTTAATATCTACCATTACTGAAAACATCTAGGAAATGTCAGGCAGATATAGGAAGAACCTGACTTTCTCCTGTATTTTCACCACGGACTAGTTGTGTGACCCTGAGTGACTGACTTAGCTCTTAACTTCAATTTTGTTAGCTTTAAGTTGGGTATAATAAGGTTGTAATGAAGATTAAATGAGATAATATGTTTGAAAACATTTATCACAATAGGTACTCAACACACACTGGTTTAATGCTTTTGGTTGATTGACTGAATCATTTAGCACATACTGAGTGCTAGGCCTCAAGCTAGAACTAGTTGGAGAGTGCATTAATCACATCCATACCCAGCATTTGCCCAGCAGGAAGGAGTTCCTACTGGAATGTGGGAGACAAGTGTGCAGTCATTGTGGTGAGCTTGCTACTAGTTAAGGTACGAACACAGTGGGAGAGGGCCCTGGGAGATGGACTGACCTGAATAGTTGTTTGGAAGGCTTTTCTGGAGAAACAGAGACATTTGCATAGAGGAAGAAAAGTGGGGAAGAATATCCCAGGCAAAGAAAGATAAGAGTTTGTGGATGTGGTTGGTGAGTGAGCCTAGTGAGAACAGTGAGCTACGGGCTGAGTCAGGCAGGCAAACCCATTGCCATGGAGTCAATTCTGACTCTTAGCAACCCAATAGGACAGAGTAGAACTGCCCCCCATAGGGTTTCCAAGGAGCACCTGCTGGGTTCGAACTGCCGACTTTTTGGTTAGCAGCCAAACTCTTAACCATTATGCCACCAGAGTTAGATTAGAATCTATCTGAGCATGAATATTTCTGAAATTAGGAATTGTTCACCATGGTGACCCAGGGTAGACTGGAGCAGTTTTTTTTTCTCCTTTTCATTTTGTCATTAGTCTTATCTCTTTTCTTACCAAGTCAGCTTCCTAGAAGCTTTCTTTTTCCCACTCATTCACAAATGTGTTAAGTTTTGGCATACCCAGGGAGTATATTTCAAGTTATAATAGAAGCTCTTTGGATTTTTACAGTTTCTTTCCCACAGTTGTTTGAGACAATTTTCACGTATATTTTTTAGCAAATTCATTTGGGATAAAAATGAGTTGAACTTTATTATCTGTTTTACCAGTGAAATTAAGGCTCCTTGTGTTATCTGTTAGCTCTTTACAACATCTCTCTGAGGTAAAAACAGTCTTTTCTTTATTTGGAAGATAAGAGAATTGATACTCAGGAAGTTAATTGATTCATATACAGGTCTGTATGATGGAGAAGTGAGGACTGCCCCAGCCTCCAGGGCTCCCTTTTGGGAAGAGTTTAAAAGTCAATCTCTTTTGTCCTACTGTGTGGGAATTCTCAATATATTAATCTTCTAATTTCTTAATATATGAATACCATTTGGATATTATTCTTATTCAAACATTATTATCCAGTAAGACATGGCCTGTAGAAATATCTTGAGAAGATATTTTCTTTCTAAGTGGCATGAGCTAAACATTTATATTTAATACTTACACTTGACTTTTATTGAATAATTTGATTTTTATTTATATCATATGAAATGAATTAGAATATAGCATCAAGCCTTAAAACTCATCGAAAAGGTTAAATATCTCTGATTTATGCTTATTAATTTACTTGTTAATGAAAACACATGAAGTAAAATAACATCAGCTTTAACGACTATGTTGTCATTCATGCCTAATCATAAAAACCCCATCCTATCCAAAATCAACGATTTAATATAAGTAGATTACTATATTGTCTAATTCCAACTTAAACGGATTTTTTGAAAAAGAATTCATCTCACATTCAGTGTTACTCTAACCATTAGTGTTCAGTAACAGCAATGTACCAGCAGAGGGCACCAAATACCCATTTCAGTCTTACACATTTTCTTGGTGCTGTTTCTAGTTTCTGTGCCTCCCTCCCCATTCTCCCTTCTGTCTCTTCCTCCCTCCCTCCCTTCCTTCCTTTTTCTTAATACTTAAAACAGTTGATATTAAAACCATATTGTGGAGACTTTTTAGTAGATTTTCACTTAGCTGATTTTAGAATACTTTAAAAGTACATCAAAACCACTTTATTTTTATTCATTGAACCTTTCACATTTAACATCATGCATCAGCATTTCAGAAATTCTTTTGTGGCTTTTATTCTATAAAATATCCAAAATCAAGAGTCAAATTATTGTTCTTTTTAATTTGTCTTTCCTACCAAGATATTCTTAGGTAGTAAACCGGTTGTTTATACCATACTTAGGAAATTAAAAATTATTTAGAATGTGCATTGTAAATATGATGTCTACATAATTATTTTGTAAGATAGTATATTAAGATTTTTCAAATACTTATTTTTCCTTACATTTTATTTTAGGACTCACAGTATTGATATTTATAGAAGCTCGTGTGTGTGTGTGTGTGTGTGTGTGTGTGTGTGTGTGTGTGTGAGTGAGTATATATGTTAGATTTATAACATTTCCTAGCCTTAATATTGTTAATCTCTAGTTTCAAAGCAGATTTATGTATACGTATTTTTAAATCATCCACTCTTCTTTTTTATATTTTAGCATCAAAATCAGCTGACGTCTACAATGCTTGTTGACATAGATTAATGATATCTTTAGGTAGACATCTGACTACTAATATTAAATATAATTTAATATTTTAGCCATAGATTAGACTCAGTACCTTTCAGGAAAAATAATAAATTATTTAATAGGTAACTTTAAAGGTAGTCTTCAAAAGTGATATGAAAACGTTGAATCAGAATTAAGCAAGCTTTTAAATCAGGATCATTGAAGTGAATGGTGAAAGAGTAAAATTATTGCCAGGGTTTTAAATTTCTCGTAGTCATTGGGTAAAGTGAAATGAAGTTAAAATATCATTATAACATTGGTTTTAGAGGACAAAGCTATCAGATGTTTCAGTAGACACGGTTTAACCTAGTATGTATTCAAATATATAATAATGATAAATGTTATAACAAGTGTACATCAACATTTTCTCCTCTGTAGATTGTAAGTTATTGCCTTTATGTTGCTGGGGGCTACTGCATATGGTGTGTATGTGTGCACATGTATGTGCTGAAAAATACCCTTGCTCAAAAAAGAATTAATCTCATGATCATAGTTCTAGCATTTTCTTTTGATTTTCACTCTAGCCACAATCTTAAACCTGTTACTCTTAAATGTGATTGCCACAGGTTCACTTTCAATAATGAGCAAGCAATTCAATAGTTTTTTCCTATTTTGCATTTCTGTAATATTTTAAGTCAGGTTGCTTATTTAGATTTTAAATGGCTAAATTGTGTTTTTTCCTCATAGAGAAAATATAAAGTTATAGGTTTAATATTTACAATGAAAATGTCAAATATATCTATCCTACTAGCCTTTTGAGGAGCCCTGGTTGGTAAGTGGTTAAATGCTCGGCTGCTAACGAAAAGGTTGGCATTTCAAACCTACCAGCTGCTTCACGAGAGAAAGATGTGGCAGTCCGCTTCTGTAAAGATGACAGCCTAGGAAGCCCTATGGGGCAGTTCTACTCCTATGAGTTGGAATCTACTCGATGGCAATGAGTTCGGTTTTTTGTTTTTGTTTTTGTTATTAACCTTTTAATAAGCGTGTGTATGTATGTATTTTGCATTTACCATTGAGTTTTACTAGCAAACTTGAGACCATTTCATTTGTGTATATTTTATATATATATTTATAGCTTTCCTTATTGCTTTATTATATTATATACATATATATAATGTATAATATATTATAGCTTTATATATATATTTATAGCTTTCCTTATTGCCCCTTTCAAGTAAGTCTTTAAATTATAACTTTAAGGACAGACTTTATTTTCTCCCAAGCATCTTGCACATAATAGTCGCTGCACAAATATTTGTGGAATTGAATTTAATCTTTCTCCATGATAATGTAAAGGGGAGTTTGTGAGCACACATTTCAGATGTTCTTAATAAAGGTGGCCAAGCAAGCATGCTGAGGCTGCTGTTAAAGAACTTCCTGAATTAGATAGCTTGTATTTGAAATTGGCAAGAATATCAGAAGGTTTGAATGAGTTGGTTTGCTCTAGATATGTATATCTTATGATTAAGCCATGAGATCCTGGGAGTTTGACAGATTTTTTTTTTCCATTTTCTTAGAGTTAAGGTAACATGTAAGAATGTCAAACACGTCAGTGATCAGCTCTGCCTGCCGTCTTTGTGCATTTGCAATAATCTGTAAAATATAGAATTTGGTACTTTAGAACATATTTGAGTGTTCATTTCTCCATGCATTTAGCTAAAATCTTATCTTCATAGCTTTGCTGGATACCTGTATTTTGTACTAACAGGACTTTGTTAGGTTCATAAAATACACTGTCCGTGATTACAGGTCATATGAAGGACTTAGTGATGTCAGAGATTATGTTATAGCTCATCTACAGGATGAGTCATTTTCTTTCCTTCAGTCTCCCCCTATTTTCTCACCTGTTTTTGTTGTTGTTGTTTTCTTACCCTCTCTTTTTCTGACTGGATTGCTGCTAGGTAGTTTTTGCCACAATGACATAATCAGTAGTACTGAAAAGTTGTGATAAGAGGAGTCACACACAATCATGTCCAGATATCATAGTACCAGACACTAGATAACCTTTTGGTTGTCCAAGCACATGGGCTGTCTGCTGGCACACCTCCTAGAGGGAGACAGAAAGCACTGGCAGATCTGGGGGCGCTGAAAGGGGCACATGTGTAGGTGGCCTCAGATGAGAGAACTAAAGAGTCTGTCTGTGTCCTCACTCTTGCCTTTTTTCTTTAAGCTATTGTTGCTTGAAGAAATATTTTTCCCCCAAATGTCTGATTTTATATCCTATGTATCTTTTCTTCTAAAAGAATTTTACAGATCTTTACTGGAAAGATAATATCCACTAAAGCACTGTGGTGGGCTCTTTGTTTTACCTAATGTTGATATTAGCTATTCACTCATACCTAGTGTCAGGCCTGTCTACCTAATATTGATATAAGATATTTTATCTTATGCTGTGCTGTACCCTAATGCTTGGGCCATGGTGACAGCTTAGTATCTATAACTAACTAACTGACTGATACTTAATATTTGTAGTTAATTAATGATAATGGTAACTATTATTATTAATAGTAGTTATCATATGAATGCTATTCGACTATATATATTGTAAATATTTTCACGTATCAGTCACTCAAATTAGTTTCAGTAGGTGCAAAGTATTAAGCGTAGTGTCTGAAATTACACATTCAGTGTTTGAGAAAGTGACTACAAAGCACTGTGAGAACTAAAAGGGAAATGTACACATTCTTCAACCCCTGCCTTGTTCTTCACCCCCAGTGCTATTGCATACCGTCGTTTTCCCTCATCTGGATGGCTTCTGTTGTCTCCCAATTCATATTCATGACTCTGGTCTTGCTTCTTTGCAGCCAACTTCTATGTTGTTGGTAGAGAAACATTTATAGGATTAAATTTGATCATGTTACTCCCCTCTTTAAAGCCTTTTAGACAGTAGTTCTGAAGCTTTACTGCATAAATGTCACCTGGAGCACTCACTAGACAGATTCTGTCCCATTCCCAGAGACACTGATTTATGTCTGATGTCTGGCCCAGGAACCTGTATTTTTAATAAGCACTACTGCTGATTCTTTGAGAAACACTGTATTAGTGGTTCCCCAGCCTGCAAGATAAAGTTGAAAAGCCTTAGTGTGGCCCTCAGTGCTCTCAAAGAGCCATCCCTTGCATTCTTCCTCTTAGCCGCTTGTGGTTTTGTCAGTGTCCTTCCATGATGTTTCCTGGCTTTATCCTTTTTCACACCTTGCTATCTTTCTGCCAGGAGTTCCTTTTCATAGCTCAAGTTCCCCCTTCTGTGAGGGTCTCCCTGGTCACTCAAGGTGAGGTTTCTTCTTTATGTCCCTTATTGTACCTTGTGGTCCCCTTTATTTATAGCACCATCGCAGTGCATTGCAATAATTTGTTTATATGTCACTGTCTAACTTAGTTTTGCATTCCATGACTAGGAAAGCCATATCTTATTCATGTTTGTAGCCTCAGTGCCTTCCACAAACACAGGATATAATAAGCATTAGGTGAGTGTGGAAGGAATGAATTAAATACAGGAACAAGATTCAGAAAGTCTTGATATATATTTTTTAATTTGTATCCTGTGTAGTATAAATTTATCATCTTACTTATTTATGCTCAGTGGTTAAGAGCTTGGCTGCTAACCAAAAGGTTGGCAGTTCGAATCCACTAGCCACTCCTTGGAAACCCTATGGGACACTTCTACTTTGTCCTTATAGGGTCACTATGAGTTGGAATTGACTCAATGGCAAAGGGTTTAGTTTTAGTTTTTAGATGCACCTTAGATTCTTCATCTGTAGCACAGAAATAGTATTTATAGTCCAACTTCCTGTTAATATCATTCATTCAATTTAGAGTAAAAGTTTATACAAAGGAGGCAGTAATCAGGTTTGCTTGGGAATTCTAGAAATTCTTTTTTAAAGAGGAGCTGCTTGATGCTTCTTTAGTGATAGGTAGAAGTATGTGACAGTAGGGGGACTGAGGAAGAAGCACAAATGCCCCAAACTGGATGGTTCTGGAGGGGACGAGTGGTTTAATTTGCTTTTAGTAGGAGATAATAGGGGATTGTAGCTAGAGATGAAATTAGACAGGTAGGCAGCAGTATGTGCTGGAGGATTGTTTGCACTTTGCAAAGAAGTCTGGATTTTATCCTTGGGTTATGAAATGCCATTGAAGCCTCTTCAGCCAGAAAGAAGCATAATCAGATGGAAGGAGAATTGAGACAGAAGAAAGACCAGCTGAGGGAATTTGGTTGCAATTTCATATGACAGAAGAGTTGATTATCAATTTAAAAATCATTTTATAAAGATTTTGTGAAGTTATTTGTTCATTCTGCTAGGTTTAGGATTATATAAGATGAGTTAGACATGGTGAGTCCCTGATTGAAGTGGTCCCATAGAGTACAAGGAAATGTAAATACATAATGCAACTAATTACATAAATACAACAAAGGCATACAAATATGCCATTAAAAAAAACATTGCTGTTGAGTTGATTCCAACTCCTTGCAACCCCTACAGGACAGAGTAGAACCGCCCCATAGGGTTTTCCAAGGAGCGGCTGGTGGATTCAAACTGCTGACCTTTTGATTAGCAGCTGTAGCTTTTAACCACTGTGCCACCAGGGCTCTGTAAGTCCCTAAAAGGACAGCTGAATAAGTATTTTAATTCCTTTGGCTATTGTTCATTGTTGAATGCGGTATTAAAAACTTTTAATTATAACCATCTTTTAAAACTATTTATTTCAGGGGAATTTACCTAAATATTCTCATAATTCCCTGATGGTTCAAGCAATAAAGACAAACCTAACAGACCCAGATGTACATGTGCTCTTCTTTGACGTGGAAGCGTTGATTATTCAGCTCCTGACTGAAGAAGCCTCTAGGCCGAATACCTCGCTTATTTCCCCAGAGAATTTGCAAAAAGCATCTGGCAGCTCAGACAAAGGGGGCTCCTTTCTCACTGGAAAACGAGCAGCAGTCCTCTTCCAACAAGTGAAGGAAACTATCAAAGAGAACATAAAGGAACATCTCCTTGATGATGAAGAGGACGATGAAGAGTTAATGAGGCAGAGAAGGGAAGAAAGTGATCCTGAATATCGGGCCAGCAAATCGAAGCCATTGACCCTGTTAGAATATAACTTAACTATGGACACTGCAAAACTGTTCATGTCCTGCCTTCATGCCTGGGGTCTGAATGAAGTTCTGGATGAAGTCTGTCTTGACCGCCTTGGGATGCTGAAACCCCATTGCACAGTGTCATTTGGGCTGTTATCAAGAGGAGGCCATATGTCACTGATGCTCCCTGGTTATAATCAGGCTGCCTGTGCACTATCGCATGGGAAAGCAGAAGTAGGAAGGAAGCTGCTAGCAGCCGAAGGAGTAGGAAGGGGAACTTACGGAGTGTCCCGAGCCGTCACCACACAACATCTCTTGTCTATCATATCTTTGGCAAATACCTTAATGAGTATGACCAATGCAACCTTTATTGGTGATCATATGAAGAAGGGCCCTACCAGGTATGACAATGATAGTTTGATTTCTGACATTTGAAAAAAAAGAAACCAGTTATATTTTTGTCCCTGTTTATTACTTTTTTTTTGTCTGTCCAGAGTTTATTATTTAATGTCATTTCAGTGTTTATCCTTTACATTTTAAAACACAGTATGAATGATTGAAAACATAATAAAATTATAAATTTTTATCTATACTCAGACATATTTAGTAGCTATTAAAAAAAAGCTTGGAATCAGAGTAGTAGGTCACAGTTCAGCTTTAACAAATGAACTAACGCTTGAGTAAATATAATCTTAGAGTTGTATCTACTTAAAGTTTCCACTAATATTCAATTTAGAATATACATTTGCTTAAAATGCTTTCCCTCATTGTGACCCACGGTATGTGTTCAGTAATTGGCTTCAGAATTTTATGAAAAGTATAGCCAGAATCTTTCAACAGGGGTAGTAAGTGATCTTATACCAAGTCAAAGCCAAACCATTTGCCGTAGCATCAGTTCCAACTCCTGGAGCCCTCGTGTACTGCAGAGTAGAAGTGCACTCCGTAGGGTTTTCATAGCTTTGACCTTTTGGAAGCAGATCTCTGGGCCTTTCTCCTGAGGCGCCTCTGAGTGGGTTTGAACCAACGGCCTTTCAGTTAGTAGCCATGTGCTTAATTGTTTGCCACCCAGAATACTTAGCTTGAGTTGCAATTTTTCCCAAGTCAAGAAGATAACTTTTTAAGCCCTGATTTTATTATACTCTATTGAGAGTTGAGCATATGAAGAATTTTTTTAATCAAGCAAATACTTACTTAGCACTTAGTTTGTGTAAGTCTCTGTTCTGAGCACTTCACAAATGTTATTTAATGCTCTTAACCCTGTAAGGTAGGTACTTTTATTGTTCCTTTTTTACAGATAAGAAAACTGAGGCACAGAGAGGTGAAGCAGTTTGCCCAAAGTCAGACAGCAAGTAAGTGGTAGAACCAGGATTCAGATAGAGACAGTCTGCCTCTAGAGTCCCTGGTATGCTTAACCCTTAATGCTTCACTGCCTGTCTAAATTTCTTAATGCCTTACTACCTTTTTTAAGGAGTCCCTGGATGGCGCAACCGGTTAACTGCTCAACTACTAGCTGATGGTTGGTGGTTCAAACCCACCCAGAGGTGCCTCAGAAGGCAGGCCTGGCAATCTGCTTCCAAAAGGTCACAGCCTTGAAAACCCTGTGGGGTACACATGGGGTCGCCATGAGCAAGAATCAGCTCCATGGCAATTAACAACAACAATCTTTTTCAGATTTTAGGGCTGAATATTTTAGAGCTCAATTTATTGATCCATGAATTCATTTGGACTGGTGATATGGGGAAGGTTGAACTCTCAGAATACTAATATTGAAGAATGAAAGACCTAATTATGATATTTATCTGTCAGTTGTACTACTTTGAAGTGCTTATAAATATTTCTTGAACTAGCATCAAACATAAATTGTAGATGTAAAATTTTTACTTGCTACTTGCTTGTCATTTATTACACCATTTAATTATTTTACTGTATTAAAATTTTAAATGGAAAGTATTAATAGATATAAAACAAAA
Organism: Trichechus manatus latirostris; assembly: GCF_000243295.1. Lineage (NCBI taxonomy): Eukaryota > Metazoa > Chordata > Mammalia > Sirenia > Trichechidae > Trichechus > Trichechus manatus. The sequence continues at coordinate 6,975,792 of NW_004443999.1, forward strand.
AAGAATACCATCTTTTTGGAACAGTAAATTGAAGATGTTCTGTTTTTATATCTTTTGTAATTCCTTTGGAAATAGGAGATTTAATAGGAAAATGTGAATGTATATATACATGTATCTTTGTCTTTTTTTTTTTTAAGGCCACCCAGACCAAGCACCCCAGACCTTTCTAAGGCAAGGGGTTCCCCTCCAACTTCCAGTAATATTGTGCAAGGACAGATTAAACAAGGTAAAATGAAATCTTATTAAGTAATTGACATGGCATTTCAGTTGTAGAAGCTGAGTAGGCATAGCTAATGTATAATCATAATATTTTGTTTGTCTCAGGTTGTTAAAAGAGAGAAAAGTTGTTATATTCCAGATGTAAATGTGGATAATTAAGATGTCAGTTAAAAATAAATCAGATTTATTTAGAAATTGATAAATGAGCATATTTCACATAATTTTATTGTACTGCCTTTGACCTAATTTTTATACATCAGGAGCACCTTAACTTGACAACACTAGGAACTTAATTGTATGTCTAGAATTTAAAACTGTACCTATTTTTTAATGACATTTGGGAATGTTTAAATTCATAGTTCCATGCTATAGCTAATCTGCCATTTGCCAGTAGTTTATACATTGTGATTCACTGGTGGAAATCCTTGTTTGCAACCATTTGTGTTATCTTTTCTTTTTATTTAAATCATTATATACCCTAACTACAGTGTATAGCTTTGTTTTTCATTAGGGGATAAAAAAGAAGAAAAGTTGAGTTTCTCTTCATATATTAGGTATCTTTTATACTCATTTTAAGACTGACAAATGAGCTATTCAAGAGAGTGGGAGCTCACTTCTGCTTACAGAGTTTTCCTTCAGGCCTAGAGTTAAAGCTCACTCTCAACAGCATGTGGTGGAGAGAAATAAAGAAGCAAGCAAGAGAAAGGTCTCCTTCTAAATGGTGACTCGTAGACTTTGTTTTTCTTTATTTTTTATTTTGTTGTTGTTGCAGTTGTTTTTTAGTTTTCAAAGCATCAAAGAGTAGTTCTGTTTAAGTTTTGTTAAACAATAGTCCCCCAACTTGATAGCTACACTTTTTCTCCTCTCCTAGGACAAGTGCTTTATTTCTTATAGCTGATTATTTGATACTTACTTTAATATCCTTAAATGATATGCCAGATTTTCAGTTTTAGGCACTGTCTGTTGACTTCTCACTCTGGAAGATGATGCTGTAGCTCTCACACCCTTTATGCCACTTCCATCCTTCATTTCCAACCCCACGTGGTCACCCTTCTCATCTTCCCGCCTTCTCATTACAGTACGTTACAAACATTTCTATCGTGTATGTAAATAAAAGTGGAATTTCTGGATATGTTTATCTTCAGGTTTAGCAGATACTATTAAGCTTTTATCCCAAGTGAGATAACTGTTGCACACTCACCAAAATGACTAACGTGAAAAAGATTGAAAACACTAAGTGCTGGCTGGGATGTGGAACAATGATAATGCTTACACACAACTGGTAAGATATCTTAGCCAACACCTAATATTTTCAGTCTTTTTCAACTTAGCCATTTTTATGTCATTTTTGTCTTTTTCCTCTGTATGTAATGTATTTACTTTTCTTACCCTGGTTGCTTTTAAGATTTTCTCTAATTCAATGGTTTTCAGCAATTTGATTATGAGGTATCTTGGTAGACTTCATGTTTCTTGTGGTTGGGGTTCACTGAGCTTCTTAGATCTGTGGGTTTATAATTTTCATTAATTTTGGAAAATTTTGGACCACTACTTATTTCTTCAGATATTCTGTATGCCTTCCCCTCTTTTCACTCTTTGTTGTTGTTGTTGTTGTTAGGTGCCGTTGAGTCGATTCCGACTCATAGTGACCCAGTGTACAACAGACTGGAACATTGCCCTATCCTGCGCCGTCCTCACAATCACTGCTGTGTTTGAGCCCACTGTTGCAGCCAGTGTGTCAGTCCATCTTGGTGAGGGTCTTGCTCTTTTTCACTGGCCCTCTACTTTACCAAGCATGATGCCCTTCTCCAGGGACTGGTCCCTCCTGATAACATGTCCAAAGTATGTGAGACAAAGTCTCGCCATCCTTACTTCGAAGGAGCATTCTGGCTGTACTTTTTCTAAGACAGATTTGTTCGTTCTTCTGGCAGTCCATGTTATATTCACGGATATTCTTTTGTTTTTGGATGCTTTTCTTCTTTGTGTGTTTTGTTTTAGATAACTTGTATTGCTATGCCTTCACGTTTACTAGTTTTCTTCTGCAATTTCCAATCTGCTATTGATGCCATTTGTTGTATTTTTCATCTCAGACATTGTAGTTTGCATCTACAGAATTTTTATTTGAGTCTTTTTTATATTTTCCGTCTCTACATTTTGAATGTACACAATACAGTTATAATAACTGGTTTAAAGTCCTTGTCTGATAATTCTGATATCTCTGTCAGTTCTAAGTTGGTTTTGATTGATTCATTATTCTCCTCATTATGGACTGTGTTTTCTTGCCTCTTTGCCAGTCTTATAATCTTTGATTAGATGACTTCATTTTAATTTTACCTTGATGAGTGATGGACATTTTTGTATTCTTACAGATCTTCTTAAGCTTTGTTCTGAGTACTTTACCCAGTTACCCAGTGTCCAATGAATTATGAGGTTTTCCAGTCTGACTGGTGGGAACAGGCACAGTTTCTGGCCCTTTGGATAGTTCTTTTCTCAGCCTTTTGTGATTTCCTTACACAGATAAGCTGATCAGTGCTCTGCTGAATACCTGAGAGAGACCCTCTGAAGATCTCTGAGGTTTTCTCTTTTTGCAGCTCTGTCCTCTCTGTCCTATGAAGTCTAGCTGCCTTGGTCTCCCCAGACTCTCAGGAGTCTTCTAGGCTCCTCCTTGGTCCCCCACCCCCACCCCACCCCGTATGTCTTGGCTTAGAAGCTTTCTTAAGCCAATAAGCTGGGACAATCATAGGGCTCCCCTTGTTTGTCTCCCATATTTCAGTCCTTCTTCGCTTAATGTTTAGTGGCTTGAAAACCATTGTTCTTTGTCTTTTTTTTTTTTTTGGTTGTTTTAGATACAATTATATATCTGGTTCCTGTTGCTCCATCTTGGCCAGGTAGATGCTCCTCTCCTTTTACTTTTAAAATGTTCCAAATATAACCTTACCTGGAAAAAGTGAAAGTCCTTTATGTTGCACAGTTTTAATATTTTTCGATCATCATTTCAGGGACAAATGGAAATAGACTTACATGGGTGACTTGCCTAAAGTACAGTTAATAATGGTGGTATGATTAAAACACAGGCAGCCCTTTTTAACTTAAGATCCTGTGCTTTCTCTATAATAGCATGTATTTTTTTTTTTTTTAATCCATTGAAAATATCTTCTAGGATAGGCCTTACAAATCAGAGCATATCATCCTTCGTTTAGTTAATTTAAAGCTTCATTTAAGATTGACTCCTGTTAGGGATATTATTTGTTGTTATTGTTGTCATCAACATTATCATCTTCATTATCATTCTTACCAGTTGACGTTACTTCTTAGATTCCATTTTTTTTCCCTCTGTAATCATAGTAGACAGAAGCTCCTCAGTACAATTTGTGTCATTATCATTGTGCATTACGTACTCTACCCCCATTGCAGTGTTAAATTTGCCCATCTGGTCAAGTCTGAGAGTTTTAAGGTTGGAATACTTTAATATGGCTTCTCTCAGAAAAGCACTGAGTTTTGAGAGCAGTGAAGAAGGCAATGAGAATTGAGTGTGTGCGTGTGTATATAGATACATGTTATTATTGTTGTTATCTGCCATCGAGTCTCGTAGTGACCCTGGGTACAGCAGTATGAAACAGTGCCTAGTCCTGCACCATCCTCCCAATTGTTGCTATGCTTGAGCCCGTTGTTGCAGCCACTGTGTCAATCCATCTTGTTGAGGGTCTTCCTCTCTTTCACTGACCCTCTACTTTACCAAGCATAATGTCCTTCTCAGGGACTGGTCCCTCCTGATAACATGTCCAAAATGTGTGAGACAAAGTCTCACCATCCTCGCTTCTAAGGAGCTTTCTGGTTGTACTGCTTCCAAGACAAATTTGTTTGTTCTTCTAGCAGTCCATGGTGTATTCAATATTCGTTGCCAACACCGTAATTCAAAGGCATCAATTCTTCTTCAGTCTTCCTTATTCATTGTCCAGCTTTTGCATACATATGCGACAATTAAAAATACCCTGGCTTGGGTCAGGCGCACCTTAGTCCTCAAAGTGACATCTTTGCTTTTTAACACTTTTAAAGTGGTCTTTTGCAGCAGATTTGCCCAATGCAATACGTCGTTTGATTTCTTGACCGCTGCTTCCATGGGTGTTGATTGTGGGTCTAAGTAAAATGAAATCCTTGACAGCTTCACTCTTTTCTCCATTTATCATGATGTTGCTTATTGGTCCAATTATGTGAATTTTTGTTTTCTTTATATTGAGGTATAATCCATACTGAAGGCTGTAGTCTTTCGTCTTCATCAGTAAGTGCTTCAAGTCATCTTCGCTTTCATCAAGCAAGGTTGTGTCATCTTCATATTGCAGGTTGTTAATGAGTCTTCCTCCAATCCTTATGCCCCATTCTTCTTCATATAGTCCAGCTTCTCAGATTATTTGCTCAGCATACAGACTGAATAAGTATGGTGAAAAAATGATGGCACAGTGGTTAATGTACTCGACTGCTAACCAGAAGGTTGGTGGTTCGAAACCACCAGTGGCTCCGCAGGAGAAAGACATGGCAGTCTGCTTCCATAAAGATTTACAGCCTTGGAGGGCCCACAAAGACTCACAAGGACACATCAACTGGGTCCTGAGATAAAGACAATAGATAAGACACTCTTAGAAATTATCTTTTAGAGAAGAAAAATCTTTTAGTGAAACTTTCACATAAAGCCAATCAAAGAGAACACAAAAAGGCTTTTCACTCTTTTCTTTTCTATTAGCATTTAGTGAATGGAAAATTTGTTGGGCCAATGAGGACCCTTCTGACTGTCATTACTGAAATCTGTACCAATGATTGTTAAGAAAGCCAATTCAAAATGTAGAATCACCGTTTCTAGCCAATCTATGAAAAGGTGAAGCTTTTAATGGTTTTGCCCATTTGTAATGTTAATATATACTGATGATTCTGTAATGGTCTTTGGACTCAGGCAGACATGGCTGTGACATCATGCTTGTCTGTTTTCCCATTCTTGCCTATTCTGTAATATTCTTTGCACTTGGACAGACATTGGCTCTAACAGCATGCTCGTCCGTTTTCCCACTTTTGTCTCTTCTGTGATTTTTCCTTGGACTCTCACAGACATGGCTCTGGCAGCATCGTTGTCCGTTTCGCACTTTTGCCTTTTTGAATATATGCTGAAAAAACTTTCTTTTTGCTTTTTAAAAAAAATGATTTATAGCCTTGGAAACCCTGTAGGGTCACTATGAATCGGAATTGACTTGACAGCAGTGGGGTTTTTGTTTTGTTTTTTTAAAAATATATATATATTTGGAGACTCCGGCAAGATGGCGGTCTAGGCAGAAGCACCACGCCGTCCCTCCACAACAAAGATCCGAAAAACTAAGCCAAACAGAGAA
>NW_004443999.1:6988333-7027253 GCF_000243295.1 Trichechus manatus latirostris
TATATGTATTTTTTTAAAGCATCTGTTTAGGGCAATAATCTGTTGCCATCAAGTCAATTCCGACTCATAGCGACCCTATAGGACTGAGTAAAACTGCCCCATAGGGTTTCCAAGGAGCAGCTGGTGGATTCGCATTGCCAACTTTTTGGTTGGCAGCTGAGCTCCTAACCACTGCACCACCAGGCTTAGGAATTTCCATTTGGAAAGCACTGATGCTTATCTCTTATTAATGTATATGAAGATCAACAGTCTCTACTGAGAGAGAATAAGGTAGTAAAATACTTTAGGATAATATTATGAAACCCACTTTTTATTTGAATATTGAAATGAGTATATACAGTAATTATCTTTTCAACAAATAATTGTTAAACACTTTTTGTCTCCAAACAACTCTTTTTGGGGGTCTCAAAATGTTAGTCTGGTGTATATTCTGTGGAGTAGTTTATGTGTGTCTGTTATATCATACATGAACATAAATAACTAGTTTAGGGTAGAAACTGGTAAGAGATATAGACAAAGAGCTCTGAGTTCTATGACTGTGATTCAACAGTTAGAGCATTACATGTTGTTGTTAGGTGCCGTTGAGTCGATTTCAATTCATAGCCACCCTATGTGATAGAGTAGAACTGCCCCACATGGTTTTCTAGCTGTGATCTTTAAGTGAGCAGATGGCCAGGTCTTCTCTCTCGCGGAGCCACTGGGTGGGTTTGGAGCCACTGAGTGGGTACAAACCACCAACCTTTTGCTTAGCAGATGAGTGCTTATACTGGTGCACCACAGAACTCTTCAGAGCATGGTATACAGCATGATATGTATTCATCTTTCTACTCTTCTTTTACATTGTTTTTCCTTGAAACACTTTCCTTTCTCCTTGTTTTCTTCTTCTGACTACCACTGCAGTGCAAATTGACTCACAACCGTTTCTTCAAGTTGGACTGCATACATGAATATGCTCTTTTTCGATAAACTGTCACTTATATGTTGGCTAATACTTGTTCAGCTGCAAAGTAATCTATATGGAGTAAAGACATTAGCTGGAAATTGGACCTTTTGGACATTTGGGCGTTTAGCTTACATACTTTCTCATAAATAATCCCGGGCATTTTATTGGAAAATAATTTCTTCATAAGAGGTTTATTTTGTTTAACAGTGGATTCTTTAATTCAGTGTTTGTCAATAATTAACATTTACTGATAGTCATGTATTTTTTTGATAGATACTTGATTCTGCAGTTTATGAAACATTCAATTTGAGAAAGGGATCAGAAATGTCAGCCAAATTTTTGTTCACAGTAATATAGCCCTAAATCTACCTATGGCTTTAGGCTTTTCTATGTCTAACATACTGTATTTCTCTTGATTTTTTCAATAATTTCATGACATAATTCTTTGGTCTTTGTCTCCAGTGCTTGAGTGTAACCGTTTTTTAATGTTTATGTAGTTGTATCTTTACTTAGTGTTAGGTGTACAGTCAAGTCTAAGCAACTTAAAAATTTGAAGTTATGTTAGATTATTTGTAATTTTATTTTTCAGAGATGGGTTCAACGTAGGTTATCTAAACTCAGAAGTATGTTCATTTATGTCAGGAATCATTTATATAAATTAACCAATAATTTCTCACTATTCTTTTCTAGAACCTATTCTACACATTTTAACCTGGAGTCCACGTATCAAGTCCCTTTATGGGTCTGAGAACCCCTTAAAATTTTCTTTGTTTGAACTTAATGTGCCTTTTTTTTTTTTTTAAGTTTACCTGTAACTTTGATCAGTTTTGTGAGCTTCAAAGCATGGGAATATTTTTCTGTTTCATTCACTGATTTATCACAAGTGCCTGGAACAGTGGCTGACAGATAGAAGGAGCTCAGTAAATATTTACTGAATGAATGAATCTGTAGATAACCTCTCTTTATGCTCCTAGAGTCAATTTGTCAGTAAGTAGGTGCTAAGGCTATAAGGGTTGACAGAACAAATCCCTGCCCTCAAGGAGTTTATATCTAGTGGAGGAGATCTAGAAGAGTGCACTTTATAATACTATTTTAATGAGCTATTTACTTGTTTTTCCTACTAGACTCTGAGTGCTTTGAGAGCAGGGACTGTGTCTTTGTATGTTTTTATTTGCTTAGCCGAATACTTGGCACACAGTAAGCACTTGTTAAGTTTTAATTAAATGAAGTAGAAGACTTTTTAATAGCCTTCATATACCTAATTCAAGTTAGTGTGTATTATATAAAGTTATCTTTTATTATAATGAACTCTATCCCCATGTTTCTTGGCCTTAGGGAAACTCATTTATTTATTTTGGATATGTTACTAATGAGAGAGGGTCCCTGGGTGGTACAGATGATGGTTAAGCACTCAACTACCAGCTGAAAGGTTGGCAGTTCAAACCCACCCAGAGGCACCTTGGAAGACAAGCCTGACAGTCTGCTTCTGAAAGGTCACAGCCTTGAAAACCCTATGGAGCAGTTCTCTGCGTACATGGGGTCACCATGAGTCAGAATCAGCTGGACGGCAGTGAAAAGCAACAGTAGTGAGGGAGATCTTTCACAGAAGTTTTTTTTTTTTTAAACTCTGTGGCTGGAGTTAAAGGTAAAACTATCATCACATTTGTACTTATTTCAATCCTAATATAATCCAATGGCACTATAGAGGTTGGAAGTAGTGTTACTTTATTTTTCAGGCATTATCAGCGGTCACTTTTGTAATGTTGCCTTGGTATATGTTTGTCTGTTTATCACAGTGCCATCCTGCACTGTTTAATTCATCCTGCCTTCTGTTGTCTGGAACTCTGTTCCCTACCATTGTCCTTAGCTATTTGAGCTCTTCTTTTACAGTGTTTTAAGGATATTCTTTTTTGGTCTAATAATGTTTGCTAATACATTTCTATATTGCTTTTAAATGTGTTAGATACTGTTCCAGATGTAAATGAAAGGGTCTAGATTATTATTTTTTTCTTTTTTTATTGTACTTTAGGTGCAGGTTTACAGAACAAATAGTTTCTCATTAAACAGTCAGTACATATATTGTTTTATGACATTGGTTAACAACTCCGTGACATGTCAATCCTCTCCCTTCTCGACCTTTTTTTCTTTTTGGTGAAAATATACATAGTCAAAGATACACCATTTCAAAAATTTCTACATGCACTGTTCAGTGACATCGATTACGTTCTTCCAGTTGTGTTGCTGTTCTCACTTTAGATGAAGGTTTACAGAACAAAATAGTTTCTCATTAAACAGTTAGTATACATGTTGCCCTATGACAGGGGTTAACAACCCCACTACATGTCAGCACTGTCCTTACTCAACCTTGGGTTCCCTATCACCAGCTTTCCTGTCCCCTTCTGCCTGCTAGTCCTTGTCCCTGGACTGCTGTGCCTCATTAGTCCCATTTTGTTTTATGGATCTGTCCAATCCCCGGCTAAAGGGTGAACGTCAGAAGTGACTTCACCACTGAGCTAAAAGGGTGTCCGGGGGCCATACTCTTGGGGTCTCTCCAGTCTCTGTCAGGCCAGTAAATCTGGTCTTTTTTGTGTGTGTGTTAGAATTATGTTCTACATCCTTCTCCAGCTCTGTCCAGGAGCCTCTGTTGTGATCCCGGTCAGAGCAGTCAGTGGTGGTAGCCGGGCACCATCTAGCTGTACTGGACTCAGTCTGGTGGAGGCCTTGGTAGCTGTGGTCCATGAGTCCTTTGGACTAATCTTTTCCTTGTATCCTGTTCTCTTCATTCTCGCTTGCTTCCAAAGGGGTGAGACCAGTGGAGTATCTTAGATGGCTGCTCACAGGCTTTTAAGACCCCAGACGCTACTCACCAAGGTAGAATGTAGAACGTTGTCTTTATAAACTGTGTAATGCCAAATGAGCTAGATGTTCCCTGAGACCATGGTCCCCACAGGAAAGGGTCTAGATTATTAATGAATCTATCAGTTAAATAAGGTTTTCATATATTTTGTGTATTAGCACTATGATGAATGGTACGAATAAATTTATCTCATGAATAAATTATTTACTTAGTACATACTGTTCACTTTCCTGTATGTTTTTAACTTATTCCCCACAACAACCCACCTTAACAAGTTTGGCCAAATTACCCAAGAACATTACAATGACCTCTTAGAACCGGGATTTGTTTATGATATGCCTTGTGTTCAGAAATACTAATTTATGAAGTTCCACGAAAACTCTATTTTTGTGTAAGTAGTACATTTGAAATTATCATAATTGCTGATATAGTTGCTTTTTTGTTACTCAATTTCAAAACGCATGAACATACTATTTATATGGTATATATTTATTTTCTCTGTGTAGTTTCTTGTAACATTACTGCTAACTTTAACAATTTCACTAGTTATGTTTCACTTCATTAATTGTACTTCAGGAAGAAAAATGTCATTGGACTTCTTAATAGCAACCCTGAGCTAGAGGACACTGGAGTAGTTACTTAAAAACACTGAGGGAAGATGATCTTTTCATTTTAGAGTTCTTAAGGCAAACTATCAATCAAATATAAAAAGGTAAAGAGGTACTAAGTTTTATAAAAGTGGTAAAAAAAATTTGGAAACACAAAGTGATGATGGTTGCACCACATGGTGAACGTAATTCCGGGGGTGGGAGGATAAAAAACCAAACCCATTGCCAACAAGTCGATTCCCATGTGTAGTGACCCTATAGGACAGAGCAGAACTGCCTCGTAGGGTTTCCAAGGAGCAGCTGGTGGATTCAAACTGCTGACCTTTTGGTTAGCAGCCAAATTCTTAACCACTGCACCACCAGTAATTAATGTCATTGAATTATACACGGACAAATGGTTGAAATGGCAAATGTTTGTTATATAAATATATTTACCACATAAAAAGACAGAATAATGACCTTTTTAGGCGTGTAAGATCTCAAAAAATTGCTATATTGAATACTTTTTTTCATCAAGATACTAAAAGATGTCCTCCATCAAAGTGAAGGAGCAAACCAAGAAAAAAATAAGAGATGGCATATAGGAGACTGGGCAGCTTATTCAGGAGAACATGCAGAGGGGATTTGCAGGATGATGGTGGAGGAAAGTCTCAGGCGGGCAGTCAAGCAGCAGATGGGGCAGGGTGTGAGGTGGCTTCCAAAGAGAAGGCTCTGGTAAAAATGAAACTGGCGTGTGAAAAATCATTAAGAGGACGGGCTTGGGAATAAGAATTAGGTACATGGAAAACAGTGCAAAAAAAAAAAATTTTTTAAATTTAGGAAAAATCAACAAGTTGTCTAAGAAGGAAATGTGATCTTAGTAAGCTATTTGGAACAACTTTGAACAGAATTCATAGAGAGATAATGGAAACATTTAATATTGATTTAAAAAGTATGATTTAACTATTTTGGAAAGTTGGGGGTAAGGGAAAGGATAATGGTTAGGAGATGGTAGTTTGTGAAAAGCCAAACTTCATCTTCCACAATATTGGTAGAGACCAAGTAGCCGAGGTCTAAATTTTGGTAAATCAAGAAATTGTAGTATTAGCGTATTATTTTGTAATATGGTAGTAAATGCTGGAAAAATTAGCTAAAAAATTGCAAATGGTCGCCTCTCAGACCCAGACTTGGGTGTGAGCGAGAGGAATCCCATTCTTCAAAATGAGCTTTTCTATACTGTTTGAGTTATTAATCTGTGTGCATGTTATTATTGCCCTGTTAAATATGAACTCAGCTTGGGTTCATGTTGATGGACTGCCCTTCTATTGGCCATATTAAAATATTCTGAATTAAAGTACAGTGCCATCTTGTGTAATAATTTAACAGTTCTATCTAAGCAGACGTATTTTGCAGATGGATCCAAGGGATTTAATTTTTGAAATAAACATAGGACCCTACATGAAGGCATTTCATCTTAATGTGGGGCTGGTGGTATGATGCTAAAGGACAGCATTATAATGGGGTTTGAAGACATAGTCTTCATGATTACTGCATACATATTCACATACTCACACACACACATTTACACAAACAAGTTATGAAGCTTCCTTTCTTTAGAAAATAATTACCAGTGTATTCTAGTCTTCTGATCATTATAATGTTAGACTTATTGGTATAGCTTTTTATCAACTTTTTCTTGGCATTAGGAAATATCATTAAAGTGGGAATTTTTCGGATAACAAAATGAAGAATTAGTTTTCTTGCCAAGTTTGCATTCATAGCAATGTTACTCTAATTGTAACAATGTATAAACATTAGAGCTATGATATATTCTGGTTAATCAAACAGATGTTGCATTATCTAATTTTGTACCTAAAAAAGCCAGGCATTAAAAAAAGATATAATGAAAGCAGAATTAATGATTTATCCTAATGCTTCACTGACTTAGAAGATGACTAATATCTACCTAAGATGTAAAAATGTAGTCATAAAAGAAGTTTATAAAAAGCCAAGTGTTACACCAAGATTTCTATACGAGATGGAAGACCCAGTGCTGAAAAGCTTTATATTAAGTAGGTGGTGGTTGGCTCTATAAAGTTTTTTCATTTCTAATTTTTTTATGTTTTCTCCTCCTCCTCCTTTTTCTCTTCCCTCCCCCCTCCTCCTGTAGCATCATTGTTACCATGTAACACTTTAGATAAAGTGATTCATCATTAAATACTTTAATTCATTGTTTTAGTGTTAAACTTTGAAACAACTTCTTTCTTTAAGCATTGCTTTTGGTATTCTGTGGTTTTCAGGTTTCTTTTTCCTCTGAAAAATGTATTGAAAAGATTATTTGTATTTGTGTACCGGAAGGCTAATGATGTTTACACCAATATGTTGAGAGTATTTACTACCCAAAGTAATTTTATTTTATGTCCTATATATGTTTATAATATCACAATGGTAGTAAGGAAAAATGGAGTTTAGAATCAGATTTCAAATGCAGACTGAAATATATTTGTTGAAAAGCAGAAACTATGAATATTGTAACAATGAGTACATATGTATATGCCATTTAAAGGGAAGCCAGAGCATATGTGTTCATATATATGTTGTCACACAAGTTCGTTTATCTTCATCTATCTTTTCATGTGAGAGTAAATCATTGAAGAGGCTCTCAGCTGCCAAGTTACTTAAAGGACCTTCCCAGATAAAATAATAGAGCTTGTGTCAGTTTCATCACCAGTTTGAAGCTGTGCTAAAACTGTGTTCCCTTATATTTTACTAGTCTTTAATAAAAGAAACAAATTGATAGTTGATATGGCAGTTTTTCTGTTTTAAGAAATCAAATGCTTGATTATGTTTTATAGGGTGTATCTTCAGTATTCAGTGCTACTCATAACTTTCTGGTTTATTATTTGTCATTAAATCTTGAGCTTTTCATTTTAAAAGTGCTTTTTTTTCCTTCTAGTTTTCTGTTGCTGATTTTTCTATATTTGGACAATTGTAAAAGCTAGAGCAGAGTGAAATTTCAATATTCTCAATGAATTATGAAAGTATTTCTAGATTCTGCAGTTATACTTGTGTGAGGTGGGCTAAAGGAATTATTTTTTGGTGCCAATGGGAAGGTTTTTAAAGCATAGTAAATCTGATTTCTTGATTTCTACTATAATATTTTTCTTGATTTTCAGTGCCCACAGAATTTATTAAAGGACAAATGTAAATGGCTTTTTTCTCATAAAATATCATTTAAACATGATTTGAAAAATATTATCTATTTTTTTTCTCTTTAAAAATAAAGTTACACATGTTGAACATTATTCTATTAGGATATATTATGCTTACTCTATCAGTTTTACCAGAAACATTTCTAGTTTTCTTTTAGATTTTTGCCTTATAGAAAACATCTCTGGTTTAATCTTACTACTTATCCTACCTAGCTAGGGTAGTTATCATTTCACTGCTGAATTTTATTCATTTATATTGAATTTCCTCACCCTCTTTTTCTGGTGTCCTTTACGAATTGAGGGTGAAATCAGGCAGAGTTAATATGACCTTTCCAGGGACAAAATAATTTCTCTGTTTTTAAGTGAAATTATAGAAAATTCCAACTGTTGGAAGCCACCAGAGGTACTTTCTCAACACTTTTGGTGTCATGAAAGCTACAATGTGAAAATTTATTCCTTGCCATCGAGGCTTACCAACTTTTGTTTTGACTTATAATAACTGAATTTGTAATTAAAAGTGTTAATAAGAAACAAAAAATAAAATTATTCAATGGAATGAAGGAATACTTGGTATTTCTTTGCAAGATGAGTTTACAATGGAGTTTTTAGATCGTATGAAATATACAATTAAGAGCAGGTCTACTCCTTGCATAAGTATAGCATTATAAAATAATGAATTATAAAATATAATTGTAATTTTATTGAAATATAAAATTATGAAATAATTGTAATTTTGTAAGGAACAAAATAGGTCTTTGCAATGAAACAAATTAAAATTCCACTGATGAAACTTTCATGTGTACAAGATGTGCTTCTTAGAGTCTATGGAACTGGATTTTCTTTTTGATTACTGTTGATGGACTTCTTTTAGTTCTACTGTTTGCCTCACACGTGCCTGATTGACATTATAATGCATTCGTGTGGAAATTATGAAAAAGTTGTTTTCATGCAGCTGTCCTATAGTTACAAAAGAACTTCACTGCATGAAAACCAAACATATCATTCAGCAGACAATGCTTAATCTGTTCAGGAGCCCAGACCTATTGCTGTTCAATGACAGAAGAAAGGAGAGGGATTAATTTGAAGATGCTTGTGCATGACATATGGTAATTTCTCCATAGGAAGGAAGTGTCAGATGGTGACCTCTAAATCTTAACATTGACCTCCAGTTGTAGAATGTGTGTGCCATACGGTCCTTTTGCCTTTTCATGTGATAATTTAAGCTGAAACATTTTCTTGGTAACATAACTTTTTTTTTGGTTTGGTGGATTTATTCTATAAGAATTGTAAAACTCACAATAATTATTTTTAGAATATAAAGCATTTGTGTCATAAAAATATTTTTTGAATTCCAAATAATGAAGCTATGTTAGGATTCTTCTAACAAGAGCTAAGCATACTATATATATTCTTTACAAATTGGTGTATTTTAAATTTAATTTTTATAAAATTAATGTGAAAAATTGAAATCATCTCAGCAGATATTTAAACATAATTTACATATAATGTTAGAAAATCATTAGGAAAATGTAACTGACAGTATGAAGACCAACACAAACTTTTTCATTATGTGATACATTTTTTTAATTGAATTATATGTTTGCTAATTGTTAATATGTTTGTTGTCTTTTTTTTTGTAGCTTTAGTTGTCTTAGAGTTATGTTTTGCATTAGTTGACACATCATTCAGTGATAATATTAAATAGATTTTGGCTTTAAGAGAAATTTGAACTATATTTTAATTGCTATTCAGTAAATACAGGCAGTCCCCGGGTTCTGAACAAGATCTGTTCCTAAATGTGTCTTTAAATCTTTAAGGCTGATTTGTAGGTAAGTTGGAACAGGTACTTACGGTTCTTATTTAGCCTTACTTTAGCACAAGACAAGGATCGAAGCCTTTTCAATAATTTAAAAGCTGCATGTGCAGCAAGTGAAGGTGATTGTGATGAAGAATTTGTTGCTAGTAGGGATTGGTTCAATCATTTCACCACATGGGCATATTTACATAACATTAAAGGGCAAGTATGAGTTGTTGGACGTTTGTAACCCAGGGACTGCCTGTATATCATTTCCCTGCTGTATTCCTTAATGATCATGCCCTTCTGTTTAAAAACATCATTTTTCAGTTCCACCTTCACTATATTTTGCCAATTTTGTTTTTCATTCTTCACTAATACTGAGCTTTTTTTCAGAAACTGCTGTACCTCAATTCTCTCCTCTTTATTTCTTCTATTTTCCTCTGCAAGTTGCTGCACCTGTCGTTTCCTCTCGGTCTGATGCTGATCACTCTGGCTCTGACCCTGCTTCTACTCCTGCTTTACATACCTGTTTCTTAGTAAATGAAGGTATTCTCTCTCAACTTTCTAACAACTTTCTTTCAATCTGTGCTTTATTCTAATATGACGTTCTTTTTATCTAATTTATACATTCATCTGCTTTGTTATGTATGAGATCCTCAAGTTCCCCTTTTATAACTTTATTTGCTGATGTCAATGAGAAGGACCAGTTGTAAAATGTACTGTTACTCCTGGCTTGTATAAACCATGTTTCCTCTAATCCAGAATGCTGTTAAAAATCTAGTACAAAGATGCTAATTATTGATGTGAAGTAGTTATTACAAGGTGGATGAGTTTTCATGATGATGTTTACCATGTGACCTCTGGTGCTAGAGCTGGCGAATTTATTTTACATGTGTCATTACTCTGTGACACACACACTCTGCTCTCTTTATGCATTGTGTATCCTAGTTGGTGGGGGATATTGAGAGTCCTCTTGATATACATCCTCATTTTAAAGGTCCTCAGAATGATGATTGGCACCAGTGATTATATACTGATAGGAATTAACCTATTTATCCTCCTTACTATTTCAGTTTCTGGCTAAAGAAAATATCTGTCATTTCGATTTTTAAAATGTAGTTAGGCTGCCATGTTACCCCTGTGGAATGATGCGAGTGGAAAGCAAAAATACTTTTTTGGAGGTCTGAGAATGTGTATGAGGTCTAAAAACCTTTATTCCCCAAGAGCCATCTTGGATTATTTATACTACCTGGAAGCTTAATGGAATTCGTGAGCTCCGAGTTGTATCCAATCTCTGTCTTCTTTGTGTTCTCAGTCTTCACCAGTTTGTATAAAAAGCAGAAAATTTATAAAATCTCAAATAATCCAGAATGACTTTGACTTTCCGCTGAAAAGTAATATTACAAGTCCACCCAAACAGAAGGGATGTTACAGCATCTGTAAAGCACAGTGCTGAGCTTGCAAGTACCGCTCCTTTGGAAAGAAAGCAGGGGAGCTTAAAAGTATAACTTAATTTTTGTTTGGTTTCCCTGTCACAGACCTGAACTAAGGTTTGTATGATGAGACTGGATTTTAGCAAATTAATTAGGGTCATATTTATTAAGCTATTGTGAAAGAGTCATTCATTAATTCAGAATAAGCTATTAGACTTTGGACCTTGATGAGAATCATTATTATAGTAAAATTCTGCTCATAAATATACTTCATACTTTAATGAGACATTAAAATACTTTTTAAAAATTACTAAATTAATAAATGGTGATTGAACATATATATATAAAGACCTCTTGAAAATAAATTATGATTTAAAAGTATGTGTTCATCACCTTAATTAATGTAATTAATTATTTACTATCAATTGAAAATGCCCTCACTGAAAGGATGTATCTTTAGATAGGTGGTTTGTCTGTCTCTCTTCTTCTCTTTTCAAAAATCTCAATGCTCATTTTGAGTTTTATGGTAGGATTTTTGTTGTTATTGTTTTAGAAGATTGTGGTTTAGATTATTTTAAAACATTGATTTGTTAAAATTATGAGATCACAGATAACTCACCTTGTAATGGTAGTGGGCATTTTTGTACCCATCCTTCATTATTTTTCTTTAAATGTTATCCCCAGGAAGTGGTAGTAATTATTGTGGATTAATAGTGACCTCATACGTAATTTGGGAAGAATGAGTCATTTATTGTGTATATATTTTTCAAATACCTTTAAAATGGGGTTGAAATGATTACTTGAGGATGTCTGTATATTAGTACTTTTAAATATTAAAGTGGTTTACCATGGGGTTTTTTTTGTTTGTTTGCTTTTTCTTTTTTCATATAATCAAGTTCCATATTTTGGATTAGAATTTTGGAAAAAGCAATTTTTATTCCCATAGAGTTAATGAAGTATAAAATTTTGTAAGTTTGTATTGTCAAGTTTTTGTTTAGGGGAATTTTGAATTCTTTTCATTTCATAATCGGTGTTATATAACTTGTTTCAGCTATGATTGTGATTAAATATCTGATTCATTTTGTAAGAAAAGGGATCAATAAATACCTCTAACAGAGAAAAAGGATGGCATCTCTTTTGGCTGACAGGATGGTAACACATACAGGGCCATGTCTTAAGTGATATCTTTGGATATCTTTGTGAATCCCCTTTTAATGGAGAGTGGCTTCAAGTCTATAGCTCTAGTACATGTTTATTTCTATGCGTTCCTTTTCTTTATATATATATATATTTTTAAAGAAGGGCTATTTAGAAATGTGTTTTCCTTGTAGTTTTCTGATATATGTTATGTGGAAATTAATTTTTATTTGCTTTAAGACTTTGAGAGTTCTTCTAGGTATCAGCTACATGATTTGGGGGTGAATACATTTAGTATAATTCTTTGTACAAAATGTCTAATAATAAATTGAAATCATTTATGACATAATTTAGTGGATCTGTCTTTTTTCCCTCGGTATACTTACATAAAGAAAACGCTTTGAATTAGGGAATGCCAAAAAATGTTTAAATTATCTGAAATATATTACGTTTTTAACAGGATGGAGTCAGTTGGCTGCTATGCATTGTGTTATGCTGCCAGACCTGCTGGGATTGGACAAATTTAGGCCTCCACTTCTAGAGATGCTGGCTCGGAGATGGCAAGATAGATGCTTGGAGGTAATGGCGAGATGATATGGATAGAGAACAAAAAACATTAAAATGTGAATTGTTAAAACGAAGTTTCAGTTAAAATGCAAATTTTAAACAAATATGGTTAATTTTATCTAATTTATGTTATCTTCTGTTTACTGTGGGATAGAAAATATGGATTAGTGATTTCCATGGTTTTCTTTTTTAAGTTATATACTAGACAATCATGTTTCAGCTTGCTTATTCATTTATTCCTTTTTTGATCCAGGGGCTATTTGATAAAAATAATTTCATACACTTCAATGGAATTGTTTCTTAAGTATTTCTATACATATCGTATACACATTTGCACACACACGTATTCACGCATACATACACTCACCTCCCTGAAATCACATATACAGGTATAATCACATCAGTCAAATTCTAAGTGACTATCGCAAAGTGCTATATTATTGTGGAAGTAGGAGGTCTTTGAATTTAGAAGAGACCTGGGTTTAAATATCACTTCCACCAATTATTAACTTTGTGACCCTGGACAATTTCTTTAATCTATTTGAGGCTCATTTGTAAAGTAGGGATAATAATATATTCCTCATGGGAATGCTTTCAGGATCAAATAAGTTAATACAAGTAAAACAATAAGTCAGAGCCTGACACATGGTAGGAGCTCAGTCAGTGTTAGCTATTATTTAGCGTTAAAGCACTTATGCTGTATTAGGTATTGCTGGGAATATAATATCACCCAGGACTTGGAAATATCTTATAGAAATTTTCCTTATTGTAGCTCTTAACTTACATAGCTGTTTCAGATTTTTAAATTTACCAAATATAAGTAACTTATAATTTACCAAGCTTTTAATTTACCAAATATAAGTAACACTTATATATTTGGTAAATTATAAAAATAACATTTATATTTGTCCCTTTCCTAGTCTCTCTTACCTCAATTACAAGTGGGATTGTAACATACTAAAATTTTCATGATTTTTGCATTGGATAATATTCATTTCACCCCAAAAGTCGTTTGTACTTAAACAACTTTGTACTTCAACTTTTATTCAGCTTCTGCTGAGTTGTTTTCAATTATAAATAGTTAATAAACTAATTGGTATATCATTTGATAATTGACTGGCTTCTTTGACTACATGTCTATGGCACTTTTGCCAAAAAAATAAAATAAACCGGCAAAATATAAGTTGTATGCCACATTGAAAGAAAAATTGAGGTAATATAATTTGCACAAATTGTTTTCTTCTATAGGACAAAAAAGATTATGCCATTACACATGAATATATTTGCTCATTTGTTGAAAACAAATTGTCTAAGCATATCTTAAGTATGCATGAATTATAAGTGTGGGTTCATACATATGTTTGTGTGAACAGCATCTATTTGGCATATATAATTTTTACAATTCACCAGATAAGGCTAAAAAAATTACTAGATAAAAAATTCACTAGATATGGCTGAAAGAGATAACAAATTTAATAGTTCCAGCAATGACTTAACAATACTATTTATATGGAAAATTAAAATGAAAAATACTTCGTTAGAATACAAGAATGTTTTAAAAGTTTTGGAAAATCAAGTTTTAAACCGAAATTTGATTAACTATTCAAACAGTCCTGTGCACTAGTATTAAAATATTTTCCTGTGAGATCATTAATTAAAATGTTGATAATTTGCTATTATCCCTTTTTTTCCACTTTTAGTGCTTAATTCATTATTTGGCTAGTAGTTTTTCTTATGTAATAAAATATGGCTTTTATATCTGCTAGTTTTAATTCATTATGCACTTTCTAGTTTGTAACAGGATCCCTGGTGGTGCAGTAGTTAAGAGCTTTGCTGCTAACCAAAAGGTTGGCAGTTTGAATCCACCACCTGCTCCTTGGAAACCCTATGGGGCAGTTCTACTCTGTTCTATAGGGTCACTATGAGTTGGAATTGACTCGACGCACCTAACGACAGACGACGACAGTTTATAATAAATACTACCTCACCAATGGATATGTCTTCTTTTCTTACATTTGAATCTGTGGCTGTCTTAGGTCAGAGAAGCTGCACAGGCCCTGCTTCTAGCAGAACTGAGAAGAATTGAGCAGGCAGGACGGAAGGAAACCATTGATGCCTGGGCTCCTTATTTACCTCAGTACATGGACCACGTCATATCACGTAAGAGTTCATATGCTTTTGCACAAAGCATTGCATGCTTGTTTAGAAAAAGTACCAAAAGTCCCAAATAAGCTTGCTGCTACCTATCAACAAAAATGAGTAGTCCCCAACTTATGATGGGGTTCTGTTCCAACGACTCTGTCATAAGTCAGTTCTAACATAAGTTGAATACCTCATTTTTTTTTTAATTTTCTTTTTATCAGTATCTTTATAAATCCAATCTTTATTTGTCTTTGAGGATTGGAAACATTCCATGTAAACTTAAAGATATGATGACATCAGCAAATTATGCAGGTGGGACATTGTAGTGCATATTACTAACAACAAGATGTACAAAAAAAACCAAAACAGATAGTTGTAAGTGTAGTTTGTTGTAACTTGAATTCATGTCGTAAGTCAGGGACTATCTGTACTTTACCTTATTGTGAAAACAAGGGATCCTCAGATTCTGGTTGTTCATTTTCTGAATCCCTAAAGCTTGGAGTTTGGTAAGGAAGCAAAAGTTATCTAATACCAAAATATTCACTAACAGACTTATAAAATTAATCCCCAAATATCCTACCTTGTTTAACACTAGCATCTGTCTCTGCCCATTGGATTACTATGCTTATGGGTGCTAACTTGTTAGATATTGATCTGATAATATGCAGGTACAAATATCAGGCAAATCCCTTGCAAGTCAAATTGTGAATGGTGAATCCTTGAAAAATAAAGAGCTGGTAGAGTTAGACCAGTGTACTATTGAAAAAGAGAAAATTAGCAAAGATTTTGACTGACAGGTCTTTCACAAGAATATATTTTGAATGGATTGGGAAAGGCCTTGGGGAAAGTTGTTGACGTTTTTAAATATTTTTTTGCAAAAATGGCATACTTTGCAATCATACTGCAAGTCAAAATGCTCACTGAGAAAAAGATATTGTGACATCATTTTTTTTTTTTGAGAAGAAGCATGTTTTACCCTCAATTCATTTGATTCATTCTTTGTGCTTCTAAAAAAGAATTCATAATTATAATTTAGCATAAATTTTATTGATTATAAGATAAAATAAGTTCCACTTTTTAAAAATAAAATCTCAATCAAACTTGTAAAAAACTTTTTACTATGAAAATTTGTCCTTGGTTTTAGGTGGATTTATTTTAACAACCTCTTGCCAATACCAGTTATCCTTAGTAACAAGATACTCACTACATCAAGAGAGACAGTACATGATATTCATGAAGGAAAATGAAGAAAAAAAAATCAAGAAGGGTTAGGAGAAGACTGTTATAACTAGTCTAACTCTACCAGATCTCTGTCAGTGGTGACTGTACCAGTTGCTGTCAAGTCGACTTCAACCATTGAGACTCCATGTGTGTCAGAGTAGAACTGTGCTCCATAGGGTTTTCAGGGTCTGATTTTTGGAAATAGATTGCTGGGCCGTTCTTCCGTAGTGCCTCTGGATAATTGTTTAATGTTTAGCTGTGTGATTTGGGCACTTTACTTAACCCTTCTGAGCCTCACATTTGTCACAGATAAAGATGATAGTAGTATTTTCTAGTGTTATTATGAGTATGGAATGAGGCCATCTTTGTTAAGCATGTAGAACAGCGTGTAGCCCATAGTAAGCGTTACATATTTGTTAAATAAATATATTCATAATCTATAAAAATACAAACATATTTTACATATAGTCAAAACATCATACATTAACAACTTAATATTCTTTAATCTGTTTGGGTAGCAGTATATACTGAGTATTGGGTTTCATTTGCTTACTGGGAATGTTATCATTTTAATAACAGGAAATTAAGTTAACAGATCAGAGCTTATAGACATATGGACTCTATATAAGGTGTCAGGCTTAAAGTTCTTAATTAAATATGTATAGATTTTAAAAATAAATTTCCAGAAAAAAAAATTAACAAAAAAAGATTGGAATGAAAAGAGTTCTGCTTTTGAGTATTTAATAGTCTGGGATCGTGCTATTTTTTCAGTTACTTGTGACCATTAACATCATAATATTCCAGCAAATAGAATTAGCTACCAGCTAATCATAAACCTTATTCAATGAAAATCCTCAAATTTAAGGACAAACTGTGAGCATAGCACTGTATCTTGAGGCTTAAAAGAAAAATAGATAATGACATACAATTACAAAGCAGTTACACCCTAGGTGGAGACATGTAACGTTGCTAATGAAGTAGCGGGAGAACAAATACAAGGAATCAGACAGTCTAAATGGTGTATCAGGTGGTGAAGTGGTATAAAATAAGAGCATGATCTCCAAAGGTAGAGTTGTTTGAAGATGAAACTAGACAATAGCAAACCACTGGACATTCTTCTAAAAGGAGCATGCCATTATGGAAATATTAAGAAATATTTTCAAGACGTCTTTATTTAGAATGTACTAATGTAGATTGGGAACCCTGGTGGCACGGTAGTTAAGAGCTCGGCTACTAACCAAAAGGTTGGCAGTTTGAATCCACCGTCCACTCCTTGGAAACCCTATGGGACAGTTCTACTCTGTCCTATAGGGTGTCTATGAGTTGGAATCAACTTGATGGCAGTGGGTTGATTGGAGTGTAGAGTAGGGGATGGATCAAAGCAGAAGAAGTAGCTAGGAGGCTGTTATAAAAGGGGATATGAGACCCAGACCTAAATGTAGATAATTTAATTAAATTAAATTAAAGATAATTTCCAAGCCTTGGTTATAGATTGCATATGAAGGACTAAGGGAAATACCAAAGAATTGTTCAGTGTTGTATTCTTGACAGTTTGGAAAGAGAGGTGCCATTAGCATTTTGAGTAGATACCATTTTGTTTTTTTCCTGGAAAGAAGAGAAATGAGCTAGCTTTAAGATAAAGGCATAATATAGCTACAGATTACTCCCTGAAGCAATGATAAAAATGCATATGTTACTAGACTTAGTGAGAGTATTGAGGTCTGTTATCAGGTCCAGAGAGAGACAATATACCCTAAGTAAAACAAAACAGAATTGTCATTGAGTCGATTCCTACTCATGTTGACCCTATAGGACAGAGTAGAACTGCCCCATAGGGTTTCCAAGACTGTAAATCTTTATGGAAGCAGATTGCCACATCTTTCTCCCATAGAGTGGCTAGTGGGTTCAAACTGCCCACCTTTCGGTTAGCAGCCAAGCGCTTTAACCACTGTGCCACCAGGGCTCCTACGATGTAAGTAATAACAGTGATAATACGTGCCATTAGTTGATCCTTTCTCTGTCGTATTTTAGGATGAGTACATGGTCTGTCTTATTTAATCATAACAATAACCCTGTAAAGTAGGTACTATTATCACCCCTCCCCCATTTTTTTTTTTTTTTTGCAGATGAGGTAACTGAGGCCAAGAGAGATTAAAAAACTTTCTGAAGCTTCCTCAGTTACTAAGTGACTGTTAGACTTCAAAACCTGTTCTGTTAACCACTATTTATTCTGTCCTGCACTCTTTGATCTTAAATGGGATGGGGTGGGGGTGGAGGAATGAGCAGATATGTGGCTTATCTAATACTGCTTTCAGACAGCACCCTTTCCAGCCATATCAAATTTAACAGCAACAACAAAAGGGGCAGAAAAATAACTTTTAGAAAATTAGTCTTTGATGGTCTCATTGTAGTTTAAATAAGCATAAACTAGATTGTTCTTAGGTCAAATTTAAACCCTTCTGTTTATGTAATTAAAGCCCTTTATATATATATATATATTTAGTGTTTTTAAGCAATGATTTAATGTTTTACTAATGAAATCCTACAGGCTTATAGGAAAGCACTATGAATTGCAAGTGAGGATGCCCCTGGACTTTCTCCACCACCCCCTTTTTTTTTTTAAATTTTTTTACTGTACTTCAGGTGAAGGTTTACAGAACAAATAGGTTCTCATGAAACAGTAGTACACATATTGTTTTATGACATTGGTTAACAACCCCACAACATGTCAACCCACTCCCTTCTCAACCTTTTTTTTTTGGTGAAAATATACATAGCCAAAGATACAGCATTTCAAAAATTTCTACATGCACAGTTCAGTGACATTGACTACGCTCTTAACAATTGTGCTGCTATTTTCACTTTAGATGAAGGTTTACAGAACAAAATAGTTTCTCATTAACCAGTTAGTACACATGTTGCCCTATGACAATGGTTAACAACTTCACAACATATCAACACTATCCTTACTCAACCTTGGGTTCCCTATCACCAGCTTTCCTGTCCCCTTCTGCCTTCTAGTCCTTGTCACTGGACGGCTGTGCCTCATTAGTCCCATTTGGTTTTATGAGGCTGTCCAGTCCCCAAAAGCCCTTAATATTTAGTTATAGTATCATGGAGTACTTTATGAATTAACTGAAGGTTGACTTGCTTAAAATTTTAATCTTGTCACTGTCTGTAGTTGTATATTTCATAGGAAAAGAATAAATAAGCAAACATCTATAACTGAAACGTCACGTACTAACAACCTGTGGTATAATACATTAATGTATTCTGGAATCTTTATACTGACTGAGTGTAAAATTAGTTTTAGTTTGCTTTACTCAGAGCTTTCTGTTTTAATAAAAGGATGTCAAGCTAAAGGAGTTGGGATTCTGAACATATGAAAGGAGAAGAAAGCAGACCACAAATGGGGAATGACCACATAGGGCTGTTGAACAGATTTGCTGTCCGAAAGGATCAAAAGGTTATGGAGCCAGCTGGTGGACAGTCCACACCTGCCGTCCACGTGCTTCTGGTGAAACCACCTCTACTGTTGTCATTAATGTTTGAGGAGTTATTGTAGCAAGTTGCAGCATATAGCATCATTTTAAAAGCTATTCTAGCATAGGAATTTTCTTTTATCACTGAAGTAGGCAAAATATTAAAATTATTAAACAATATACCTGGTAAGTACACCATTTCTCAGATATTTTCTTATAATTAATCATCCTAAGCTTTTTAAAATATACAATAATTGCCTAAGCAATATTGGCAGCTCCTAACTTATGACTGAACTTTGTGCTAAGAGTCTTCTTGTTAGATATTTGTCTGAAACTCAGGAAAATACTACACTTAAACCAGAAGCAACGTCATACTGGGCTAACGGACCGTGCCAGCCCTTCATCTTAGAGATATGGAGTCTGAGGCTTAAAGTGAGTAGTGACTTTCCCTGGGTTCAAAGTCAGTAAGTGATTGAGCTGGGACTAAGATGAGAATTCAAGTCAGCTGGCTTCTGACCTGTTGCTTTCCTTAGGTTCTCAGATAAGCCTACAAATGGCTTTTATTGCATAACGTACCTTAGTAAGATAGCCGAAGATCCCAGTCAATATGAAAAATTGTGGCCAGTTTTGACTTCCAGGAACATTTTTCCTCTCGCCCCTACTCATTCTTGATCATATGATTTACACTCTTCTAGGTTTTCCCATTGCCACAGACAGCTAGGACAGGCTGGTGTGGGTTGAGAGGAAATGGTTAAGTAGAGTGTGGGTTCTGAGAGAAAGAGGATTAGGGAAAAAGCATTTGGTAACTGGGGGTGGGCCACTAAAGAGTAGTTATGAGACAGTTTACTTTTCCCCCTTTTTATCTGTAGCAGCCCTTTGCCAAAGATTCTTGCTTGCAGCCATACTAGGTGATGATAGTGAAGGACTGAAGTCCACACGTTACTGTTTCTCTTCCCCATGACCTTTGTCCATTATTACCCAGATGACATTACCTGCTGCTGCCATGTTGCGTGCCCATTTCCCAGGATTATTGAGAGGATGAAATGAGGAACTTTTTGTAAAGCGTCCAGCACAGTGCATACCACATGCAGTCAGTGTGGGCAGGCTGGCCCCTTTCCTTTCCTACCCTGGCTTCTATAGTTTTATTCTCCTTACTGCTGCTGCTTCTGAAGACACTTTAATTTCTATTGTCCAGGGATTGTGGCAGCAGACAGGAGATCACTGAGGAGGAAAAAGAAGCAATGGTCTGTCTTCACTGAAATGCCAGTTCACATATTTTCATAATGACCAACTCCTAATTGAGTGATAGGAGAATCTTGCTTCAGGGAATGGGGCTCTGTCCTTGAACCAGTTTTAAAAAAAAAAAAACCCCGTTGCCTTCTAGTCGATTGATTCTGACTCAGTGATGCAATAGAACAGAGTAGAACTGCCCCATAGGGTTTCCAAGGCTGTAATCTTTATGGAAGCAGACTGCCACATCTTTCTACTGTGGAGCAGCTGATGGGTTTGAACTGCTGACCTTTCGGTTAGCACCCAAGTGCTCAACTACTGCTCCACCAGGGCTGTCTATTGAACCAGTTAGGAAGCGTCATTTTATCCCTTCCAAATGCAGCCAGCGTGCAGTTTTAATGCCTAATTTCTGATAGAAAATTAGTGGATAAGTGCATTGCAATTCCTGTTCGGAGGGTAACAGGATGTGAATTATCAGTACTGCATACATTCTTGTAATACTGATATATAAATATTTTAAATGTTTTCTGAGTTACCATTCTTTAGCCTGTATTTATCACTTTTATGTTCCCAAGCACTTAAAAAAAAAAAAAATTCTCTTGATTATTCTTAACCAAAGAGGGATTAAAGTCACTTTTGTGACATTGTTGTCTTACAATTTAGATGAAGATAAAATGTTATAAGTTGTCTCAAGTTTATTTTGAAGGGAAGATAATTTGCAGAACCTGATTTCATGTATTTCCTATTTGTGACATTCTATATGTAGCATTTTGATAATTGACTTTTTTATGAGGTCAAGCACCTGCTGGTTTATGAAATACGCCCACACTTGCCCTTCATTCTAGGCGGTGACTACTCTGAGGTAAAGCTATGGTTCCTGGTTTCCTTTGGCCTGTGCTGCAGAGTGACCTTCTAGGCCATGAGGTCACAAGTGTAATTATTTCTCGCACATTGTAGTCTGCTTGCTCACAGTGACACATCTCTTCCTTTAGTTTCAGAAACATTAAACACATAAAAGTCACTGCCATTGTATAAATCAAAACCTTTTCTAAAGAAGGCACGGTTGTAATTTTATGCAGTTATGGCCAATGTAGTATTAATTTGCAAATCTATCACATCAGATATTGATAGAGAGATGTGTAACACATCGTGTTTAATACATATCGATGTCATCAGAAAACACAATCCTTTGTTCTTATCGAGTCCCTGCCTTTTTAGCTTCCTTTTGTGTTAAGGTTACCAGGGTTAGGCTCGTCTTTTTATCCCCCTTGGAAACAGAATAGGATTTCTTTGTTCAATGAAAGACACTCCTAGTAAGTGTTTTGGGTTTGACTTTCAACACACCACACTGTAGTACCTATTTTTAACCTGGAATTGAAGTCACTTTTCTGATGATCAAAGTAATGGTCATTCTGAGCACAAATGTGGATGGACCAACAATATATAAGAAGGTAAGATGGAACTGTATATTACAGGGGTAGGATAAAAGTATATTGTAGCTGGTAAAAGTAATTTAAATATTAGCGCATTCTTTGGTAGGCAGATGTTTTCAGGGTTGTTGCTGGGGAGAGCGTGGGGTAAAGGATAAGGAGGGCTTCTGATAAATGTGATTTTAAGTGAGTCTCTCTCTGCCAAAGGCCTTAAACTACACAACATTCCTTCCTTCTTTCTATTTTCATGTATATATCTGTAATTTGGAACTCAGAAACTATCTTCTTAGGAATGACTTTCTGGATAACCGAGGATTTTAAATTAATTAGGCACTCAGATTAAGAAAAAAATCAATCATTTAAAATACACATATTTTGAAAAGTAATTATGTGTAGCTCTGGCTTTTTAAACCTCCTCTCAGTAACCAGAGTTGTTGTTTGGCCCATTTTGTAAAATTACAACTACTTGTTTATTGAATGTGTGGACTTGTTTGTCTGAAAATAAAAGTCCCCAGATTGATATGCCTCTTGCATTTCATATTCTATTTTTTATAATATTCCTTCCTCCTCTTTTTATTATCAGGTAATTATTACCAATTTTTATTGCTATTGGGCTGTTTTGTCTCCCCCCTAGTAGCTTCTGCCCTCATATCTAATTTGCTGTTTCCACTGTTCTGGGAATGTAGAAGCTAGGTAATTAAGCTTATTCAAGTAAAATACAAAATAAGAGTGAATTGTCTGAGAATAAGAACTCTCTGATGAAAAATACCTGAGTTTAATGTCCAGAGTTTGTGCTGTCCTTGTTGACTGCTCATATTCTGCTTACTTGATGACTTTTTTTTTCTGGCCTTTTGTTGCATTCTGGGTGTCTCTTTCTTTTGGGGCCATAATATTCTAGTTAAAATTGGAGACAGAAAAGAAAAATCATTTGGTTGCTCGCGAAGAACTGATAATTCTATAATACCCCTTTTGTAATGCATGTTTTGTGAATCGGCTAAAGTTAAAGGATGAGATTTCCTCAGAAATATCTGTAATAGTTGTTTTATAGTGTTCACAAAGCCATTTGGAAATGATTGTACATTATGATCTAAAAGGGTGAAGTATTGAATTATGACTGAAAGATAGAGGTAAAAACTACTTCATGTTCTGTGGGAATTTTTTATATTGTGAGGCAGAAAGGATTTGTCTTCATACAAACTATATTATGCAAAGCACACTGTATCTGTATTGCATCTATTTGCAGTGTTTCAAATCCTAAGGGATTTGTTCCTCTTGTTTCTCCCAGAGTGTCAGAGCTATGGAGCTTAATTTTAAGCACTCAAGACTGATCATGTATTTAACAGCATTAAACTGTTCTACTTATCTATATTTGGCCACTAACCGAATGGAATAACAATGAAATTTCTTCTTAATCGATTGCAGCCATCTGAAGGAAAATCCTTTAGTTTCATGTGATTTGAGTTCTTTGAGGTAATTTTTAATATTCTTGTAATTTTTCTTATATCCTTTCTACAAGTCTTAGAAATAGAGTAGTAAAATGGCAAATTAAAAATGAAAGCATTACTAGATAAGTTGGTTATTTAGACTTTATTTCCAAGTAATAAACAGAAAACTCTCTTTATCAAGTGATGCTGTAGGTAAGGAACTCCATAGGAGTGAGTAACTTCGTGCTGCCAGGGAACTCCTCTTTAGAAGAAAGAGGTCATATAACAACATAGCCAACAGTCTGGTTTCAGATTATCAATTGGAGTCCTGTGACATTTTCCCACTTTGTGGAACAGAGCATGGAGTGGAGCATAAGAAGATTAAACAACATGCTCTTTGTGTAACAGTGAGGAGATAGGAAATTCCTTCAAGTGTGGCCACTCATTGCCTGCCTCTTTCCCTCTCGTCCCACTTAGGAAAGATTGGTAATCAGCTGACCTCTGTGGAAAAACTTCTGGGGCTGAGAGTATTCGATGTAATTTCAGTCATTTTTGCATGCCCCTTCCTTTGGCTCTTTCATAAGTCTCTCCCTCTCCCCTCCATTCAACGCAGATATTTGTCACCTCTCCCAGAGTTGTAGTTGGTGGCAAGGCCCGCAGGAGGCAAGGCTGAGTTTCTTTGAGGTGTTTGTACACTTAGTATCTGCTTTAAGAAGCTGAAGTCAGTTAAGCCTATAAAGGCTATTTTATAAAAGAGAAACTCATTTAACCTGGAATGTATTCTTTTCAAAAAAATGATGTTCAAATGGAAATGCTTGATATACCTTTAGCTGAGGTCCTAGCGGCCTTTGCTATAACAAATGACCTAATATTAGTTGCTATGAAGAGTATGATATTGATTTGTGCCATTAGTCTCTTACTGATTTGCTGAAGAACAAAAATGTATAATGCTAATGGAAATGAAGTCCTTTACAAAACACTGCACGTGAATACGGGAACATGTCTTTGTAATAAAACAAGTGTCTAGTAAGCTTTTAAATATAAATTTTCTTTATTCTACTACAGATGATTCCAACAGATATTTAGTGTCTTGTTCAACTTGTTTTTACAGAGCACAAAGTTTAGTTGATAATCTTGTGACATTTTAAATCTCAGACACTGCATATGCACAAATCCAGATTTTGATTGGGTTGTGAGAAATTTATACTTTTATACCATTTTCTTATTTTGTTGTCTCTTATGTCAACTGGTTATTGTATGCATTTGCATTGTTGTGATATTTTATATTAAATTTGATGTGGTCTACATGTGACAGACTAGATCTAATGGTTTGGACAGGAACTAACTGTAAAAAAAAATTATATGAACCTATTTTCCCTATAATATTTTGATTGTAATAGCTAGTGGTAAATTTTATTCTAGTATTTATAAGTTCTAGCATTAAAATGATCTAATTATACTAAAATATCTTTGCTTAATCCATTCTCCTCCCGCCTCTTTTTTTGGAGGTACAGTGTTTTATATTTTTCCTTAGTAGTATTGTCCTGATGATTCATTACATCCACTATTTATTTTTATTAGGTGGATTTTGATAGAAATATGTATTTTTAATATGTTCTAATATTTATAAATGGTTTCATTGTGCATGACATTTGCAAACTTGGTTAATATTTTAGTACCTGTAGTATACAAACATAAAGAAAAAAAATATGTTTCATTGGTTTGAGCACCCGAATTGACCCCAGCAAGATTGAGATTGATCTGGTTCTTTCAGCCTGTTAAATGCCAATCCAGTCAGCTGTAACAGTACTTAGTATTTCTGTAATTTTTTCTGTACATATTTTCTGTATTTGTTTTATAGAACTTAGCCATCACTTGAAAAGATTTTCCTTGCTTGATTTAGAGATGAAAATAGCCACAACTACTTATTTTATTGCTTGTTGTTTTTAAAAATTGTTTCTGTAGTCAATGTCAGTGCTATAATCACAGTTCTTTTTTGTATTCCTTCTGATAGGACTTTGTGTTTTACTAGGAAGAGATGATGACACTTACCTTTGAAGTGTGGATTTAGACTAGAGAACACCCCCAGCTTTGGGGAATGGAAATGAAAGAGGAGGGTCATGAATAATTCTGCTGATTTTAAGTCGTTATTAAATTACATTGCTCTAGTAATTAAGCATTATTAAACAAATTCTGGCATAGATTGGGGATAGAAAGATGTAAATTCACTTATTTTTGAGATATCTTTATATCTCAGGCTTGAAGCGAAGAAAGCTTTTTCTTTACTCTCTGCTGCAGGTGGGCTACGAGGTCTTACTTGGGTTTTATGTTTTGTTTGTTTTCCCCCCAATGCAAGGATCAGTCTTCAAAGCAAATAATATTAAGGTCAGAGAAGCTAACCTAGGAATGAGTCTCTGAGTTCTGGGTGACGGGTGGAGGGTTGGATATTTGTTGTTTTAATCTAAAGAGTCATGGTGCTTTTAATAAAATATGTACTTAGGGTTTAAAGTGACCACATAATCTCATATGTGACCCATTTTTGAGGAATAATTTGGATTTTGAGAGCATCCAAGCTTTTCCCAATACACATGAATGGGACAGTTGGTCCCAAGCCTCCTCATTCCATTTCATCACTGAACAGTCTTGTAGAGAAGGGTCTTTAGTGCAGTGGTTCTCAGGAGGAAGGGTGGGATGTGGGAGGGAGAGAATTGCAAAATGTGGTTCTCCTAAACCTCACACTCCTCAACCAGGGATCTGTGTTTATTAATTTCATAGTTTGCAAGTCAGAGAAAAATACTATTTTTTCAAAATATCTTTCTAATGATGTATGTGACTAATTTACTGAACCAGATTATTATTGGTTGGAAAGCCCAATGGAAAGTGTTCAGTCGGAAGATCTGGTGCCTCGTCCTGCTCCATTGTGAATGAGATGTAACCCCAGATGAATCACTTAGCTTCTGCACTTCCTTATCTCTACCTTAGGTTTTTTTTTTTTTTTTTTTTTAAATAAAATGAGAATGAACAAATCTATGTTTTTTTAAAAACATTTTAGGTGGTAAACTTGTATGTGAAATCTTAACCAGAGTTTCAATATAAAAAAACAGGTAAAAAGTATTAAGCATTAAATTGTTTTTTAGGCAGTTTAAATCTTTACTTTTTACTAAAAAATGTTTCATTTCTTGTACGATGAAATCCTTATTCTCCTCTTTTGTGTTCAGGAGTTCTGTCTAGCACAACTGAAAACTACTGAACTGTCTGTTCCCTGAATGTGCTTTCTCACTCTAACAAACGATTCATATTCTCTCTCTTTCTCACACATACAACACACACACACACACACACAAAATGATACAATGATACATGACAGAGTTAGAAAATAGTCAATACAAACTGTCCCTTCAATAGGACAATCGCTAAAATTTGTTATCATGCAGGACAACTTCCATTTTCTCTGTAACTCTTATGGTTCTGTATGGCAACCTGGGAAATATATATTTTTTATTTCTCCAGAAAATGACTGTGTTCTTAATAGTAGGTTGCACCTTGCAGAGTGCATGAGCAGAGTACTAGCACAGTATGTGCTTTAAGCATATTTTCTGAAAATTGTTATCTCCTAGAAGTACAGAAGCAATTTTGAATACACTACATTAATTGTCGATACATACTTCATTATTTTGATTTAAAATGTGCTAGTCTTCCGGATATGGATTGGCCAACTGTTTGGTTTTAGAACTTATTTGTTTTTATAAACTATAATTGTATAATGTGAGTATAGATTCATATGTATTCAGTCATCTTTTAATAGCCATGATCCACTTGGCAAACCCCTGCAATAATCACTTTTTGTCTGTTTGACTTAATGAATCATCATTGGATTAGGTTAAATCTGTTAATTTGGACATTCTTCCCCCCTCCCATGCATAGTAAATGCATTAAAGTTTCTGTGACATATCCTTTGTGGAATCAGTAAATCAATTTGTGTACCTTGTTAAAAAGCATGTTATTTAGGTTTTGATTATTATTTTTCTTTGGCACTAAATATTTAAAGACTCATTCAGCAAGGAAGTTTGTATTAGCTTGAATTTTTGGTTGAGGAATTGTTATGTAGTTAATTCTGCGCATCCTTCCTCTTTTTAACATTGGCTATACGTGTCCTCTGGCCCTGTGGTATGCATGGACAACAGAAATATTCATTC
Organism: Trichechus manatus latirostris; assembly: GCF_000243295.1. NCBI lineage: Eukaryota > Metazoa > Chordata > Mammalia > Sirenia > Trichechidae > Trichechus > Trichechus manatus. The sequence continues at coordinate 7,015,993 of NW_004443999.1, forward strand.
TTGACGTTTACTAGCCAAACTCGGGAGGGGATAACATAGATGGGTCAGATTTTTTGCTTTTGTCAAAAGCATTTTTAAAAACTTCTAACAAAAGCAGGCTTTTACCTCTTTATATTCGTTAACTATGTGCCATACCATCCTCAGTAGTGACTGGTAGAGAGGTAGGGGATTGGAGAGAAAAACACATCAAACAGACTGTTTGAAAGGGATTATGTTAACATTTCTTACTAATCAGAACATCTTTTCTCTTATTCCTCTTGGAGTCGGGATGGTTTGTTAGATGATGTGTTTGAATACCAAGCTTAATTCGATAGACTGGTTTTGGATAAAAGATACGTTTTCTTAATTAATTTAAAATTTTTTTTTTATTTTGGAATATTTCAAACATACAAAAAGGAGAGAATAATGTAAATGGACCTCCATCTACCTATTGCCTGGCTTCAACAATTACCAACTCATGATCAATCTTATTTCAGCTATACCCCTACCTCCTCCTTTATTATTTTGAAGCAATTCTCAGACACAATATAACCTTATCTATAAATATTTAAGTTTGTATCTTAAAAGATACTTTTTTATAATACCATTATGATGCCAACAAAATTAAAACTTATTTATTAATATTTTCAGATAACCTAGTCAGTGTTTATATTTCCCCAATTTTCTCATAATTGTTTTTTTTAGTTTGTTTATTCAATTTAGAATTCAAATAAAAAGCCATATATTGCAGTTGGTTGATATGTCTCTTAAATCTCTAAATCTATAGGATCTCCATCCATTCATCCACCCACCCGCCCACCTGTCCGTACATCTGTCCATCTGTCCATCTGTCCATCCATCTATCCATTTATCATCTGTTTACCTGCCTCTACCGTCTTCCGTCTCCCATTCTCTTTTTCCTTGTGATTTATTTGTGGAAGAAATGAGGAAATTTATACTGTGATGATCTCTGCCTTTCTTTTCATTAGAGTGGCAAATCCTGTTATAATTTTGATGTGCCTTATTCATTTATTAGCTGGAATACTTCTCTAAAAAGAATCTTCCCCTAAAAAACAATTTAACACCCTGAGCTACAGTTCAGGAAGGACAGGATAAATGCTTGAAGTGATTTTTTTTTTTTTTTTTTTTTTACTGTTATTATGGATTGAAACACATTTATGTTTTGATCCATTGTGGTTTTCTCTATCAGTGTTCAATTGGTTGCATCTTTGGTCAGTGGGAGCCGCTTCAGTTGGCTCTCAGAGTCTTTTTGATACGGCCCTAGTAGGCTGTGATAGCTAACAAGGTATTCTAGGCTCACTTTGTGCATTTCTTGACTCAGACCTGAATCAGCTCATGTAGGAGCCTTGGTTCCTTTTAGGGGGCAGTGGTATTTTCAGATCACAAACTGAATGCTAGAGGTGCTCACTGCTACTTGGTTCTTCACTGTTGCTGGGTGCTTTTGGTGGACACACACATATACACTTTCATTTGGACCTTAAAGTATACAGGCAGTCCCTCGATTATGGACGAGTTCCATTCCTAACTCTGCCTTTAACTCAGGTTTGTAAGTCAGAACAGTTAGGTACGGTTCGTATCTAATGTCAGTTAGTCAAATGTTTGTCTTCTTATATAGTATATAGTATACCTTTCTATGCCTAAAAAAAATTAAAGAAACACTTCAGATACATGAAAACATCTTTAACATAATAATAAACAGTAATAATAATGTTTTGATGCACATCGCAAAGTAGTGCCCGTTTCTTATTAGCTGCATACCGTTGTATGCACCTCAAATTTTTAATATAAGAGGTTTTACAGGGGTTGTTTCATTACCACAGGTTGTACATAAGTTGGACGTTCATAACCTGGGGACTGCCTGTATGTAATATTTTGAATTTATACTAATACTTCCCCTTAAATTTAGGGCTACAGAATTTTTACTTCATTTCACTGAGGTTACATCTGTATCTATTTCTTTTACTATTATAATCCTGGTTCTAAATGACATCTGTGTAATTACTTATTTACTTTTCCCTATAATACACACATAACAGTTCAGAATAATATCAACATTATCACAATACGATTACCTAAAACATTGTGTGGGTGTATTTTATTTGTTTTTACTGTCCTTTTCCTCCTTGGGGAATAATCCACTAGAGATGTACAGTTAAATTACTGTGCTTAAAAGTCACTGGGAATAGTTCTTCTGTGTGCAGTTATGCCACCAACTTGATACACTTTAGGCTAAATTGTTTCATTTTCCTTTCAGTTTTTATATTAACTTTTTTAAAAACATATTTTTTATAGTTCTGTAAAACATGTACATGATTCTAAAGTCAAAAACGAAACAAAGTATATTAAGAGAAGTTTAGCTTCCATCCCTCCCTGTGGCCTTTATTTTCTTTCTGCCTCTACAGGTAATCACTTCTTTTAGTTTATTTTTCTACCCGTTTTTAAACATAAGAAAACATATATTTATCCATACACCTCCTTTCCTTAGATAAACAGCTGCATACTACCCACATTTATCTTCACCTAGGTTTTCCAACAACATATCGTGAAAATCATGTCCTAGAGACATTTCTGATGCCACCCTCCTGTTTGTGTGTATGTTTAAAATCAAAAATCTTTTTTTTAAATTGTACTTTAGATGAAGGTTTACAGAACAAATAGTTTCTCATTAAACAGTACACATATTGTTTTATGGCATTGGTTAACCACCCCACGACATGTCAACACTGTCCCTTCTCAACCTTGTGTTCCCTATTACCAGCTTTCTTGTCCCCTCCTGCCTTCTAGTCCTTGCCCCTGGGTTGGTGTGCCCCTTTAGTCTTGTTTTGTTTTATGGAGCTGTTTAATCTTTGGCTGAACGGTGAACCTCAGGAGTGACTTCATTACTGAGCTAAAAGGGTGTCCGGGGGCGATACTCTCAGGGTTTCTCCAGTCTCTGTCAGGCCAGTAAGTCTGGTCTTTTTGTGTGAGTTAGAATGTTGTTCTGCATTTTTCTCCAGCTCTGTCTGGACCCTCTATTGTGATCCCTGTCAGAGCAGTCGGTGTGGTAGCTGGGCACCATGTAGTTGTATTGGACTCAGTCTGCCACCCTCCTTTTTTTAATAGCTGTGTAACATTCTGTTTTGGGGGGCAAACCATGTTATATTCAACAAGTCTTCTATTAATGGACATGTAGGTTGCTTTCAGTCTCTGATACTATGGATAGGGCTATAGTGAATAGGCTTATGCATAGGTCTCTTAATTCTTTGATAGTACATCTTGAATACAATCCTAGAGGCAAGATTGCTGGGTCCAAGGATAAATGCATGTATAACTTTGTTAGAGTCTCCATAGGGGATGTCCCATTTTGCATTTGGAAAAACAACAGCAATGTATGTGAGGGCCTGTTTCCCTACGTCATTTTCAGTAAAGTGTGTTGTCAAGCTTTTGGCATTTTGTCAGTCTGATAAGTGAGCAGTGAAATCCCAGTGTTGTTTTATTTTGCATTTTTCTTATTAGGAGTGAGATTAGCATCTTTTTGTGTCACTAAGAATGTTTTACTTTTCTTTTAACATAACTCTGGCTTGCTTTTATGCGGAGTTGTTTGATATTAACTCCTTATATATAAGATTCAAGTATTTTACAATTTGTCATTTTTTTCTTTTACTTTGCTTCAGGGGTTTTGTTTTGTTTTTTCCTCATAATTCAATTAATATATCAAGCCTTTCTCTTAGTGCTTCAGGATTTTGTGTCAAAATTAGGGAAGTTTTCCTCACTATAGGAATTACCCCTTATTTTCTTCTTCTACTTCTATCATTTCCATTTTTTCCTGTAAATAGCTATTTAATTTGGATTTGGTCCTGCTTAATGATATGAAGAATGGATATTATCTTTTTCCATCTGGCTGTCGGGTTATCCATGAAGGCATTGGTGGTGCAGTGGTAGAATTCTCACCTTCTATGTGGGAGACCCTGTTCCATTTCTAGCCAGTGCACCTCATGCACAGCCACCACTAGTCTTTCTTGAGGCTTGCATGTTGCTGTGATGCTGAACAGTTTTCAGTGGAGCTTCTAAACTAAGACGGGCTAGGAGAAAGGCCTGGTGATCTGCTTACAAAACTCAGCCAGTGAAAACCCTATGGATCACAATGGTTCAGTCGGCAACTGATCATGGGGATGGCACAGGACCGGACAGCCTTTGGTTCTGTTATGCACGGGGTCACCCTGAGTCAGGGACTGAGTCAACGGCAGCTAATAACAACAGCAACATCTAGTTATCCCAAAAGCACTTAATGTACCCTAAGTTTCCATATGCAGTTACATCTATTTTTAGATTTTTCTATTTTGTTCCTTTGGCCTTTGGCTAATTCATATTTTAAGATTTAGTAGTTCTGCCCCCTCTTCTCATAAGGCTCTTCTTTGTGAGGATTTTCCAGGCTATTCTTGCTTATTTGTTTTTCCAAATGAACTTTATAATCAACTTGTCTAGCTCTAGGGCAGAAAAAACCTGATGGCATTTAAATTGAGATTTCATTTAATGTATACACTGAAATAGGGAGAACTGACATCTTTATAACATTAGGTTCCTATCCAAGAATATGGTATGTCTTTTCATTTGTTCAAGTCTACTTTTATGTATTTCAGGAGATTTAAAATTTTTCCTCAGGTAGTTTTGAACATTTCTTGTTGTTACCTAAGTAATTTATTTTATTGTTCTTCTATTACACCTTTTAATGGATTTTTGTTTGTTTACATAAATGCTATAGATTTTTTGTTATATAACCTGATATTAAAATTTTTTTTTATATAAATTTTTCCATTGATTCTTTTGCATTACTCAGGTATACACAATTATATCATTTGCAAATAGAGACTTTTACCTCTTTCTTTTCAATTATCATGCCTCTCACTGCTTTCTTCTATGTGATTGTATTAGTAAATTCTTCCATCACATTGTTAAATAGGAACTATGAATAAAGCAGAGGGCCCTAGTGGCACAATGGTTATGTGCTCAGCTGCTAACTGAAAGGTTAGTGGTTTGAACCCACCAGTGGCTCCATAAGAGAAAAAAAACCTGGCAATCTGCTCCTGTGAAGTTCAACCCATTGCTGTTCAGTCTATTCCTACTCATAGCAACCCTATAGGACAGAGTAGAACTGCCCCATAGGGTTTCCAAGGCTGTAATCTTTACAAAAGCAGATTGCCACATCTTTCTCCCACATAGCTGGTGGGTTAGAACCACTGACCTTTCAGTTAGTAGCCAAGCTCTTAACAACTGTACTACTAGGGCTCCTTCTTATAAAGATTACAGCCTGTGGGGCAGTTCTACTCTGTCATATAGGGATGCAGTGAGTTGGAATTGACTTGATGGCTCAAAACAATGCAACAACATGAATAAAGCATGAAGATTTTATTATGTGATTCTTATGATACAATGAGTTTCTGTATTTTGAAGGTAACATTTTCTAGTTTGAAATTAAAACTATATCAATTGGCTAATCCACCAAATATTTTTATAACCAGAATCATAGAGGTTATAGGCTATATTATTTATCAATGTAATTCATAAAATCTATCCTCATTACTTATACTGGTTGGTGAAATTTGTAGGCTACCTAGGCAGAGAGTGTCACTGGACTTCTCGGGAACTTCACTATGAGAGTATCTTTCTTCTCCACCTCTACTTGAAGGTTTATTACTCCACCATTTTACTTGTTTCTACCTCCCCACTCAGGTGATTTCATGACTTTGGTGAAATTAATCTAGGTATTTTTCTTTAGAAAACGGAGTACCTTGAAACAGAAATATATCTACTGGTTATATGTTCAGAACTGCAGATTTTAATCTTATCCTTCTAGAAAACTCAACAAAGGCTCAGCTGGGATATAAAGATATCTAAATTTACAACTATGGTGGGATTTTACTTGAACTTAATGTTTCTAAAATTTAAATTTCCGCTAAAAATCGTAATAGTGTTTTACTCTTAAAAATAATTTGACCTGTATTATCAAGTTTGCAAGAATATAGCTTTAGCTCGGTAATTATGTTGAACAATACAAAAGAAGAAGAAAAAGTTAATATGTCCTAAATCCAGGTGCAGAACCCTGGTGATGCAGCGGTTAAGCGTTGGACTGTTAACCAAAACGTCAGCAGTTCGAATCCACCAGCCCCTCCTTGGAAACCCTATGGGGCAGTTCTACTCTGTCCTTTAGGGTTGCTATGAGTCATAATTGATTTGACAGCAATGGATTTGTTTTGTTTTTTAAATCCAGGTACTGTGTAGATGCTTTTCTATTTTCTTTAACTTTGCTAGAGTAAAATATGCTCATGAACAGTCCAGAGGGAAAAACACGGAATGGAAAAAAACTTAAAAGGAAATGTCAAAAATGAAAATCATCCCTCAATTTCTTTTTACATTTTAACCGTTTTTTAAAATAATTTATTTTGTTTTTTTGTTGTTGAAAATATATACAGCAGAACATACACCAATTCAACAATTTCTATGTGTATAATTCATTGACATTAATTACATTCTTTAAGTTTAGTAACCATTCTCACCCTCATTTTCCAAATTATTCCTCCTCCATTAACGTAAGCTCACTGCCTCCTAAGGTTCTTATCTAACCTTTCAAGTTGCTGTTTTCAGTTTGATCCCATATAGATAGTTCCTTAAAAGAGCACAATGCTCAAGGCAGACATTCTTTGCTAGTTAAGCTAGACTATTGTTGGGTTTTAAGAAGACTTCAGGGAATATTTTTGGTTTAAGATTTAAATGTTATCTCAGGCATCCCCAAATTTTTCACCATAGTTTTTTAAGTAGTTTGAAGTGAATTTTTGTTTGTTTGTTTAATTAAAGAAAGAGGAAAGAAATCAAACTGCAAGTCTTCCCTTTGCTGTAACCTTAATAGTGATACTTATAAGGAGAAGAAAAATCATCTTCTAGTAGTTTATTGGAGATAAATGGAAGATTTAAAGATTCATTCTTTAATCGATTGATCGATTAATTAGTTATACACAATTTTAAGACATAAATGTTATAGAACAGATGTCTTAGTCATCTAGTGCTGCTGTAACAGAAATACCACAAATTGATGGCTTTAACAGAGAGAAATTTATTCTTTCACAGTCCAGTAGGCTACAAGGCCAAATTCAGGGTGCCAGCTCCAGGGGAAGGCTTTCTCTGTCTGTCAACTCTGGGGACAGTCTTGTCATCAATCTTCCCCTGGTTGAGGAGCTTCCCAGCACAGGGAGCCTGGGTCCAAAGGACGCACTCTGCTCCTGGCATTACTTTCTTGGTGGTATGAGGTCCCCCTGACTCTCTGCTTGCTTCTTTCTTTTATATCTCAAAAGAGATTGGCTTAAGACACAATCTTTTTGTAGACTGAGTCCTGCCTCATTAACATAGCTGCCTCTAATCCCACCTCATTAACATCATAGTGATAGGATTTACAACACACAAATCCAATGACAGAATGGTGGAGAATCACGCAATATTGGGAATCTGGCCTCAGCAAGTTGGCAGACATTTTTGGGGGGCACAGTTCAATCCATGGCAACAGATATAGTAAGAAAAGGATACTGTCTTAGTCATCTAGTGCTGCTATAACAGAAATACCACAAGTGGATGGCTTTAACAAAGAGAAGTTTAATTTTCTTACAGTCTAGTAGGCTACAAGTCCAAATTCAGGGCATCAGCTCCAGGAGAAGCCTTTCTCCCTCTGGAGGAAGGCCCTTGTCTTCAGTTTTCCCTTGGTCTGGGAGAATCTCAGTGCAGGAACCTCAGGTCCAAAGGACGCGCTCTGCTCCCAGCACTGCTTTCTTGGTAGTATGAGGTTCCCATGTGTCTCTGCTCGCTTCTCTCTTTTATGTCTCAAAAGAGATTGGCTTAAGACACTACCTAATCTTGTAGACCTCATCAATATAACTGCCACTAATCCATCTTATTACATCACAGTGATAGAGTTTACAACACATAAGGAAATCATATCAGATTACAAAATGGTACACAATCATACAATACTGGGAATCATGACCTAGCCAAGTTGGCAGATATTTTTGGGGGACACAGTTCAATCCATGACAGATGCCATAGGAAAAGAAGAAGCAATTAATTGTGATTGAAGATTAAATTCATTTAAATGTTCTGTTCAAACTTCTTTGTTAGATTGGTCATTATTCTCAGAGTACTGTGTCCTTTCATTAGAGTAATAGATTTTCTCCATCCCTAAAGCAACAACCCCATCTGTGGATTCAACAGCATAAACTTTTATCAATCTGTCTTAAAATATGTTAGCTAAAACTCAAGGCAGTGTTAAATTATTTAACCAGATTGTATTGCATACATACTTGGAGCAGGGCTTTGTGCTAGATGTTACAGATTAAAACAAGAAAAAAGAAAGAAAGAGACCCCATTCAATTCAGGATCTCCGTCTCCACTTGGATTTTTACAGATACTTCAAACCTATCATCTTTACCTATGATTTTTTTTTCTCTATTTTTTCTGATTTTGATATGATCTCTTTGAATACAATATGTCTCACTTCACCTGACTTGGAGAGGATAGCTTTGAAAATCATTAGACTGAAACAGTGGTTCTTAAGCAGGAGCAATTTTGATCCCCTTACCCCGGTAGCCAGACGAACTGCCAGAAGAATGTACGGATCTGTCTTGGTAGAAGTACAGCTAGAATGCTCCTTAGAAGGGAGAATGGCGAGACTTCGTCTCACGTACTTTGGACATATTATCAGGAGGGATCAGTCCCTGGAGAAGGACATCATGCTTAGTAAATAGAGGGTCAGCAAAAAAGAGGAAGACTCTCAATGAGATGGATTGACACAGTGGCTGCAACAGTGGGCTCAGACATAGCAATGATTGTGAGGATGGCACAGGACCGGGCAGCATTTTGTTCTGTTGTACACAGAGTCATGGAACCTCCTTGATGGCACCTAACAGCAACAACCTGGTAGTGCAGTGGTTAAGCACTTGATTGCTCACTAAAAGATTGGTGGCTCCTTGAGAGATAAATGTGGCAGTCTACATCCGTAAAGATTAAACCCATTGCCGTGGAGTGGATTTCGATTCATAGAGACCCTACGGGACAGAGTAGAACTGCCCATGGGGTTTCCAAGGCTGTAGTCTTTACAGAAGCAGACTGCCACATCTTTCTCCTGCAGAGCGGCTGGTGGGTTCCTACCACTGACCTTTTGGTTTGCGGCTGAGCGAGTGCTTAACCACTGTGCCACCAGAGCTCCTTCTGTAAAGATTATAGCCTTGGAAACCCTACACTGTCTTACATGCTCACTTCAAGTTGGAATCAACTTGATGGCAACAAGTTTTGTTTGGGTTTACTCCCATCACAGGACATTTGGCAATGTCTGGAGACATTTTTGGTTGTCAGAACTGGGGGTAAGGGGGTGCACTAGTGGGTAGAGACTAGGATACTGCTAAAACAGGACAGTCCCCACCTCCTACCAGCAAACAAAGAATTATCTGGTGCAAAATATTAGTGACTAGATGAAGAAACCCTGTGCTAGAGTAGCTAAACATGGTATATTTGTTTTCTCTCCAATATCCAATACCTCTCCAATGTACATATAATTACATAATGAGGATGATATAGCAGTTAATTAGATAGTATTTTTCATATTCTCAATATAAAAAAGTTGCTGTTTTTTTTCTCTTTTGCATTTATTGTTTTCTCTGTTTTGTAAAACAGTTTTCTTAATAAATGAATTGCATAATTTGTATTATAGACTTTCTGATCATTAATAAGAATCTGTAAAATAGATGTCATACATGGGACATATTATGCTAAAACTTCATTTATGACTACTGCATATTTCATGTAGAATTGCTTCTGGTAAATAATAAACAATTAAAACAACTTTAAGTAAATGTTCTAATTCGTCTATATGTCACACCATGTTTTCAATCTTTCCTCCCTCCTCTTCCTCGCCTTCATTGAGCAGCTATTTATTAAATGGCTGTAGGCACTGGAGAATATGATGATGTACAAGATAATCATGAGTAATCATGGCCGCTGTCTTCATGGAGCTTATAATCTATTAGGATGGCAGGTAATCAAATGAGCAATAAAACAGTGTGATAAGAGCTGTAACAGAGAGAGCGCAGGGCTATGGGAGTACTCAGCCTGGCCAAGGGAAATGACATTTGAATAGCTGGAAAATAATCATAGTACTTGGAAATGACAAGTTTCTTTAATGAGACTTTATTTGTAATGATTCTGCACTTCCTTTTCCTGGTGCCTCCACCTATTCTCATTTTGGCCAGACTAGGGAAAAAATATATAATCTGAGAATGGCTGCCTTATTTAAAATTCTGTTTTAGGTTTTGTTTTTATTTGTAGAATGGAGTTAATAAGATGGAAGCTAATATTCTCATCGCACATTGTAGCATCTCTGCTTTCTTAGTGTTAGTGAGCTTCTGGATCATTCATCATCATTTTTATAACTTTGTTTCCAAGTTAATTCTTTAATAGCTCTGCCAGAGGCAGTGATTGGTGCTTTCTTACCCCTTAGTTAATTCAACTTTCCATCCTCATCTAAATCATTGGTTAGATATGAATAGTCTTTAAAATGAATTGTCATGTTTAATCAGAGTGGTGTAGTGGTATGATGATGCGACTCTATAGATACATTATGCTCATCGCCATGTATGAATATATATATCTTCAACAGCTTGATGTCATTGTGGCGTATTTCCAGACTGAAGTAAATATATTTCATGTACCTGCTTACTTAGTTTTCTCTGAGACTTATCATTTTACTTTTTACTTCATATTCAGTGTATGCATGTATGTTTACATTTTGAGACATAATTTGTGTTTCATGGTGATAATGAAGCCGCAGAATCTTCATAAAAACAGATACGTACCATAAGTACTGCACCCAGATCTCCTTGGGGGTCAAGGTCCAGGACTTTTTTTTCTTTTTTTATGGTACTTTAGATGAAGGTTTACAGAGCAAACTAGCTCCTCATTAAACAGTTAATACACATATTGTTTTGTGACATTGGTTGCCAACCCCATGACACGTCAACACTCTCACCTTCTCAACCTTGGGTTACCCATTACCAGCTTTCCTGTCCCCTCCTGCCTTCTTTCCTTGCCCTTGGGCTAGTGTGCACATTGAGTCTCTTTTTATTTTATGGGCCTGTGTAATCTTTGGCTAAGGGTGAACCTCAGGAGTGACTTCATTCTGAGCTATAAGGGTGTCCAGGGGCCATACTTGGGGTTTCTCCAGTCTCTGTCAGACCAGTAAGTCTGGT
>NW_004443999.1:7027353-7034638 GCF_000243295.1 Trichechus manatus latirostris
TTTGTGAGTTAGAATTTTGTTCTACATTTTTCTCCAGCTCTGTCCAGGACCCTGTATTGTGATCCCTGTCAGAGCAGTCAGTGGTGGTAGCTGGACACCATCTAGTTGTGCTGGACTCAGTCTGGTGGAGGCTGTGGTACTTTTTTTGTCCCACAATGACTCAGTAGCAAGTGCTTTAAAAAAAAACAAACAAAAAACCCCACTGCCATTGAGTTGATTCCGACTCATAGCGACCCTGTAGTACAGAGTAGAACTGTCCCATAGGGTTTCCAAGGAGTGGTTGGTAGATACAAGCTGCTGACCTTTTCTGGCTGGCAGCCGAGCTCTTAACCACACTGTTCCACCAGACCTGCCTTCTTTTTATCTATAGAAGTGAATATTCTCAAATAATACAGTCAAGGCACATCACAATGTTTAAGTTATTATTGTGAGAGATTTTTGGGATATCACAAATGCCTTATAGTGTGACCTCATTAAATGTGTCTGTTAGGATAATATTAAAATAAAATTCCTGTGTCTTTATTTTCCTATTACAATTATTCATTGTGTGTGAAGAGATTAAGAGATCAAAAACTTTCCTACCCATGCATGTGTGTGTATGTAGATATTTGAAAATAACATATTTGGCAGTAACATAAGTAATCATGATAAATTGGTTGTTTGAAATATAAATATTTGTGGTAACATTTTTTGGCTTTGTATTTATAAACAGTTGTCATAAGATACCTGGAAATGTAGCTCTAAAAGGAGGGAAATCATGCTTAATAAAAGTTAAAAAAAAAAAAAAAAAAGACATAAATAGTGGGTTCACCAAACCAAACAAAAACCAAACCCTTTGCTGTGGAGTTGATTCCAACTCATAGCGACCCTACAGGACAGAGTAGAACTGCCCCATAGGGTTTCAAAGAAGCGGCTGGTGGATTTGAACTGCAGCCTGAGCTCTTAACCACTGTGCTACCAGGGCCCCAGGTTCACCAAATGAAGGCAAAAAAGTGAATAGCAAATATTTCTCTTCAGGTAGTGATATACTTCTAAGGAAAAAAAAAAAGAGCAATAAGCAAAAATTAATAATAATAAAACCAATGGTTATAGTAATAATGATACTAATAATGCCTCTTATTGAGCACTTACTACATTCTACCATTGCATTTAATATATAATAAATCACTGTCTTACTTTTTACTGGATGTACCCAAGGATACAAGGCAGCTTGGTTGGGTTGCGAGAAACTATTGCTTTTGACTGGTTGTCTCTCTGAGACTGCTGCTAGTATAGATCAAACTCTCTACCTTCAGAATTGTCTTCAAAGAGCTGCATCTGCCTCTACCCAAACTGAATTCCTGAACTACTCTGATAACCAGAAAGAAAAGTGATGTATAAACATGTTTATCCCCAAATCTCAGATATTAAAAATTTTTGTTTGCTTTTATTGCATAGCTACCAACCCCAGCATTCTCATGGTTGTACCTACCACCTGTTGATCTATTCTACTCCATCTACCACACTGTAGCTGGGTATCTTTCTTCCTGGAATCTTGTTCACTTAGTGTCATTCCATGGTAACTTCTTATACATCCTTCAAAACGCAACTCAAATACCTGCTTTCTGTGAAGTTGTGTTTGACATGTGTTCTCTTCTTCACCCCATCCCAAACAGAGTTCATTGATTTTTCTCCATACATGCACTGTATTCTCACGTATGTATTTATGAGTCTGTGTTTCCCACATAGCTATAAGTTTCTCTTAGGAGCCCTGGTAGCACAATGGTTAGGCATTCTGCTGCTAACTAAAGGTTTAGGTTTGAACCCACCCATCAGCTCCACGAGAGAAAGATCTGGTAATCTGCTTCTGTAAAGATTACAGCCAAGAAAATCCTGTGGGACAGTTCTGTCACCTGGGGTCACTATGAGTCACAATCGACTTGAAGGCATCTAACAATGACATCAACAGTTTCTCTAGTGTAGGGTCCTTGGAGTTTCTTTTTCCCTTCATTTTTAGACCCTATGCCTAGCAAAACCATCATTCAGAAAGAGTTAAATGAATGCTCACTCTTTGCCCTTCCCATGTTCAGAGACCCCACATATTTTATCTGAAAATGATTCTTGATTTTCCCCCATTTATGCTGTCTTATGGAGCCCTGGTGGCGCAGTAGTTAAGAGCTATGGCTGCTAACCAAAAGGTCGGCAGTTCGAATACACCAACTGCTCCTTGGAAACCCTATGGGGCAGTTCTACTCTGTCCTGTAGGGTCACTGTGAGTCTGAAGCAACTCAATGGCAACAAGTTTGATTTTTGCTTTGTACCCTTTAAAAAAAAAAGTAGATCGTTGGTTTTCAAGAATTTTTTTTAAAAACATCATTTTTTCAAGTGACAAGTTTCTAAAAGGTGTGTGTGTACACACACTCACATATAGAGTTAGAAAAAAGCTCTGGATGAGGTGAAGGTGCATAGTTTGGCGGTCCCCCTCCCCCTTTTGGCACTTCTAGAGAACTCCTAGCGCTCCAGTTAGCACAGTTTGAAAACCATTGGACTCATTGCTGCCTTCATTGATGAGTCTCTCCAAATCTTTTTTCACATTCCTACAAAAGAGATCTTTCTAAAACACAAATCTAATTATTTCTTCTACTCAGATTTCCTTAATGACTCCTCATGACCTCACCTCACAATGTGAGCTTCTAGGAAGTTCAAAGTTGTGTCTTGTTCACCTTTATATCTCCAATTACCTGTTATAAGTCATGCTTCGTATAGTCAGATAATAAGATAATGAGGGAACTTTGTATGGTTACATGTCTCTGTCATTACAGTTACTTTGTTTTTCTCATGGGGCAGTATTAGCCTCTCTTATTTAAATCTGTCCCATCCTGCAGGCCCAGTCCACATCTTAACTTTCTTATTATAAAGTCGTCCTTGGCTTTAGAGGCCTTCATCAGTCTCCCTTTCTTTGCATTCTAAAGTAACGTACTCTTTTATAAACAATGACAACGTATTTCATGTACGGTAGGCATTTAGTACAGTGTATTTGTTACCACTTGGTGGTGTAACCTCTTCCTGGGTAATCTTAGCAAAAAATGAAAATCCATAAAGGGTTTCAAATATACCTTCTTATCCAGGAGAACACACTTTGAACAGTTCTCAGGTATACAATTCTGCTTATAATTCGGATTTCTAAATCAGCCAGAAATTAAAATTTAAGTTGATGCTTGAGTACGGTTGTGTGTCAAGACAGATTTGCTTTGTCTCACAACACTTTGTAGGTTGAACGATATATCTTTGTTTTATTTGTGTCTTCTGAAACCAAAATTGGTGTTGAGTCAGCTCATAGCCTGCAAATCAAACAGAAATCTTTGAAAAAGTGCATGAAATTAATTGAAAGTATTAGATGTGATTTTTACCATGTATCACTTTCAGGTTCTTTTTGGGAAAGACAAATAGTAAAGCTTTATAGTCTCACATTAATATTCTGTGGCTATAGGACACTTCCTAGCTGTGTTTCCTATTCCTCATATATTTCTCAGTAAATATGTTCCCCTTGTTACTTTCAGAATTGTTTATAATTACATTGTATATGAGAAGCCATTTTAAAAAAAAAAATCAAATGCTAGTTAGAAAAAAGTATATTTTATTTCTTTAAAATAAAGATGAAAATTCATTTCACCAAGTGATCACTAAATTCTTAAGATTTATTCAGGCTGGAAGACATTTTGTTTATTTTTAATTACATTTTTATTTCTCCAATTGCTTTGTGGCCTTTAATAAACTAACTTGTCTTGGATAAATTGAAACGATCTCTATTCAAATCCAAGGTAAATACCTTCAACATTTCTTACAGGAAGACTTTTCTAGCAGACATCTCCTATACAGTTACATTTTATGTTTTTGATGTTATTGCAGAAGGAAAAGTGGATACTGTGTCTTTAATGGAAAGCAAAAGGTTATCTTTCTCTGGCTTTTGTGTGTATGTGCTGATGTGAATGGAGGCAGCCAGACATGCAATGTGTGCAGAGAGACTGGGGAACCGACTGCGGATCGATAGGAGTGGTGTGAAGTGAATTAATGTGAGGCAGGCAGTCTGTCTGTCATAAGGATCGCAGGGAATGTGGGGCTGCGTTGGTCAGTCACTGCAGGGATCTGCTTCCAATAAATTCAAGCCTTCTGCCTGAAAAGAAACTGTAGCTATCCACATACTGCCTCCTTATTGTTAAGTTTTACTCTATTCAAGGTACATGTGCATAGCAAATGGTTTCCTCTCATATATTTTTAATTAGACCACTGGAAAACTACAGTGGTGAGCAACTGATGAAATAAAAATACCTGGTCTTTAGATTTAGATCCATTTTTCAATCTCAATAGAAATCTGTATTTCTATGAGACTGAAAAATAGAATTTTTGTTAATATTTATAAATACATTGATATTTCTTTCCTGAACCATAACAATATTGTTTATTACTTCCATCTACTCTTCAAATAAAATAATAAAATGATAATGAGCCAGAATGGTTTTATATTCCAGTATTGGTTAAAGTTGCTGTGTTTTAAATGTTACTATATTAAATTTTAACATTTAATATTTGATTATTAAGTTAATCACATGACTCTGAAGTCTTCTGAGTTCATATTATTTGTCATTTCTCACACATTATTAGCCAGTAGGAATAAAATGGTTATAAAGACAATTTACAAGCCTTTGAGGATAAATTTTAGAATGATATATCAGATTTTACTGGTGGGGAAAGGCGAGTACAGTTTTATTCCATTGATTTTAAAAACTGCATTTCCTTATTTACATCGTTTCAGCTGTTTTCTAAAGTGATTAAAAAATATTGCATACAAATGGGAAAGTTTCCTGTATCTAGATCTCTGACAATGAAGAGTGATCTAAGTATTTAGAAATCTAGAGGGCATGAAAATCAGTAATATTCTTCCTTGTCCTATATCTCTCACTTCTGCTTCTCATCACTAAATTCCCTTCACCCTTTTGCTGTCGTGTCCAAACTTACTCAGACCCGTTTTCTGCTCCATTCCATTATTTCCTGTGTTTCCTTCTTATTCACAGCGTAGATAGATAGCTGCCATAGCATCAGCTCTGACTCATGGCTACCTTAGGTACAACAGAACAAAATGTTGCTTGGTCCTGCGTCATCCTCAGGATTGCTGGCATGTTCAAGTCCATTGTTGCAGCTGTTTTGCCATCTAACTCACTGAGGATCTCCTTTGCCCACTGTGGCCCTCTGCTTTACCAAACATGATGTCCTTCACCAGTGATTGATCCCTCCTGCAAAATGTCCAAAGCATTGAGTCAGACACTGTTCTGTTGTGAGCCATAAGGTTTTCACTGACTAATTTCTGGAAGATCTCCTCACTTTTCTTCCTAGACTGTCTTAGTCTGTAAACTTTGCTCAAACCTGTCCATCATGGGTGACCCTGTTGGTGTTATAGCTAACAGTATCACAGCAACACAAAAGCCACCACAGAATGACAAACTGACAGGATGTGGATTCACGGCGTAGAACCCCATTATAGGGACCTGTTGGCTTGCGTGCTGCTGTAATGCTGAACTGGTTTCAGCAGAGTTTCCAGACTAAGACAGACTCGGAAGAAAGGCCTAGTGATCTTCTGAAAATCAACCAGTGAAAACTCTGTGGATCACGATAGTCTAATTTGTAACCGATTCTGAGGATGGCACAGGACCCAACAGTGTTTTGTTACATTGTGTAAGGGGTCACTGTGAGTTAGGAGCCAATTTGATGGCAGCTAACAGTAAAACAGCAACATTGTCTGACATACTATACATTCATTTTTTTATTTTGAGAAGTTTGGGCTTGGGGACTCCCTGGTATTTTAAGTGTCACATCTTTCTGTTAATTTGTCATGTTATTATCTCATTTCCCAAACCACACTTGCTGTTATTTTCTAGTATATTTAAATAACATAATTTGTGTCACGGGGTTGAAGGTATTCAATTCTATTCAAGATGTATTTACTGAACCTTTATGAGATGTTCATCACTCTGCCAGATATTATGAGGATACATAGAATGTAAATAAGTCTTGTTAGATTTTATGATGTGGTTTGACAAATCCACTCCCATACATCATGCACATGAGATAAAAGCAAAATATCATCATATAATTAATTGACAACATTTATAGTCTTATCAGTATACAACAAACTGAGGTTTCCATTTAAGTGTTTTCTAAGTGGACTTTTCATGTTTTCCAGGAATAGTTCATCTACTTTGACAGCAAGGAAGTAATTTTTAACTTTGGAAAGTTTAGGCTTTTTTACCAGGAAGAAAGTAAAACAGTTTTTTTCCAGTCTCTATATTCATTGAATTGAGCATTGTGTTCTCAATTCTTATTAGTGACAATGATGCACTTCCTTCTACAGTATCTTTTTTTTAAAGTTAGGTTCATTGAGGTATAATGTATATACTATATTAAAATTCACCCTTTTTAGTATACAGCTCTATGAGTTTTGGTCAAATGTGTATAAAAACATACCCACCAGTATAATCGAGATGTGGATAATTATTGTCATTCTATAAAATCTCTCATGCCTATTTATAGTCAATCCTCTTACCAAACCCCTAGCATCTGGCAAGCACTGGTTTGGTTTCTGCACTTATAGTTTTGCCTTTTCTAGAATGTCTACCTATTATCATGAGGTAACGTGTAACCAGATACTGTGGAGATTAGAAATAGCCAAGTTACGCCTTGAAATTAAAAAAAAAAAAATTGTATTCGTTATTTTGAAGGTAATGGTTGACATGTTTAGAAGGATTAAATAATAATTTAGCTATTTTTTAAACATCCTATATAGTTTAAAAGGTGAAAATAAAATCATCCATCATTTCCTTAGGACAAGCTGTAGAAATTAGTTTTAAATGATCTGTGCCATTTGGATTTGAGAGTTGAGTATAGTAACTTGGTCTTTCCATTCTCACTATTTCTTACCTTTTCTGTCTACCAGAAAAGGTTAGGATTCTTAGGTAGTTTGTTATCATCACAACTCTCATTTTGATAGGAGTTGGGATATTTAGCTGATCCTAAGTTCAATCCTGGTTCCTGAATTTAGTGTCTGTGTTATGCTGAGCAATTACTTAACCTCTCTGATAAAATGAGGTAAATGTAAATACATTTGTAAACTTTTTTTAAAAAATTTTTTATTGTGAAGGCTTACAGAACAAGTAGTTTCTCATGAAACAGTAGTACACATATTGTTTTATGACATTGGTTAACAACCCCACGACATGTCAACCCTCTCCCTTCTCGACCTTTTTTTTTTTTT
>NW_004443999.1:7040587-7041797 GCF_000243295.1 Trichechus manatus latirostris
CAATTTTTTGTCTGTATTTTCCATGAATTTGTCTATTTTTTCCTCATGTTTGTCAGCTTTTTGCTTCAGCTCTTGGAGAATTCTGAGTGTTAAAGATTTGAATTCCCTATCAGGTAGTTCTAGTGCCTTTTCTTCCTCTGGAAAGTCATCTGATGTTTTATTTTGGACGCCTACTGGAACCATCTTGTCCTGTTTTTGTAAATGTTTTGGTATTGTCTGCTTCCTTCGGGCATTCAGTAGTTATTTTTCTCATTTATTGATTGTAGATTTGTTTGTTTTGTCCCTTTTTTTTTAACTTTGGCTATGTCTGAGCAGGCGGGCTGTGTGTTCTTTGTTCTTTGCTCATCTGTGGGCCCAGTACTTTTTGCCTCCTTCTGCAATTGGCATTGTCAGCCACTCAGATATGGTACGGCAGGGCAGGCCTAGCTGAAGAGGAGTTATTGGGATGGGTTTTTTGTGGCACTTAATACAGCCACCAGGGCAGGTCGGTAATCAGTGCAGGGTAGGTTCCAGTAGGCCATGCCAGTGCTGCTTGGTGGTGTGATGTTAAACACACGGTGCAGGTAGGCAGGATGTAGCGGGGAGATTGTTATGTGTGGAGCTAAGATGGGTATGGGAGAGAGGAGAGAGGAACAGGAGCCGAAAGCATACACACAGACAAAAAAGAATGCTAGGGGAGTTTGCCGTTGGAATGGAGAGATGAGAGACTATGAAATGGAGAAAAACAAAAAGGGGAAGAGGAAGAAAAAAAATAAAAGAAAAGAATGAATAAATAAAAATCAGAAAGGGAAAAGAACAGCAAAGTTCCCAGGGATCCCACCAGTGCAGCTATGACGTCTGGGGAAGTTGTTCTCAGGTATTGCAGTACAGCCTGGCTAGAAGGTGTAGAGGTATACAACGCCAGGTATTTAGAGAACAGAAAGAGAAGGAATATAGAGAGAGATGAGAAACTGAGCAATGAAGAAAGACAAAAGGGGAAAAAGAGGGAAAAGAAAACAAACATATTAAAAAAAAAAAAGAACAAGAAAAGCCCCCCAAAAAACAGAAAAAAAAAAAAAAACAACGAAAAAAGAAATGCTCTCAGGGATCCCTCTGCACGTCTGTGCAAGCCGAGGAAGTAGGTTCTAAGCCACGCAGCACCGCCTGGCCAGAACTGGCCAGAACAGGCTCCCAACTCAAGAAAAGGAAAAGAAAACAAACAAACAATTCA
>NW_004443999.1:7041994-7067417 GCF_000243295.1 Trichechus manatus latirostris
GGCTGGTGGAATCCAAGCAACCGGTGTTTCCCAGACAAGAGACTGTGTCCGCGGGAAGCAGAGGAGGCCGAGTGTGGGTGAAGAAGGGTAGGGGGTGGGAAAGCGTATATCACAAATTACTGGAGCTCCACCACCCCTCAGGAAGAAGCGAAGATGGTGCACGGAGCCAGGTATTTGAGTGAAAGGAGGGGGAGGTGGTGAGAGGTAAGGAAGAAATCAAAAGAAGCGGAAAAAAGCAATATCAGCAGCCAACTAATAGCACTCAGAGAGCTGGCCCGTTCGGGTGGGTGGAATCCAAGCAGCCAGTGCTTCCCGGACAAGAGACTGTGGCTGTGGGAAGCAGAGGAGGCTGAGTGGGTGTGAAGAAGGGTGGGTGGTGGGAAAGCGTATATCGCAAATTACCGGTTGTTTTGTCTCCAGCTGGAAGCTCCGTGAAGCTGCTTTCTTGTACCCCGCTTGTTGGTCTCCGATAGGAGTCCAAGATGGTGGCTCCGCGCTGCATTAGCTTATAGGGGTCCTCTGCATGAATCTCTCCTTGCTCTCTGTTCTCTGTCAGTTATCTCACTCCATTTGGTGCTTGGCTGAGTTGTTTATCTCTTCATTTGATGTTTTAGGGTTTCAGGATCGTTGTTTTCTCTGTTCTGCTTAGTTTTTCAGATCTTTGCTGTGGAGGGATGTCGTGGTGCTTCTGCCTAGAGAGCCATTTTGCTGGAAGTCTCCAGATTTGTAAACTTTATTGTGACAGAAATACCAGCTTTATTGTTTGTGAATCCTCTGATTTTACAGGAAAGGAACATACTAATAATAGCAGTTGTTGGTACCCAAGCTTGTTTCTTAATGTATTTTCCTTGTTTCTCTGATTATTTTCAAAATTATCCAGTGTCAAGGAAAGAAGATTGGGAGATTTCAAGAATTTTATTTTGATTCAGTAATATGAAATAATGACCTTTGATTTTGTATTTAAAGAATAAGTCTCCATTTAGGAATGGGACGTTTACCTTCTTATCTCCTCTTTTGTGGTTATTTTACCCCTAAACCAAAACCAAAACAAACCCACTGCCATCGAGTTGATTATGACTCATAGCGTCCCTATAGGTCAGAGTAGAACTGCCCCATATGGTTTCCAGAGCTGTAATCTTTACAGAAGCAGACTGCCACATCTTTCTTTCATAGAGCAGCCAGTTGGTTCTGACTACTGACCTTTGGGGTTAACAGCCAAGTACTTAACCACCGAGCCACCAGAGCTCGATTTTACTCCTAAGCCAAAAAAAACCCAAGCCCGTTGCCATCAAGTTGATTTCAACTCATAGTGGCCCTATGGGACAGGGTAGAACTGCCCCATAGGGTTTCCAAGGAGTGGCTGGTAATTTCAAACTGCCAACCTTTTGGTTAGCAGCGGAAGTCTTAACCACGATGCCACCAGGGCACATTTTACTCCTAGCCATCTTTAAGTAATTAATAGTATTTTTCTAATAATTTCTATCCTTTATTTTAAAATTTTATTTTGGAAACTCAACAAATGAAAACATTTCTGTAAAGGGATGACTTCGTTACTTTGCATTCATCATAGATCATTGATTTAGAATTGTTAATTTTTTTGTTAGAGCAACTTTGAACAGGTGCTAGTAGTAAGTTGGTGGTGTTCTTCCGCAAATTTAAATCATTAGGGCTTGGACCTGTGTACTCGTAGGTCTAATTCATTAGTAGTGGTTAATTACTAAAGTTCTTCCTCTCCTGATGTGTTTGTAAACCTGAGGCAGCAAGTTTGAATTTGACGTGGAAATGTTTAAGTTAATACATCTTGAAAGGAAAGAAGTTCTTGAATATTTGTAGTTTTTGGTTTTTAAAATATTTGGATGGATCCTATAAATGCAGTTACTGAAATTGTTATTAAGAAGATTTGATTAGAAGATTCAATTCCTAAAATTACTTCTAACAGTGAGATTTGTATATACCTGATTCAGCAGTATCTGTTGCTAATCATATGAAAAATATTGATAGAACCTACTATCCATTGCCAAATTGGAAATAATGTGTAGATACAAATTGTTGTTGTTAGTGGCAATCGAGTCAATTCCAACTCATGGCAACTCGTGTTCCAGACTAGAACTGCTCCATAGGCTTTTCAAGGTTGCGCCCTTTCAGAAGCAGATTGCCAGGCCTGTCTTCCAAGACACCTCTGGATAGGTTCAAACCACCAATCTTTTGGGTAGTAGTCGAGTGCAAACCATTTGCGCCACCTAGGGACTGCAAAATGTATCATCAAAGATGGGGAGATAGGTGTGTAAGGAAAAGACATTTGCATAATGAGCAAGTTCTCAGGTGATTTACAGAATGGAAGCATTTGACCCCCTGATCTAGTCCACCTGCTTGCTTTCAGGGAGGTTCTTTCAGTGTGGTAGTTTTCTAACCTCATGTCTAATTCTTTCATAGAGGGGGAGTGTTGTACTGTTTTGGGGCAGTACGTTTCAGGTCTCTTATTTAGAGGGTCAGTGAAAAAGAGAAAGACCCTCAACAAGATGGATTGGCATAATAGCTGCAACAATGGGCTCAAACATAGCAATGATTGTGGGGATGGTGCAGGACTAGGCAGTGTTTCATTCTGTTTTACATAGGGTCACTATGAGTCAGAACTGACTTGACCGCACCCTAACAGCAACAGCTTAGACCAAGGGCATAAATCCCTCTTTTGTCCTCATCTTTTCTCCCTATCTCCAATTTATAAACAAACTAACATTAAAAAGAATTAAACTTTTAAAGCAGTGCTTCACTTACTTTTTTTCCCCTCCCTCTTTGTAGCATAATTATGTCTAAATCAGCTAAAGTAATTGTAGCAAAAACATGGAAAGAAATCAAATAAAAATATAATTTACTTCAGCATCCTTCTTTAGTTTTTCCCAGATCTTGTTTAGAAGTAAATATAGTCTGTAGCCATGTAAATATATAATTATAAAAAATAGAGCACATGTTAATATTTTGTTCATTAGTTTGTGACTCTTGATAATTTTGGTGAATATGTATATGGATATATCTATTCATATATTTTAAATGATTTGCATTTAGTAAGTAAATTATAGCTTTAAAGGTTTTGGTCCAATTTTAGCTTTTTAAAACTAAACCTGTGCTTCCCATTTGTTTTAGCTGGAGTCACAGCAGAGGCCATTCAGACTATCACTACTGCTCCGGACGCCTCAGGGACAGAAACCAAAGTCCAGGAGGAAGAGCATGACCTTGTTGATGACGACATCACGACCGGTAAGCATGAACATCTTTAACAGCAATTTTGATGGTGCTCTGTTCAATACTGTAAAATGTTTTTTAGGTCAGTTATAGTAGGAGTAAATATGTTGATGGAAAGGATGGAAACTTGTATTGATGGTATGTTTACTTTTGTGAGACGCTTTAGTGTCCTTTTTGATCTCCAGGTGGAACAAAGTGAAAATGTTTATTTGGTCCAGGTTTGCTCACTGTCATATAACAATGAACCTGCTAGCTGCGCAGTTGATTTTCTATAGACCTTCTAATTCAGAGACTAGGGTCATTATTAAGCCTTGAAACATATAAAGGAATAGTCACATTATGTTATGAAAGATTTTCCAATTATAGAGCAAATTGAAGACTACTGAAGTTGTGATAGTAGTATATGTAATATAGGCTGTATAAGGAAACTTAGACACTGTTTATACCTTTACCATAGAAATGAATGCTGCCTTTTAAAATCATATAAATTGTAATAAATACAAGAGATAAATACATTCTTATTTGTATTATCAAGCATGTAGACAAAGTAAACGCACACATACTACATATCTGTATATCTCTCTCTATATATATATCTGTGTTTAGCCTATCTTTTTATAGACTTAAACCAGTTTTAATTACTGGATACCCAAAGATTCAGCTGCAAATTCTTTGAATGCACAGAGGATAAAAACTACTTAATATACCTAACTGATAAACTTATTTTTGGTATAGGTGGTTAAAATGTAAAATCTGACCATATATAATTATCATGAAGCAATAAATATTAACTTAATAGTAATAATTTCAGAAGAAACTTGCCAAGAAAATGCTAAAATTTTCAATAAAGTTTAAAAGGACAAAAGAGAAATTAAAGGAAGGTTTTCTTTTTCTTTTAAAGCTCTATGTGGTGGGTTTTCAAAGCTCTGTATATGTATTATACACTTTTGTGTATGTGTGTTATAATAATTTAAAATTTAAAGGAAGTTCAAGTTTCCATGTCGAGTTGGCCCTGACTCATGGTGACCCCATACCATCCACAATTCATAAGACTTCATTTAAGAACTAAAAGAACTGTTACTACATTTGCTTATAAATGTAAAGACATGATAGTCTCTTGATATAATACGGAACCTGTTGAGAGCTATTTGCTATTGGCTTATTATAATCTGATATCAGCATAGTTTAGCTGAGCATTATCTAACAGCTGTTACCACCTAAATGCCTTTAACATTCTTCTACTGGGAAAAAATTGAGGGAGCCAACTTTCTCCCTTGAAAATTTGCAAAGCCTATGGTAAAAAAACCTAATTCAAACTATATGTCACTCTGCAAAAGACAAAACTATAGACAGTAAAAAGACCAGTGGCTACCAGGTGTTCAGAGTGGCTACCAGAGGGTGAGAGGGGAAGGATATCAGTGGCCACCAGAGGCGGAGGGGGAAAGGATAAAAAAATGGAGTGCAGGGATTTTTAGGGCAGTGAAACTATTCTGTATGATACTGTAATGACAGACACATGGCATTATGCATTTATCAAAATACTAGAACTATACAACACAAAGAGTGAACTCTAATGTGAACCATGAACTTTAGTTAATAACAACGTATCAGTATAGTAACTTGGGAACTCTCTGTACTTTCTCCTCGAAATTTCTGTAAACCTAAAAGTGCTCCAAAAAATAAAGTCTATTAAATAAAACCAAAAAACTGTAGCCTTGTGCCACTGCTGCAAATAAGTAGTTTTTCAGCTTGGTAGCATTTGGTTTTCAGTAAAAATGAGATGATGGTGGTGGCTACTATTTGTTCCTTTTTAATTCTTTTTAATGTATCAGCTCATTGATGAGAAAACAGTCATTCAATTTAAGTGTAAATATAAATGATTTCCAAAAGTTCCAACCTGTCTGAAAGTCATTTAGCCCTTCACAATTGTGGAATTTGTTTCAGTAGCTATTAAAGAAAATAGATTTCATTTGCAGATTTTTTACAACTAATTCTTCTTTTATTCCATTTTCATTGCTTTTCTTACAGTGTCATAAATATGTTTGTTGCTATGTTTTAATTCCCTGCAAAGTTTTAAAGGCCTTCTAGTCTATAAAAGGTAATTGTTTAAGTCATAGAAAAGAAAGAAGTTTCATTTGCGATAGCAGAATAACTCAGTTTGCATTCTGGAATAAAATTTGGGTTTTTGAGCACTCAGGTAAGCTTTGTTAAATCAGTGCATTGACATTTTTTAATTATGCACTACCAAAGCCATGAGACAGCACGCAAGTGTGCTTTTCTTTTATTATTAACCAAGAGGCTTAAAAATGAAAATCTAGTTTGGAGAATCAGTTAATGCTACATAAACTGTGTTTTAATCTGTAAGAAGTTAGGTTAAACATATGTGATGGATGGCTTTTATCAGTCGTTTTTTTTCATTTCATACCACGGGTACTAGAGGCAGGAATGTTCAATATCCGACCAATTTAAATAACTAAAAAAGGCTTCCTTAACATGTCAAAGCAGCTCACATGCTGCAGTCTGTGGATCGTTCGCATTACCTTTCGAGTGTGTGACTTGATTAAGCTGTGGTATAGATTTTTGTGAGGGTTGAGAAGAAAACCATATTTCGTTTCATTGACTAGAATCCTATATAAATTGCATTATGAAAAATATGGTAGATGCATTGAGAGAAACCTGTTTCAAGCACAATAATCTTATTTTGGGGTGACCAGCATTGTCTAGCACAACTGCTACAAAAGGGAAAATTGGCCAGTTTGACCATTTGCTCTGAAACAGCTGATTAATTTTTTTCAGATATTCAAAAGGAATTGCCCTAATAATATCCCCTTATAAAGTAAATAGAAATTTTATCATGACAGAAATATATGCTGATATTTTTGAGTGAATTCTTATTTGGAAGTTGTAATTAGGCTAATGTACATAATTGTATTAATTTTGTTTTTCTAGTAATCCAGGACTTGATTCTTAAAAACAACCTGACCAAGATAACAATTAAAATATGAAGTGCAACGGTTATTTTAGTGCTTTTTCTAAAGGCAGAATAATTGTTAATGGAATTTTCCTTTTGGTTGAGAATGAGTGAAGTGTGAATGTTGTCTTACAACACCCGAATCAGAGCCTCACTGTCTTTGTTAGTGTTTGCCTTATAAAGGTAAAGAAGTATGGGTAAATCTGTATAAATGTTGTCTATGATCAACTGGAACTAATTAAATTCATTTACAATGAATCGTCTTAACTGGAAGAGAACAGCTGGAAAAACTGGAAAGAAAAAATTGAATCTTGATTGAGACAGTTTAAACCTTCACCTTGTCATTTAAAAAATATGCTGCAGCTTCTTTCTATATCTCTCTTTTTACAGCTAATATCTATTGATCGGCTCTACAAAGTACAGCCAGTGTACCTTGGTCAAAACACACACACTGCATTTTGCTTAACATTCTATCTTAAAGTTCATCAAATTCTTTCCTTGAACCACGTTTTAAATCATATATCATAGTCATACTAGCCATTTGGGGGAATTTATCTTGTTATTTTATGTACAAAAGTATTAAACCTATTTTACATATTAATTTTTTAAAAATATTGTACAGTATAAATGGGAAATATGCTTTCTTTTTCAGTGGATTTGCTTCAGGTTTTACAATACTCTGTATATTTAAAATCTGTTTTTAGAACAATAATACTATTTTTTCAAAGTAAAAAGAACAGCATTAAGAGTGTTTCTAGATTATTTATAATTTCAGAATCAGAAAAATATTACTCTATATTATGTTTGCTTTTGCAGGCATACTTTTATTATTATAATTTAAATGCTTATGTTAGATGTATAATCAATATTTATAGACAATATGTTGTTATTTTCAATAAGATATTAATAGTTATATAGCATAATCACAGTTAGTGGAGTAAATCTCACTAAAAACTGACATACATAGCAAAAATTTTTAGACAACAAATCATAATCTAATATGCATTTTTTTAAAGGAGACATTTTGGGTGACTTAGTCATCCTTTGTGTAGTTTTTATTTACTGTCTGGGTGAGGATGAAGCTATCCATTTCCCAAATATTACATTTTAAGACATCCTTCTCCTAATTGTAGGTTAAAAAAAAAAAAAAAGACATCCTTCTCCTAACTGTAGGTTAAAAAAAATTTTGGAAGGGTTTCCTTCACAAACTTGCAAGTATCTCTTTAAGAAGATCACTACTTTCTTCTTACTGCAGTATCCTCCCTCTTGTTCAATATAGCAAGGACACAAACTGACCATATAACAGTGACAAAGGGTCAAGAGTCACTGACATTGTCAAAAACGGACAGCTTGATACTAGATCAGCAGCACAGTTGACAGATTCAGCTACTTACAACAAAAGCAACAATGATATATGGATCAGAATGGGTGTGTTGACTGTACTTGTTTTACTTTTTGAGATAAGTTTTTGTAAAATTGTAGCTACATTTTAATTATTAATTCAGAGGGCAAACATCTCTGCCTACTACAGGTTAATAGATGCTCAGAATAAATGCATTTTACTGTTGCCATATACTTACTGCTGACAAAACTTACGTGTACATGTTCTCTCTCTCTCTCATTTGCATCCTAGAAACGTATGTTTTAAATCTAATTCTTTGTAGTTGTATACGTTCCGGATTTAAAGTTTTAAATTTCTGGGATAACATCCTATTTTATTGTAAATTGAAGTGTAGTTTCTACAAATACACCTTTGCTTTTTCTTGGATTGTGGAATCAATGTTTGTTGTATGAGGGACTACTTTATCTTACTTTCTTATTTTATAATCAAATAAATTAATATTGTTCTTTCTTAGAGAACTTATATGATTGATACCAGTGTCTCAAGACACGTTATTTGATCTTTCAAGTGGAAGGATCTATAAAGCATGATTCAACGTGAAAAGGTCTAGCAATGATTCAAAGTAATACTGTATGCATTATTATTAATAATATGTAGTAATCTTTTTCATGTTCATCCAGTTATTCATTCAATAGATATTTATCAAGGACTCTCATGCTCTGTGCTGTTTTAAATGTTTAGGATATGTCAGTGAGCAAAACAGGCAAAGATATTTGTCCTCGTGGAGCTTACGTACTAGTGGGAACAGAGAGACAATAATGATAATTGTGTGTGTGTGTGTGTGTGTGTGTGTGTGTGTGTAGTATGTTAGTAGTCCTATGGGAAAAACAAAAAATAGAGAAGGGGAATGGAAATTGAAAGTAATACCAACTGAGAACTTACTGTGTACCAAGTACTTTGCACTTGATGCGTACAAAATTTCTCTCAAGTGGATACTAGTATTTTTCCAGATATGTGGATGGGGAAGCAGCTCCTAGAGATAGCCTTGATAGGGTCACATACTTAACCAGTAATGATCTGGGAGTTAAAACTAGGCCCGTCTGATTCCAAAACTTGTGTGTAGTATTAAGCAGCAACCTTCACTGCCTCATGTTCTCAATCAAACTCACTGAGCTTTGGAAGATTTTCATTTTATTTTGAAATATGAGATGATTTCAGTCTACCTTTATTCCTTATGATACCAGGTAATTACTTTTCTGGCTGTCATATTATTTAAAATGCAAACTTATTATGTTTGTCTCCTTTTAAAAAATTATCACTTATTTTTCCACTTTCAGCCATTATTTAGGACAACTGTGATATAAGACTCAAGTATTTTTTCATTACTTAACAGTTATTTTGTTTGTGTGCATGTGAAATGTAATGTTCATTGTTCTGTCTAGCTTTTTGAAGTCATCGGTATAAAACTGACACCTTAGCATACATTCATACACTAAAGAAGGACTTCTAGTCTGAGACTAAATATTGATTTGTGCTTTTACCACTTACTGAAGGCCCTATTCATAAGATGTTTATACATTTATTCTGACTGAAAGACAGGAAATTTAACCTGTTAAAGTACAAATAAGCTCCAAATCAGAAGTGATTTCTTTGCATAAGACTTCTACCTGCCCCCTTTGCTTTTCTCACTCTTTAGCTTATAATTAAGAGTCTAAAAAGTAGCACTAAATCTATGTGAATTTTAAATCATTAGTTTAAATTGTCACTATCCTTGCT
Organism: Trichechus manatus latirostris; assembly: GCF_000243295.1. Lineage (NCBI taxonomy): Eukaryota > Metazoa > Chordata > Mammalia > Sirenia > Trichechidae > Trichechus > Trichechus manatus. Next base: position 7,051,324 of record NW_004443999.1, read on the forward strand.
TTTTACCTCAGAATGTTAACTGATACAAAATACATGAGTTCACTATATTGAAGCTCTTGGATAATTGTAAATTACTAAAGCTGTGGTTTATTTACCATACCGCTTTCATGAAAACATATGTTAAGAAAAATGGAAGTATGTATTTCTTTGTTTTCTGAGTGAAGTATTTCATTCCAAATAATTTACCTTTCTATACTTTTTATTTGAAAAAAAATATAAATAAAAATATTTCTGTCTTGTTGTTTAGTGTTTAGTGCTCTGCTTTAGATTTTTGTTGTTGGTGGAATCTTAAGTACAATATTTCTAAATACGGTGTTTGAGAGCTTCTGGCATACATATTAAAATACAGCAAAAATGATGGCTTTTAGTCATTCATTGTATTTTCTCTCTGGGTGATTTGTTTTACTTTTCCTATGATTTTAACTAACACTTACATGCTAATGACTATCAAATCTATAGCTCAAACCTAGGCTTCTCTTATGAGTACCAAATTCATATATTCTGCTTCTGCCTGAATGTCCCATAGTTACCTAAATACCAATTCCAAAATGAGTTCATATGTCTTCCTCATCTCCTTTTATACTTATACCTCAGTTAAAGGTATCACCAATGGTACCGTTAACTACCCAACAGCCCAAATTAGAAACCAAGGAACAATTCTAGCTTTCCCAACTTCCAACAAGTTCCACATGCAGTAGGTACCAATTGTTATAAAATGTACCTCTTAACTATCTCCCAGTGATTGTCCTCGTTTCCATTTCCACAGATACTAGCTAGGTCCAGACTTTTATTTTCTCTTCTTTGGATTATTATTATGTTCTCCTGTAACCAGCTGTCTGTCTCTATTCTCTTGCCCTCCTCTAGTTCAAGTCTTGCATTACCCTGAGAGTTTCAAAAGTCAGCTCATCCTCCTTCACCTTCATTAAACCCAAAACCCAAATCCATTGCTGTCTAATCAATTCCGACTCATAGTGACCCTATAGGACAGAGTAGAACTGCCCTGTGAAGTTTCCAAGGCTGTAATCCTTATGGAAGTAGACTGCCACATCTTTCTCTTGTGGAGCAACTGGTAGGTTCATACCGCCAGTCTTTCAGTTAGCAGCCAAGTGCTCAACCATTGTGCCACCAGGGGTCTTTTGCCCTCATTAACTGCTTCTTAGTGGCTTACCATTATAATTTCATTTTACTTGGATCCACAATCAACATCCATGGAAGCAGCAGTCAAGAAATCAAATGATTTATTGCATTGGGCAAATCTGCTGGAAAAGACCTCTTTAAAGTGTTAAAAAGCACAGATGTCACTTTGAGGACCAAGGTGTGCCTGATCCAGCCATGGTACTTTCAATCTCCTCATATGCATGTGAAAACTGGACAATCAATAAGGAAGACCAAAGAAGAATTGATGACTTTGAATTATGGTATTGGCAAAGAATATTGAATATACCGTGGACTTCCAGAAGAACAAACAAATCTGTCTTGGAAGAAGTATAGCCAGAATGCTCCTTAGAAGGGAGGATGGTGAGACTTCATCTCACATACTTTGGACATGGTATCAGGAAGGATCAATCCCTGGAGAAGGACATCATGCTTGGTAAAGTACCTGAAACTCATAAAAACCCCTTGCTATTGAGTCGCTTCCACCTCATAGCAACCCTATGAGTTGGTAAAATACAGGGTCAATGAAAAAGAGGAAGACCCTCAGCGAGATGGATTGACACAGTGGCCGCAACAATGGCCTGAAACATAGCAACGATTGGGAGGATGGCACAGTACTGGGCAGTGTTTCATTCTATTGTATATAGGGTCACTGTGAGTCGGAACTGACTTGATGGCACCTTTCAACAACTCGGGCTTTCCATTCATCCTAGCACAAAATCCAAACACCTAAGCAAGATATCTAGGGCCCTTCCAGGACTGAACCCGTCTCTCCTTCATCACCTGCTATATCAATACTGAACTTTGTTTCCCCACAGTAACCTACTCTTTCATGACTTACTTTTCATGAGCCCCTCCATCTAGTTGGTATGTTCTCAACTCTCTCATACATGTGGTGAAATTCTGAGAGTTCCCTTCAAACCCAGTGTGAGTGTCACCATCTTCATGAAGCATTCTGGACCTCTTTACCTGAGGTCTCAGTTTGTTGTGTGCACTTCTACTGTTGCACTCTGTAATATTGCTAGTGACCATCTCACTTGCCCTCTGTGAGTCATATGTGGGCAAGTGACTTTTATCTATTTGTATTTCTAGTACTAGAATGCTGCCCTAGTATATAGTATCTTCTCAATAAATGCTTGTTGAATGAATGACTGAGTTAGTGAAGCCATTAGATTACCAACTCTTTCAAATAGCACTCCTGATAATACTGTGTCTTCTTAATCATCCTCTCCTTTTACTCAGTGGGTATTTAATGCTCAGAAAGTGTTTGTCACACATTAGTAAAAGAATAAAACCAGAAACCCACTGCTGTTGAGTCAATTCCGACTCATAGCAACTATATAGGACAGAGTAGAACTGCCTTATAGGGTTTCCAAGGCTATAAATCTTTACAGAAGCAGACTGCCACATCTTTCTCTTGTGGAGCCACTAGTGGTTTCCAACTGCTGATCTTTTGGTTATTAGTTGAGTGCCTTAACCACTGCACCACCTGTACCCAGGTCTCCTTTTCAATCCAGGGAAATACATAAAAGGTGAAGAAAAGACTTTGCTATTTTCTTAAGAGATAAACATAGAGATTCACTATAAAGATAATTTTATATGTTTCTAGGTAAGATTAGAATTATTATTTTATATTCATATAAAACCACGTGCACAATACACCAACACATATAGACAACATTAGGTCACAAAAGTGTAAGGCATGATTTTCAGATTAATCTTATATATTCCTTTTGCTAAATTTAACCTAATTGGACAAAGCAGAAATACTTAGTTGGATAAGAATTATGAGCAATGTTGGACAAAAAGCCTTCCATGTGAGTGAATAACCTTCACAATGAACTTAAAGTTTGGCCTTTTGTGAGCTGTGTAATGGTACCTTGTGGATAACAGTGAATTGCATTAGATTGTGGCACACTATTATATATCTGTATATTACATGAATTGCCCTTATAATTGATATCAAACCCATATGACCAAAAGTTGTAATTCACAAAAGTAATGACAACAGTGTCTCATATTTCACAGACTTTATGTCATACCCATGAGTGATTACTTTTACTGTGCAAACCATGGTAAAGGGAAAAAACAGGTTTGAAACTGATGTGGGGTTTTGAAGGATTCTTCTTATTGATACTTTATAGTCACCTTTAAAACACAAAATAGATAATTAAATTGACTAGCATCCTTGAATTTCTCCATGATTTCTTGGATTAAAATTAATTGTCAAGCATGAAGTCTTTTACTTTTCATTTGAATTCTTCAATAAAAATGAAATATTTGAGGTTAAGACAATCATGAACCTGAATGCATTTTTTCCTCATGTGATAAACTAGAAAGAGGAGTCCTTCCTTATATGCAGGATAGAAACCACACAAGAATACTTTTTCATATTTTTTAAAAAACCATATAACCTAAATAAACATGGGTGAATTAATTGAAGTAAACCTAGTTTGGAAGTATTCAGGGAGGCTGAACCAGCTATTTTCTCTTTGTTTTATTTTATTTTTTTTGTATTTATCTTTTCTTGTGTGGTTAGCACTACTTCAGAGAAGTGTGATGAATATTCATTTTAATTCAACAAAAACATTAATGAACACCTTGTATTTTTCAATCAGCGCATTCTATGGAGGATTTAAGAAAGCAGTCTGGTTGAGAAGCTGATGGTCTAATTTCAGATATAGGCTGTATACTCACACCCCCCCCCCACACGCACACATGTGCACACACACACACGTACACCAGACATACATGTCCACATAATAGATAAGAACCCTGGTGGCACAAATGGTTAAGTGCTGGGCTGCTAACTGAAAAGTTGGCGATTTGAACCTACCTAGTGGCACTGTGGGAGAAAGGCCTGGCAGTCTGCTTCAGTAGAGATTACAGCTATGGGCTGGCCCTCTCTGTCACATAGGGTCCTTATGAGTCAGAATTGACTCAATGCACACAACAGCAGCAAGAGGAGAATTCACAGTAGTGAGGATTAGTTAAAGGTGGGAACTATGTTAGAGGTAAGCCTGCATTTGTGACAGAGGTGGAGAGATGTGGGAAAAGCTTTTGAGCTAAAGCTATTGTTAGTTTACAGACTTAGAAACCAAGAACCTGTGGAGGAGAAGACAGAGAAAGGCCTTGCCGGAGCATCATCTGGGAATGAGGATCTGTACTGTCAGGTCAGGCATGTTGGTTTGTAAAGCAGCGATTTTACATCCTGTACTATATTACTTTAAAGCGGTGTGTATTATCAAATAGGTATAGAAGAGATTTAAAATGTTGATGAAATGTATTGGCTTTGTTCATGATGTACTTAATTCCACTTCCATCATTTTTCCTTTCATTGAACAGATATTTTTGAGTATTTGCTAGATATTGAGCAATTATTGGAGTCCCTTGGGTGGTGCAAGCAGTTAAAGCACTTGGCTGCCAACCAAAAGGTTGGAGGTTTGAGTCCACCCAGAGACGTCACAGAAAAAAGCCCTGATGATCCTCTTCCAAAAAATCCACTGACAACCCTATGGAGTACAGTTCTACTCTGACACTCACGGGGTCACCATGAGTCTGAATTGTCTCGTTGGCAACTTTTTTAAAAAAATTTTTTTTCGAGCACTTACTAGATGCTGACTATAGAGTGGAAATTATGTGTAAAGAACAAGATGACTGGTTGTGCATATTGTTTGTTGGGAAATTTATATCTGAAAAACTATTATTCTTAATTCATGTTACCATTCCATATGTATAAGAGTGAATCTATAGATTTCATAGGAATGGAAAAAAAATTGAAACAGATTCAAATCAATTGGGAAAGAGCTGGTCTGCATTAGTAAATGTATAATTAGAGGATTTTAAAGTGAGTACATTGTAGCTCAGGCTCTAGAGTCTCACTGTTTGTGTTCAAATCTCAGCTTTCCTACTTACACGCTATGTGGCCTTGTGCATGTTACTTTACCATGCCAAGCCTCCAATTTTATCATCTGAAATACGAGGATAATAAGACTGTTGTGAGGATTAAATGAGATGATGCATGTAACCTTCTTAGCAGTGGAACTGGCATGTTGTTGTTGTTGTTAGGTGCTGTCGAGTCAGTTCCAACTTATAGTGACCCTGTATACAACAGAGCCAGACACTGCCTGGTTCTGCGCCATCATCACGATTGCCAACATGCTTAAGCCCATTGTTGCAGCCACTGTGTCAATCCATCTCCTTGAGGGTCTTCCTGTTTTTTGCTGACCCTCTACTTTACCAAGCATGATGTCGTTCTCCAGGGACTGATTCTTCCTGATAACGTGTCCAAAGTATGTGAGATGTAGTCTCGCTGTCCTTGCTTCTAAGGAACATTCTGGCTGTACTTTTTCCAAGACAAATTTGTTCGTTCTTTTTGCAGTCCATGGTATATTCAGTATTCTGCAGCAACACCACAATTCAAAGATGTCAATTCTTCTTCGGTCTCCTTATTCATCCTCAAGCTCTCACACGCATATGAGGCGATTGAAAACACCACGGCTTGGGTCAGGCGCACCTTAGTCTTCAAGGTGACATCTTTGCTTTTCAACACTTCATTTTTTTTTTTTTTTACATATGAACACTTTTTTTTAAAATTGTACTTTAGATGAAGGTTTACAGAACAAACTTCTCATTAAAAAATTATTACACATATTGTTTCATGACATTGGTTACCAACCCCACGAAATGTCAACACTCTCCCTTCTCGACCATTCGTTCCCTATTACTAGCATTCCTGTCCCCTCCTGCCTTCTAGTTCTTGCCTCTAGGCTGAGTGCCCCTTTTGTCTCGTTTTGTTTTATAGGCCTGTCTAATTTTTGGATGAAGGGCGAACCTCAGGAGTAACTTCATTACTAAGCAAAAAGAGTGTCTGGGGGCCATACTCTCAGGGTTTCTCCAGTGTCTGTCAGGCCAGTAAGTCTGGTCTTTTTTTGTGAGTTAGAATTTTGTTCTACATTTTTCTCCAGCTCTGTCCGGGACCCTCTATTGTAATCCCTGTCAGAGCAGTCAGTAGTGGTAGCCAGGCACCATCTAGTTGTGCTGGACTCAGTCTGGTGGAGGCTGTGGTAGTTGTGGTCCATTAGCCCACTTTTCAATGCTTTAAAGAGGTCTTTTGCAGCAGATTCGCCCAATGCAATGCATCTTTTGATCTCTTGACTGCTCCTTCCATGGATGTTCATTGTGGATCCAAGTAAAATGAAATCCTTGACAACTTCAGTCTTTTCTCTGTTTATCATGATGTTGCTTATTGGTCCAGTTGTGAGGAGTTTTGTTTTCTTTATGTTGAGATGTAAGCCATACTGAATACTGTGGTCTTTGATCTTTATCAGTAAGTGTTTCAAGTGCAAGCAAGGTTGTGTCATCTGCATAATGCAGGTTGTTAATGAATCTTCCTCCAATCCTGATGCCCCGTTCTTCTTCATATAGCCCAGCTTCTCAGATTATTTGCTCAGCATACAGATAGAATAGGTATGGTGAAAGGCTACAACCCTTATGCACACCTTTCTTGACTTTAAACCACACAGTATCCTCTTGTTCTCTTCGAACAATTGCCTCTTGATCTATGTACAGGTTCCTCATGAGCACAAGTAAGTGTTCTGGAATTCCCAGAACTAATTTATGAATTATGTGTAAATCAGTTTTTCTGGGTGACTTGATGGTGTTTATTCTAGGTAGTTTGACTATTTCTTCCAGATATTAATTACATTATTAATTTACTAGACAAATTTACACTTCATAGATAGAGAAATAAGCTGCATCCAAACTCCCATCCACGTTTTCAGAAATTTTGAAGAAGTGGAGCATGAAATATTGATGAATTATTATATTTTATTAACTACTTTTTTTGTTGGCTTCTAGTCACCGTATTTATTGTCTGAGTTGTATCTGACCTAGAAGACTGAATCCTTTGATGAAATAGAAGTAATGAGAGCCTTAAAAGAAAATAGTATTTAGTTATACTTAGAGTCTCTAAGGAAGAGTTAATTTGTATATTTAGGTACTGATGTTCAGCCAGTGCTGATCAGTGAGGAATGGGAAAGAGGGAATGATACAGAAAAGCTTTCTGAAGATTCTAATATGGCCATTTATTTGAGAGTCACTGCTAGACTTGGGAAAGCATGTTTTGAAAAACTGTAGACAAGATGGATATTGTCCACAGGGAAAGACACTTTAAAAGGCAAGAATACCTAAAAGGATAAAGGAGAAACTTCACCATGTGATCATTAATAATCTTGCCAAGAAAGAAATAGGGGAAACTTTTAAGGCAGCCCTTGTACTTGCAAAAGATGCTTTCTTATTAGCTCAGTTTTTAAAAGGGTGTGTTCAGAATAGATCAAGGGAGCACGTAACTAAAGGTAAGAGTCAAAGGTGACATGAATAATGTCACCAAGTTCAAGCCAGAATGAGCTGGAGACAAGCAGAGAGTATGTTTCCTCCCTTCCTAGCTGTGTTCCAAATAAGAGCAAGACCAAATTAGAGAGAGATCCAATATTGGTGTAAGACAGTGTAAGATAGAAATGGGGGCAGTCACTAAAAATGCTCAAAGGATTTGAGTAGAAGAGAGTAGTGAACCTAGGTATTTTAAGTTAGTTTTCCTCTAATATCTAGTGATCTTTATCCCAGGGTAATGAAAACTTGCTGTATGATAATAAAATCACTATTGGTTGATTTAAAAAAAAAAAAAAAGACACAAAAAAGTCTGCAGAAGGGCACAAGTCTTTATTTTTAAAAACGGGGGAAATGAGATCTGAGAAACTCTTAACTGGTTAGTGTAATATCCAGATATACCAAAAATCTGCAGTGGATTATTAAGTATGGTTAGCATTTTGAAGAAGAAATGAGAATTAGTACAGGTGCCCTGAGCCTTACCACATGCTTGAATTTTATCACAGTGTTTCACTTGTGTTGATTTTGTTACCATTCCTCACCTAAGAGAATTTTGGTAATTCGGTATAAGATGTGTACCGTTCATCATAAAATGACATTTATACTCTTCTGTCGGTTTTCACTGCATACAACACACAATAAAACGCGCGGTCATTCTTCTGTTCATGGAAAGCTGTTTTTCATGATGAATTTGGAATTTTTTAGAATTTGATTCATTACTTGTTACTATCATTACTTGCACTAGCATCATTGCTGACATCTTACTCCTTATCATCTCCTGATGAGTTTATCCACTGACTTGGGGTTTAGGGAAGAGGACTGCTGAAAAATAGGAAAGGTCTATAAAGAAAATCACAACAGTGCAGCCCAAGATTCAGCAGGACAATAGGTAAACATGTCTGTAGTAATAATTGCTGCTACTCTGTTATACCTCCAAATATCTATGGTCACCACACAATGCCTCTTCAGTACTTGTGATACTAAGGTTTCTGATTCTCTCATGTATATTCACGTGGAATTTTTTGTACATTCCAGTAAAGTAATGGTCTTTCAGAGAGCCTGGCTTGGATCACAGCACACTTTGTACTGTTAAACGTGCAGAACGTGGTGTTTACTCTTGTAACTCAGTGACACGTATGACAGATGTCTGCCATGTAGAAGCATGTGTCCTCAGTGTAGCCAGACTAAACGGTGTATATTCACCAGGCCTAGGAAAGTCCCTGTGAGGGGTTTGTGACACACTGGTTGAGCATCTTTGAAATTGAAGGAATTAGCCAGGCAAAAAGAGGGGGAGGGAAAGGCTTTCCAAGCAGTAGTCAAGTTTTGGGAGGGGGAGAGAGCAAGAGGTGGTATAACCATTTTGGGGAAAGTCTAAGTGGTTCACTCTAAATGTAGTATGGCATAGAGGTAGGGCCAGGGCTGGCAAGAGATGAATCTAAAGGGGAGGCCAGATGGTGAAAGGCTCTGTAGGTCAGGCTGAGCTGCCTTCTCCTTCTTCAGGGGAAAGCCAGGCTCCAGTACAGTTTCAAACCAGAGAAGATTTGATCTGATTTGCCAGTAGTCAAAAAACTCTGGCTGTAGGTGCCAAATATATTGGGGGCAACACTGGCAAGTGGGGATACACAGTTAGGGGGAGCAAGGAAACAATTAAGGAGGAAGTTGTTGGAGTGGCCCAGGTGCCAGCTGATGAGGGCCTGAACTAGGGCCCTGTAAGTGCGACTAAGTAGATGGAAACAGAAGATAATAAAGAGCTACATTTAATACTCTTTTCTTAGAATCGTATTTGTTTATGCTTGTTTAAAACATTCTGATTATTTAAAGTCCTCTAGGTTTCCAAGTGAAGTAAGTGAACTATTACCTAATATCATGAATGTAGTGTAGAGTTAATATACTACACACTAATATGTGTAGTAATGTGTCATGTAAAAATTTTTTCTTTACTCCTCCCCCACCTACCCCTATTTTGCTGTATAGTACCTTATAGTTGAAAAGAATATTCATAATTTAGTAGCTAGATTCTAGCCCAGTCTTTTATTCAGTGCAAGAAATTCCTCATACCACATCACTGAACATAAAACTTACCCAACCTCTGTTTGCTCACTGTGTTGATTTTCTATTGGTGTGTAACAAATTACCACAAATGTAGTGGTTTGAAACAACCTGTGTTTACTATCTCTCAGTTTCCATGGGTCAGGAGTCTGGGCACAGCTTAGTTATCTCCTCTGCCTGGGTCTCACAAGGCTGCCGTCAAGGTGTTGGTCAGGACTAGGTCTCACGTGAGGCTTGGGGTGCTCTTTCAGCCTCACATGGTTTTTGACAAAATTTATTTCCTTTAGGTTGTAGGACCGAGGTCCTCAGTTCCTCGAGGTTATCTGCAGTTGCCTGCCACAGAGTCTTCTCCATAGGCATTTCATATCATAGCAGCTTTTTCTTCAAGGCTGGTGTGTGCTAGCAAGACAGAGGCTTATATATATATGCTAACCTAATCATGAGACTGCCATATAGCATAACCTACATAATTATTAGTGTGACATCCCATTACCTTTAGAGTCACTTTAGGGTGCTTCCACCACATGCACACGTATGCATTTGTGGGGCTCTAGCCATGTTTTGGCATGTGTGTGTATGTGTGTGTGTATCTCCATCCATGTCATTTCCTTGCCCTTCAACAGCTTCTCATAAGACCTAATTTCTAGACTCATTCTTCTCCTGGTTATCTGTACATACTTCAGTTTGTCAGTGATACTCCTTAGATTTTGTCACCCAGACCTGACCACACTACCACTAGCAGACCAGCGCAAGTCGTATGGAGCTATTGCTCTCCTTTATCTGGTTACTCTAATTCTCAAATACCATTAGTTTTCTTCAGAAGGCATCCCACATTTTTGACTGCTGTGAGTTCTGTTATTACCTAAACTGTCAGTTTTTACATGAAATGCTGTTAATTCAAGTCTCCCTGATTTAGAATCAGGACTTGATATTTATCCTTTTTGATTTTTATCTTGCTTTTGGTTTTGGCTCATCATCCAAACTGGAAATCTTTTCTCTGCCATCAGTGTATTAGTTATTCCTCTCAGTTTTGTGTCTTCTGTGAGTGTGATGAACAAGTCTTCTATGTTGTTATGTGTTAACTAGTCCATTGCAGACTAGGCCCCAAGGAGACTCCTGCACCATGTGGATAGAGAGCCACCCCACCTGGTCATCTGCCCTGACATCACTGGGTACAATTTTCAACTCAGTACAAACCAGCCCTTTTGCAGTGTCACCCAGCTGAGATTTCTCCATCTCGTTCACAGTAATCCTGTAAGAAATTTCTTCAGATGCCTTGCTGAATCAAGAATGTATTGCAGAGCCCCTGATGGAGCAGGAGAAAAGTGGGGTACAGAACTCAAATTCTAGTAAAAAGACCAGACTTAATGGTTTGACTGAGACTGGAGGGAACCCAGAAGAGATGGTCCCCGGACTCTCTCTTAGCCCAAAACTAAAACCATTCTCGAGGCCAACTCTTCAGACAAAAATTAAACTGGACTTTGGGACATAAAATGATGCTTATGAAGAGTGTGCTTCTTAGCTTAAGTAGATACATGAGACTAAATGGGCAGCTCCTGTCCGGAGGTGAGATGAGAAGGCAGAGAGGGTCAGGAACAGGTTGAATGGACACAGGAAATCCGGGGTGGAAAGGAGGAGCGTGGTGTCACAGTATAGGGAGAGCAACCAGGGTCGCATAACAATGTGTGTATAAATTTTTGTATGAGAAACTGACTTGAGTTGTAAACTTTCACTTAAAGCACACACAAAAAAAGAATGTATTGCATTTATGGACAGTATAGGAGTAAAATAATAGTTTTTTTAATAACAATAATGAAATGGCCTTTTATTTGAAGTAAATGTTCTTTTTCTATTGACTTTAGGCAAATTACTTATAACAAATTTAAACAGAAATAGAATACATGACTGTTTCATATATTTCAGTGTACTTTCCAAATAAATGCTTATTTTAGTGCTAAATATCATCCTTTCTGATAGTTCTCTGAGATTTGACATTTAAATGTACCAGTAATTATTTAAATATTTTATAGATTATCAGGAAATGTTCTTGAAAAGGGTTGTATTTCTGTACTGTATTTAGTTTCCACATATATGTGTATATTTTTTGTATAGAAGATTATTCCACTAGTGGTTAAAGAGAAATGTTAGTGTACTTTCTGTTCGAGTGAAGTTACTGTGGGTTCAAAGAATATCTGAGGATCTTAGGTATTCAGTGAGGATTTTTCTTTTTTTTACTTTGGGCTCTATAGATTCTATAGACTCATAGTGACCCTATATGACAAAGTAGAACTGCCCTATAGGGTTTTCTTGGCTGTAATCTTTTTTTTTTTTTTTTGATATATACATATATATATTGTACTTTATATGACGGTTTACAGAACTAGCTTCTCATTAAACAGTTAGTATACATATTGTTTTATGACATTGGTTACCGAACCCACGACATGTCACCACTCTCTCTTCTCAACCATGGGTTCCCTATTACTAGCTTTCCTGTCCCCTCATGTCTTCTAGTCCTTGCCCCTGGGCTAGTGTGCCCCTTTAGTCTCATTTTGTTTTATACGCCTAATTTTTGGATGAGGGGTGAACTTCAGGAGTGACTTCGTTACTGAGCCAAAAGGGCTCCCGCGGGCTACACTCTCGGGTTTGCTCCAGTCTCTGTCAGGCCAGTGAGTCTGGTCTTTTTTGTGAGTTAGAGTTTTGTTCTACATTTTTCTCCAGCTCTGTCCAGGACCCTCTATTGCGATTCCTGTTAGAGCAGTCAGTGGTGGTAGCCAGGTATTATCTAGTTGCGCTGGACTCAGTCTAGTGGAGGCTGTGGTAGTTGTGGTCCATTAGTCCTTTGGACTAATCTTTCCCCTATGTCTTTGGTTGTCTTCATTCTCCCTGCTCCCGAATGGGGTAAGACCAGAGGAGTATCTAAGATGGCTGCTCACCAAAATAATAGGTTTTTTAAAAATTTTGTTATCGTTTAAACTACAAGCATATAAAGAAGTTTTGAATCATTCTTGAAATGCATTAAGTAATACTGGAGGTATATAATTTTCTAATTAGCAAGCAACAGCAGGAATCATTTTCAGGATTATCAGGCATTACCTGGAAAGTTATTGACTGGATGATTGTCGTGTGAAAGAGAAGAGAGAAATAAATTTCTGCCCGTGAGTGTCAGGAAGTTATGCACATCTCAAAAAATATGTAAGAATTTCTGTTTCTGACTTGGCATGCTGTGATTTTCATGACAGATATTTATTGATGAAGTATTTATAAAAATGTATAAATGCTTGGTTTAAAACTTTTACACCGTGTGTTACTGTTTTTGAAATGGGCACAAAACAAAAACCTGTTGCTGTTGGGTTGATTATGACTCATAGCAACCCTGTAGGACAGAGTAGAACTGCCCCATTGGATTTCCAAGGCTGTAAATCTTTATGGAAGCTGACTGACACATCTTTCTTCCCCGGAGTAGCTGCTGGGTTCCAATAGCCAACTTTTCAGTTAGCAGCCGATCACTGAAGCACTAAGTTGGCACCAAGGTATAGTAAAACAGGTAGATATAAGATATGTTCATATATTATATTCTTTTAAAATGTCACTTAAAAGAAAAAAAAAACTTGGTTTGGGGTAGACAAAAAAGAATCCAGTCCCCTCTGGTATTAAAGTTTCGATCCTTTTTGGTATTTAGATATTTGCAGTTGTGATTCATGATGGAAATAAAGGACCTTACGTATTTATAAACATACTACTTTTCTGAGAATAATTTTCTTTAAATATGAGATACTTTCTTTAAGCCTCAAGAGTTTAATTTTAAATGAAAAGAAGAAAATGTAGAAACTAATTGAAGGCTTTGTGTAGTCATACAGCCTACATAGAACATTTTATTTAGTGGCTAAAGCCAAACTTAACAGATTTTTCCTTATTCTCTTCCAACTGGAGTTGATTCTTTTTGAAGTAAAAGCAACAGGTGCAGTAATGCAGTACTTTCATCTCTGGCCAGGATTCACCTAAATTTTGGTGAAGAGTGAAATGTACAACAAATGAAACCATCTGCCACTCCCAACCAACTAGCCTCTGACCCATGGTGGGGACAAAGAGGGTGCCCCATGAGTCTGCCCCTGGACAGAGCTCCTGCTGGCCCTCATTTCAGAGGGTTAGGGCAGATTCTGTCAGCACACATTTTGGGATGTGATTCCCTCCCCAGCCAGTCATACAGAGATCAAAAAAGCTTTTAATTTGCGTCTAATTACTTCTTGAAAAGCCATCCACCACATCCAGCAATAGCTATTGTATAAAAACAACCACGCAAGTACATGCTTTTTTGAAATCTGAAACAGATTTAACCTCTTCAGATGCGAAACATGAGGATATGCATTTTTTTTGCATCTTTCTTTATCTCTTCTCCATAAAATTATAACTAAAATATAATATGAATAGAAAGGATTATTTTATTTTACTACTGACACTTCGTAATAATTTTTTAATTCATTGAAATAAACTTTTCAAGTAAAACTTTTAAGAAGAGGATTTAGTGCATTTGTCAATGAGAATTATTATGTCAGCTCATAACTTCAAGTTAAAATAATTTGATACCATTTTCTTTGAGACTGTTTTTATTGGAATTTTGATAGGATCATAATTGTTACCAGTGTATTAATTTTGGGGGGAATTTTTAAAGTTTAACAAAAATATCATTAAGTATCCTGTAGTCAAAGGTAACTGTTCTCAAACCTGTGACTGATAAACATCTGTCACACAACAAACTTGCATACACAATTTGTCCTTTGTCAGATTTATGAGTTGACATCTGTTTGAATGACAGATGTCAGTGCAGTTAAAATGCAATTTAATTTGAGAGTGGCAATGTAAAAGAGGTTCACGTTTTAATCATTTGCATTTGAAAAACAAATGGAGCTATTGCCATTAGTATAATTGGCCCTTTCCTTGGTGAAGAAGCATGAGCACACAAAACTTGTCACTATTTGGATCAAGCTTTTTATGGTATGACCTGGAAAGTGATCTCAAAATTAGTCATTGTGACCATTTTGTGAGCCATTGTGACCAGTCAGATAAAAAAGTCTATTGATTAGCAGTGGCTGACATTTCAAAATGGCCATGTAGAAAAATGTTATTGGCTTTATTAATGTTTCTCATCAGCTGTAATCACCAACAAGTTTAAGTAAAAATGTCACATGCTGAATCTGTTTAACAATTCTCTATTGTAAAATTTTAAACAAGTTTTATAACCTCTAATTTTGATTAGTGTACTAAAAATGCCACTTTATCAAATCATTGTTAATGAACTTAGAAAAAAATAGAAGAAAAATAAGTGAAAAAGTAGCTTGAGGATTAGACTTAGGCTTTGAAGGATTTTGATTTTTTTTTTTAATTGAGGTGAATTCACATAACATAAAGTTAACAATTAAAAATGAACAATTTTATTTGTTTTTAAGAATAGAAAGACATTAAGAGCTGTTCTATTACTGTTCAATGGCTGATATGGTTAAACATCAATGTAAAATGAAGTAACCTGTAAGTTTCTAGTCAGACAAAATTCCGAGAGATACTTAACATTTGCATTTTAATAACCAGCATGATAAAAATAAGGCTATTTCAGAAAAACAGTGTATGATGATGACATTGAAGAAGAAGATGATGATGATGATGAACAAAAGAAAATCTAGATTTGCTTGAATTAATGTTAAGGAACTCAGCAAGCACTTTAAATGAAAAACCAAACACCAAAACCAGTTCCCGTCAAGTTGATTCCAACTCATCGTGACCCTATAGAACAGAATAGAACTGCTCCATAGGTTTCCAAGGAGCAGCTGGTGAATTTGAACTGCTGACCTTTTGGTTAACAGCCAAGCTCTTGACCATTGCACCACCATGGCTTCTTAAAATGAAAGTATATGCTAAAATTTCTATGTCATCATAGTTTTATTTTGCTTGCACTTTTTTTTTTTTTTTTTTTTTTGAGATATAAAAGAGAGAAGTAAGCAGAGAGACCATGGGGACCTCATACCACAAGAAAGCAGCACTGGGAGCAGAGTATATGTCCTTTGGACCAAGATAGTTCTCTTAGTTATCTAGTGCTGCTATAACAGAAGTACCACAAGTAGTGGCTTTAACAAAGAGAAATTTATTCTCTCACAGTCTAGGAGGCTAGAAGTTCGAACTAGGGCACCGGCTCCAGGGGAAGGCTTTCTCTCTCTATTGGCTGTAGGGGAAGGTCCTTGTTATCAGTCTTCCCCTGGTCTAGGAGCTTCTCAGTACGGGGACTCTGGGTCCAAAGGAACCACTCCCCTCCTGGTTCATCATTCTTGGTAGCATGAGGTCCTCTTGTGTGTCTCTCTGCTTGCTTCTCTCTTTTATATCTCAAAAGAGATTGACTCAAAACACAACCTAATTTTTTAGATTGAGTCCTGCCTCATTAATATAACTGCCTCTAATCCTGCCTCATTAACATCATAGAGGTAGGATTTACAACACATAGGAAAATCACATCA
>NW_004443999.1:7067517-7099413 GCF_000243295.1 Trichechus manatus latirostris
CCTGCCTCATTAATATAACTGCCTCTAATCCTGCCTCATTAACATCATAGAGGTAGGATTTACAACACATAGGAAAATCACATCAGATGACAAAAATGCTGGATAATCACTCAATATTGAGAATCATGGCCTAGCCAAGTTGACACACATTTTTGGGGGACACAGTTCAATCTATAACAATAGTGAAATGTTTGTGTGCCACTAGAACCCTACAAATATTTTAGTCCAAAAAAGAGTAAACTGCCGTCTTCTGCATCTCTTTTTGAAATTTGAGCTGTGGATCTAACATCATCAGTATTAATCTGTTGCTATGGGCAACCACTAGCTGATCTGGGGGACTCATGCTATTACCTCTAGACTTTTTGTTCTTTTGCTTTTTGTTTATTTTGTCTCATCTATAGGAATACCAAAACAATATATCGCCTAGTTTCACTTGCTTTTTTAAAATGGATGTCACAGTATATGCAATATTTTGATACTTGCTTTTTTTCATTTAACATCATATCATATAGGTTCGTATATGTTGTTGTGAGTAGCTATAGTTTAGTCACTTTTACTACTTATCAATAGTAAGCAGGAAAAATCACTTCATATTTCTATCAGTGGACATTTGGGTTATTAGAATTTTTTGGTTTTTATTTTTGTTATTACAAAAAGTAGTGCTATGAACATTCATATCCATGTCTTCTGAATGCATGCATATGATTTTCTCTTGAGTGTGTACCTGGAGCTGGAATTGCTGTCTTAGGTTATGCAAATGGTCAATTTTATGAAAAGGCTCAAATTCTTGTCTAAAGTGTATGTAAGATTTTCTTGATCTACATCTTCTCCAACACTTGACATTTTAAATGTTGCCAGTTGAAAGGACAGAAAAGGGTATCTCCTTGTGCTCTTGATTTTATATTTCCCTGTCTGCTGAGTTTCAGCATGTGTGTTTCCTCTTGTGTGAAATGCCTGTTCATGTCTTTTCTCCTTTTTTCATTGGATTTTTGTCTTTTTCTAATTGTAGAAGTTCTTTATTCATACAAATAACCATTTTTTAATGATACGTGTATATATATATGAACTCTTTTTTGGTCTCTGTTTGGAAATTTATTCCTGCACTAATACCAAGCTGTTTTTATTACTGTAGCTTTATAATCAGTCTTTTTGTCCAGTAGGGCATGTCTTCCCTCTTTTTCTTCTTCATAAGTGTCTTGGTTATTCTTGGCCCTTTATTCTTCCATAATACATTTACAGTCAAATTAATTATTCATCACAGGCTTTTGCCTCTCTGCACCAGCCTCTGTAAAACTCATGACTTTGAGAGCAGAGCAGAATGTTCTTTGCAAGTAAATATACCTCAAAGAGAAGAGAAGGGCCTGAGCTACTCATGACCACTCCTTTCCCTAGAGGCATCAATCAGAAAAGTCACTCTAGTACTCCTGGGAGAGACTGGGTGAAAAGCAGTGGGGCAGGAAGCCAGGGGAACTTAGGAAAATCTCTTCAGGGAAACTAAGGAGCAGTGAATAAGAACTCACTTGACCTCCAGTAATTTTCTAAAATCTCTACATCGAGTCTGTGGAACAATCAGTGTGCCTGACAGACTGCTTCTCTAACAGATGCACCTTTGTGTATAGTTATTCTACCAGAGAAATCAACTTCCATTGTTTTGAAGATCCTGTAACTTCTAATAATATCCTTTTTGGTTTAAATGAGAGTGATCCACATTTTACTTAAGGAAAAGATTTACTGTTATAGTCTATACTTCTAGGCTATTACTGAGGAATTACTAAGACTTTTCTGTATCCATACCTTAAATCATATAACAAAGTATTGAATAGCTGCCTGGGATTCCTAAAATTTCTTTTAAAAAAAATCCGAATGAACAAGACTTTGAAGCAAGAGTTTAATGCCATTTTACATTCTTCCCTTCCCTTTGCTTTGATAAATTTTTGAGAAGTAAGATTATTAGTTGAGACCACATGTATTCTAAAATTTTGGCTTACGGCTGCCTTTCCCCTAATATGTAATTATTATTTATAACCTAGAAGGAGAAAGTTGTGTAATATGAGGTAGATGTCTGCTTTTATTCCTTCTAATTACTTCTCTATCAGCTTAAGACAGCACCAAGGACTCTGTGAGAATGTGCTAAGTTCCTCACTAGGAATGAGACTTAAATTCTATGAGTAATATTGGCCCTATAATACTAATATCTTCTATTGGTTCAGTATAAGACATTCACAAGTAATTATCTTCCTTTGAGGCAATATGTAGGGCTTCTTAGTTCTTTATATTAGCAAGAAAGGAAATTACCAAATACTGGTTTCTGATTTAGTGTTTTCCTTCAGAGAATGGAATCCTTAGTGGACTAGGAACCTACTGGCAACATGAAACTTCATGCACAAATGAGACGCACATATATACACACATACATACTGGCAGCATGAAATCTTACATACACACTCAGACATACATATATACGTACATACACCTGTGGGGACACCCTGGAATAGGCTCTTGGGATGTAAGGGGTAAAAGACATATGAAATAACCAATGTACGATACAGCCTGATTAGCGCCACAGTAAGGCTTTGCGCTAAGCAGTATGGGAACATAGAGGATGGGCCAGCCAACAGTCATGGCATTTCTGCTGGATGTGAAAGACTCTGTAAAGGTTTGTCAGATGAAAAAAGTAGGGAAGGGGAGCTTCCTCTGCTCTATTCACTATAGCTCCTTTTCTCTCTCCTAAAGTTTAGTATAATTAGGTTTTTCCCAGAGTTCTCTGCTTAGTCCTCTTCTCTGTCTAGATTTCTTTTCTTTTGTAAGCTCTCAGCCAGTCTTACCTGAACACAGCCAGTCTCACCTGAACACAAAGGATTTCCAGCCTTCTCTCTCCAGGCCTCATCTCTCTGCTGAGCTCCTGGCTTTTATTTTCAGCAGCTCGCTAGGCTTCTTCACCTGGATATCCTTAAGATATTTCAAACTCAGTTACGTTTAAACTTACTTTTATTAATAGCACCATTCACCCATACTTGAAACCTTAAAATCATGTTTGACTCTTCACTCTCTTTTGTGCCTCTTAGCCCTGTTAAACACAGACACACACAAAGTTTTTATTGGTGTGTAATATCTCTTCTCCTTTTTCACTACCACTACCCTAGTTTGTGGCATTTAGTAGCTATCGATTCTCATATCTCAAATCTCTTAAATGAACTGTTACTAGATTCATTTTCCTAATAATCACCATGTGATTAAAAAAATTTCACTGGTTTTTCATTGCTTTCAGAATATAATCTCCTTAGCCTTGTATTCAAGACCTCTGTATTCTAAAACTGCTGCACCATTCTAGCCTCGTTGTTGTTAGTTGCTGTTCAGTCAGCTCCAAGTAATGGCGACCTTATGTATAACAGAACAAAATGTTGTTTGTTCCTGTGCCGTCTTCATGATCGTTGGTATGTTTGAGTCCACTGTTGGTGCCTGTTGTGTCAGTCTGCCTCATTGAGGGTTTCCCGCGTTTTCACTGGCCCTCTACTTTACCAAACATGAGGTCTTTTTCTAGTGATTGGTCATTCTTTATGACATGTCCAAAGTAAGCGAGTCAAAGTCTCACCATCTTCACTTCTAGGTAAGATTCTGGTTGTAATTCTAACCGTTGTTGTTGTTGTATGCCGTCAAGTCAATTCTGACCCATAATGAGTCTATAGGATAGAGTAGAACTGCCCCATAGGATTCTCAAGGCTATGATCTTTATAGAAGCAGACTGCCATATCTTTGTCCTGCATAGCAGCCCACTGACCTTTTGGTTAGCAGCTGAGCACGTTAACCACTGCCCCACCAGGGCTGCTTAAATCTAGCCTTAAAACCCATTGTTGTCGAGTTGATTCCGACTCATAGTGACCCTGTAGGACAGAGTAGAACTGCCCCATAGGGTTTCCAAGGAGCCCCTGGTAGATTCGAACTGCCGACCTTTTGGTCAGCAGCTGTAGCTCTTAACCACTATGCCACCAGGGTTTCCTAAATCTAGCCTAAGCTTCCACTTATTGCCTTCATGATCCTAACTTTTGTCAAAGTAAACTGTTTCTTATTTCCTGTGCATGACTGGAGCTATTCTGCTTCCATGCTTTATTCATTACTTGAACAAAATATTTATTGTGCCTCTATGTGCTGGGCATTGTTCTAGGCCCTGGAGCTACATCTGTCAGCAGAACAATAGAAATCTCAGTTCCTATCCTCGTGAAGTTTACATTCTAGCAGGGAAGGGTAATAGTAGGGGGCAATAAACACAAAAAATTAATATCTTTTATGGTATGTTAAGAGGAACCCTGGTGACGCAGTGGTTAAGCGTTCGGCTACTAACCAACAAGTCAACAGTTCGAACCCAGCAGCTGCTCCACAGGAGAAAGATGTGGCAGTCTGCTTCTGTAAACATTTGCAGCCTTGGCAATCCCATGGGGCAGTTCTACTCTGTCGTATGGGGTCTCTATGAGTCAGAATCAACTTGACGGCCAAGGGTTTGGTTTTTTTGATATGGAATGTTAAAAGGTGGTACATACCATGGGCAAAAAAATAGAGCAAGATAAAGGTGGATAAGAGGGAGGCCATGGAGTAGAGTAGGGGGAGAGAATGTGGTGGTGGTTAGGTAGGCCTCTACTTCTGCAGTAGTTTCTTATTCCTTAGATGCACCCCCATTTCTTGTCCAAATTGGAATGGACTCTAGGACCTGTCTCCAGTGGGACTTCCTCTTTGAAGTGGTCCTGTGTCCTTGCTGAGGTCAACTTCCTCTGAACATCCATGACTTTCTTACTGTTGTTGCCTTTGTTTAATGACAAGTATTGCTTTCTTCCTTGGATGTCAATTATATGTGAATTTATCTTTGCTTTCCTATTAGGCTCTGAGATCTTGGAGGAAATGGTTTATTATACCTGATTTTTATTGTTTCTTTAATGTAGTAGTTAAAAGCATTAGCGTTAGCCTACCTGGGTTCACATCCTGGC
This sequence comes from Trichechus manatus latirostris, assembly GCF_000243295.1. NCBI lineage: Eukaryota > Metazoa > Chordata > Mammalia > Sirenia > Trichechidae > Trichechus > Trichechus manatus. The sequence continues at coordinate 7,072,494 of NW_004443999.1, forward strand.
TCCATCACTTACTAGCTAGGAGACTTGGGCAAGTTATTCAACCACTGTGCCTCATGTTAACTTGTATCTGTTTGTGTTATCTAAAGGTGATTGTTTCCTGTCTTAGTCTCTTGTTTATTTCTTAGTATTATTGCACTTTATAATTTGTATTAATTTATCTTTGTATTTGCCTTCCTTCCCTGAATGTAAGCTTCAGGAAAGTAGAAACCATGTCTGTCTTGCTCTTTGTCATATCCTCCTTCCCAGTTTGAATGATTGGGTGTTGGAATGAGTAATATAAAAGTGTCAGGAACACTCTATATAAACATAAAAGTACACAAATATATTAGGAGATGTGCAGTGAACACATTCTTTTGTGACCATCGAATGCGAAGAGGTGTTTTGTTAATGCTTCATAAAAATGATGAAGAGAAAAATATCCCTTCTTCACATGGTTTCTACTTTGTTTTATCCTGGGAAGTCTGGCTCTTACACTTAATCTGCTTCCTTCCTGTGTTTCCCTAGGAAGTCATATAGGCATTCTTTAATGTCTTTATATTTATGGTTTTAATAGCATCGATTTTTGTGAGGAGTAACTAGCAAATGATTCGAAGATATTTTGTGAGTATAAATGCAATAAAAGTCTTTTATACTGATGGATAGAAGAGGGAAACAGAAAGGATTTCCACCCTTTCATTGACTTTCAGCCCGTGCATATGTAGTGGTTCCTGGAAGGATGGTAGTCAGTACTGATTCACAAGCCCATCACATCTGCTGACTGGAAACAGAGTGATAGGTCCAAACTTCCAAGAATATGTGACTGTCTTGAGGGAACACTGAAATTGACCCATATTCTGTCAAAATTCTTATAATCAATGATACTTTATAACCGTTAATCTCTAGCTGATTTCCCTATGTAAATCAACACAAGTGTTCTGTGTCAATACATTTACTATTGAAAAATGTATTAAAATGTATGTAAAGTTGTAAAAAGGATCATAGCTCATTCCTGCAGAAGCAAACTGGTTAGGTTTTACCCAGTCCCTAAATTTGATCTACGTTTACATCTGTTTACAAAATCAGAGCATTTTCCCCCTTCAACCTAATGCTTCAGTGCTCACTTCTAATAAAAAAATCAATATACATATCCAGCACTCATGAGTTACCCTATAATAATAAACCGGAGTACATGCAATTGAAAAAAATAATATCAGGAAAAAACTGATTAGGATTGTGGCCAACCACAGTCTTTTTTAAAAAATAGATGTTGTGCAGTATTTGGAATATAATAATCCTTTTAATTTGATTATGCCTTTTTTTTCAGAAATCACTACTCTTAGTTCAACAAAAATCTTTATTAAAGTGATATGTTTAGTGTTCTTCGCCTTCCCACAATTAATGATGCAACTTATCTAAGGAATTCTAAATTAAGATGTCTTTTGATCTCTCATTTAATTCAGTTTTGTAATTCATTTTCTGGCTCTCTTTATTCAATAAAAATTGTATAATGTAAACATTTATAAAGGAGTATATGCATTCTAAATCATCAACTTTGTAGTACATAACACATGAAAATATTTTATGGTAAAAAGTGTATCTTTTTTGTTGAATACTTTGTTTTGCTAGTTTTCCATTTCACAAAATTTTTTTCATAAAAAAATGAAATATGCCTGTGATTTCTTTATACCTTTTCGAATACAGCATCAATTTCTTGTGCAAAATAGTGAAAGTACAAGAACATATTATTCACTCTTTTACTACTCTTTGATGGTTGCATTTTGATAAATAAATAGATCATCTAAGATTCAATAGGCCAATTGCAGCATATAATAGCTATTCAAAAGCAATTAAATTGCCTTTTTTCATGCCGGCATGTGAGCCGCCCTTTCACAACCTTCAACTTGATTCGTGGTGATTCAAAATTAACTTAAAAGTCTTGTTTGCTGACAGCTTAAAGCTTAATTGACTGAAAGCCAAATAGAGTGTGTTCTGTATTCAGCACTAAGGCTATTGATAAAGCCGTGTGTAAATTGCACACGGTGAAAGACAGCGATTGGGCCTCCTGTTCTTGTATTAGTCCACAACTTAGCATTGCTGCACAGTCAGGATTGCTTTGTCAAGTCTTTTATCACACCAGGTTAACTCTCTCTGGAGTTCCTCCAGCAGCAGAGCAGTCGCGTACTGAGCTTCTGCAGTACTGTGGGGCCTGCTATAATTCTGTTACTTATTTGTAGTTTCATTTTTTTTTCTTTAATATAGTATTAGCCTTTCATTTTTAAACAGGACTGTTGGTAGCGTATTTCAAGAACCTACTGATTTTCTGTATTTGTCACTCTAGGAAAGAGCATGATGTTTAGGTTTCGGGGCCTTTGAAAAATATTTTAAGAAAACAAGTATCATAATATTGATTTGTCTTTCTTATGAAAATTAAATCTAGCCATTTTGAACATTTAGTTAGGATAAGGAATGCATGCTTAATAGCCTCTAGTGTAATGAATCCTTGTTAAAAGCTAACAATTAGACTGTCAGACTCTTTCTATACTTTTACACAAAAAAAAATTTAAGTGAATATTGTACTCTGTAGATATGTGCATTTCTTTCTTCTAAATTGATGTTTAAGGATGGGTTAGTAATAAATGTAAGTATGTTCTATAAAGTTTCATAGTTATACCTTTTTCCAAATAAGACTAAGCAGATGCAGTTGTATAGAAAGTAGAAGAAAATTTGTGTATAAAGACATACTTACAAAGAAAGAAAATACAGAAACAAAGCTGAAGCAATTTAATATTATTAGCTATATATCTTGGAACTGTATATACTTTCTTATTTAATGTGAATATTTTGATCTGATATTGATTGAAATACTTAACAAATATAAATTTACCTTGTAGTGTGCTGTGAAGATATTTAATAAGTATGTTTATTTTGTAATTTTGGCTTTTTGGATTAACGCTACATGCAGTGATATTTAAATATGTTTGTGATTAACTCTCCCTTCTATTTTTTATTCCTAATCTTAATTTTATACAATCAAGTCTCAAATTTAGCATAGCTGGTTCACTATATTTTTTGGAAATATTTTCTCACTTACCTAGCATTCTCTATATTAAATGAATATTTGAAATGTGACAGGCTTGACTTGCCTATTTTATATCCTTATGTTTTACAATATTTGTTTTAGCTTTTAGGACATACAAATGAAAAATATAAAATCAAATCTGGTTTTGATAATAATAATGAAAATACGTTTTTTCATTGTTGCATATTTCAGATTATATATGCTAGCATTGAAAATATTTTCTGTATCTCAAATAATTGCATGCAGAAAATGTAATTTTTAGTATTTTTTGTTTTCTCTTTACTTTAGCATAAGACTTAGAATTTGATATTGTTTTATCTCTTATTGATATTCTGGTAAACCATGGCTATCTAATTTTACCTGCCTTCCAGTTGATTTCCAATAAGAACCTGGTCTATTCACAAAGAATCAGGATAAGTTGCAACTCAGTTTCAAATTGACTATAATTTAAAATAGTGTGTTACCCCTATATACTTTTCAATAAAATAGTAATGATGCTTCAAAATCTAAAATCCAGAATTCCAGTTTTATTGAAGTTTTACCTATACCCAGTGAGATTTGAGAGTCAAGAATGAATTGCTTTTATTGATCCTGTTTTTGTATTAACAATTAATCTAACATCTCTTTAAAGGCATGAATCGTTTGAAAACAACATCTTGTTTCTTTTTCATAACATAGTTGTTTAGTATATACAAAACAATTGTATTGTTAGAGAGGGCAAATGAAATCCCATTTCTTCAACCTTAAAAAAAGAAGAGGCTAAATTTAATTTGTAGAGATAATAGAATCAATTTTGTTTTAAATTAATTGTAAGTTTATTATGATAAAGAAGAAAAACTTATTAAAATTTAGGAAAGATGTTATAAATATATTGATTGCATAGTTCATAAGAGACTAGCAGGAAGAGACTCTTGATAACAGTTTTTGAAATGAATGAAGGCACTCTGCCAAATTACTGTTTTGTAGATTAAAATATGAGAATTTATATGACATTCTGAAAGGGCTTACCTCTACAAGGAGAGCTAGGCCAGAATTGGGTTCAGTGGTATTAATTTTGCAAATTATACATTTTTTTTTTAAATTACATTTTCTTGGGAATTATTATAGTTGCAAAACCTTTGTTTTTATTTATTGCAAAGCTGTATTTTCAAAACTTTTGAGATTCAAGGCTCTTCTAGGAAACTTTGACTAATTTCTTTTCACAGCCTTAATGCTAACTTTGTATATTCTCCTTTTCTCTTGCTCTCTGTGTATTATAAGAAGTAAATGAGTGTTCGTTTTACTCCTTTTCTTGCTTTTTTCTATTGAAGTTTTTCTTTTTCGTAATGACTAGGCTGTTACTTTGATTTTAAATGTTTCACTAGTTCAGTATAAATATTGATATACCTTAACAAGTTTAAAAAAAAAAAAAGAATGACTGTTGTATATTCCATAGTATATTGAAAGAGTTCTAAAAATCTCAATGTTCTATATAAGGGGAAATTTGACCTTTAAAAGTCATCTGTGATGAAATTTGCTTTTAAATTACCTTCTCTTAAAATATTTTACAATTGAAATATAATATTGCAATACTACATTTACCAAACTATTCAAGTAATATTTCACTTGTTTGTATCTTAGCTTTCTTATGTTGGGGGTATTGACAGAAAAATGAAAAAATCATAGATTCAATGGACTGATAATTAGAATACTAGGAAGTTGCTAAATATTACAATTTACATTTATACAATGTGTGTTTCAAATTTTAAACTACCTAATAGCTAAAAGAATACTTTTATTTTGTATTTAAATTCCTAAATATTCCTGGGAGAATATCAGTATCATCCAGTTAAATAAAATGTTCTTATAATATCATGATTCTCATTTAGGTTGAAATCTATATTAAATAAATTGAAAGTGATAAGTTGTAAAACTGTAGATGAGATCATAAGTAGCTGGTCATATATTTTTATTTGAGCTTTTAAAAATGAAGATCAAATTAATGTCTTTCAGAGATGACATTTCATTAATATTAGCTTGAAATTGAGAGGATTAGTGTAATAGCATTTAAGAATTAACTTCTTATAAGTGCAGAGAATATTACCTTGACCATTAGATTTACGCATGTGCTCCAATAATATTACTAAATAAAGATCATTCTATATTATTTATTTAACTTTTCAGGTAATCGAAAGAGATAAGTATGTCTTCATTTTCTCTCTCTACTTCATGATATCTAAAACAACGCAGGATCCATTATAATAGATACTCAGCAATAGAGATGATCAGATATTGAAATTGATATATGAATAACATTGATAAAGGGAGGATTATTTTAAAGTATATCAAGATCAAAGATAAGATTATCTCCTGAAGAATTCTGTATCATGATTACATTAATTATCTTTAGCTTGTATATGATGCTGCATAATATTTGATGCTCAATAGTAGTAAAGACATTGAGGTTTTGTTTGGATGGATCAGACAGAAAGAGTTGATTGTATCTCTAGGAGGTTATTCCATGTTATTCAAACAAGCCTGATCATTACATTGATACCCTTGTTGCTACTCATTTGTATACATAGCACTCTAATTCAGTGATAAATATTAGTAATATTTTGGGGTGTTTTTTGATAAGGTGATGCGTGGTTAAACAGAGTGGTTGAAACATCCCTAAGTGCTAATGAGTACTTACTTGGTAGTCTATACTAATGCTTTAGTGGATGCTGAACAAGTTTAGATGTTAAGCTTTTTAGGAAGAGTGAATGATGGCTAATGATTATTTAATGACAGATCTCTGGACTGAAAGGCATTTAGCACTCAAAGTATACTGCAAAGCCTATTTCTCAAAGCTTCAGACAGGTTTATTTGGTCTCACCTTGAATAGAACAGTGCTGTATTGATTTCATTGGTGTGGATTTAAACACACTATCGGCTTAGAATAGCACTAGTATGCAGTAGAAAATGATTGTCTTAACCCTTATGGTGACTCTTAGCTATTCTCTGATGTAACAATGTGAGCTTTGGAAATTATCATGAATTTATGTGCAGTATTTGGTGTTCAGTATGTGAGTTTGGAAATATCTGTGCATGGGATCTTATCATAGACATTAACTTAAGTGAGGTTTACGTAGATGTAACTAAGACCTCTGAATTAATGTTTTAAATTCAACTTAAATAGTGAATTTGAAGACAAATTTCTTCTGTGGAAATTGTTGATGTCTCTGTGGATGACATGCTGATTTTATTACGCTGTTAAAGAGTGTTATCAAATTATTTGGTTTTTGAATTGCAGTAATCTTTCTGTGCTTTGCTTTGTATTATTTTCAGTATGTTTCAACATTCCATATAAAATACTATTTCATCTAGTTACTATAAAATGTACAATATGTGCTTGATAGAATATTTTCCAAAAATTTTTTACATTTTTTATAGACAGCTCAGTAGAAAAAAATATATATCATATTAGATATTATAGATTAAAACATTTCAAAATATTTTTCTAATTATAAATTTTGTTCATTGTTTTTTAGAAAGATTTAAAATTATACAGGGTTTGAGAATACCTAATGGAAATTCATCTTGGAACAGGTGTCAAATATTAACTAGTTTCTATGCAACAAACAATGACTTGCTAGACCAGTGAAGATTCTGGAGATCAATCTGGAATGATGTTGCCATGAGAGCCTACTCTTTTTGTGCCCTGTACCTTGTCACTGGGCCACTTAACTTACTTTATCTTCCTTATCTGTGAAATGTGGGGATTGGTTTGGTTAGAGGAACTTTATGTTCCCCCTTTCCTTTAAAATTCTAGATTCTAGAAAAACGGTAATCTAATCTTGAACCAGGAGCCCTGGTGACGCAGTGATTAAGTGCTTGGCTGCTAACCAAAAGGTCAGTGGTTAGAAACCACCATTTGCTCTGCGGGAGAAAGATGTGGCAGTCTGCTTCCATAAAGATTTACAGCCTCGGAAACCCTATGGGGCATTTCTGCTCTGTCCTAGTGTGTCACTGTGAGTCGGAATCAACTATACAACAGTGGGTTTGGAGTTTTGGTTTTAACCTTGGACCTAGGAGATGTTTTGTGTAGTCTGTTTTCTGTTTCTTTTAAATTCTTAATGACATTTTGGTTTTTGTAAAAGAATTTGAAGTAATAACAGTGGATATATAATTATGTCATTATAAAGAATACAGTATAGTAGATGTATGAAACACCAATATGTGGTAAGTAAACAGATGAATTTGCATAGACTTAATATTTTATAATTATTTGAAGGATAGACTCCAGGGTTTTTTTGTATCTTTGTTTGTTTTTTTTTTAAATGAGGAACTTTTATCTAAATATATTTGGAGGGATTATTTTGTTTTCCATAAGTAAATACTATTTCTTATTATTTGAGGTATTTGTAGCTATCAAAAACATTGAATAAAGTTTTAGAAAATTGTTCAAAAAAATTTTTTTTGCTAATAAGAGAAGCAAGTTATAACTGAGAGAAATTGTTTGTATGTGTTAAATTCTTCACTTGTATTGTGTCATTTGTCTGTGTTAGACCCTTATATGGCAGTTTATGATACTAACACTGGTGGTGTTGTGGCATTGGTGGTGGTAGGAGTTCTTACTAAATTTTGTCTTCTCTTGATTTTATTTTCCTTTTTTTTCCTGCCAAAGAGTTTCGTGCAGTTAAGTACAAGAACTATCCTGGGCATACCTTTGATGTTGATGTTCAACAGCAACACATATATGTATTGTCTAGGTTTTTTCATATGGAAGTATCTATCCAACTTAATAAAAGATGAATTAAGATAAGATTATAAAGTTACCTCTTCACAACTTCTAAGTAACCTAATGATTTGAACTAGTCAGATATGGCAGAATTTTGAGGAAATGATGACATGTTATCATGTAGCAGAAACAAATTTGTTTTTACAGTCTTTTAAAATAGTGTGACATATTACAGACTTGAGTATCTGACTAAATAAACTTACTTATAAATAAATTTATAAATAAAGTATTAAAATTTTCACTAAGTGTTCATTTCAGGAGTGGTAGCTTTTCCAAATCCATAGTCATAAGAAATCAATGAGTTAGATATCCAATATCTCTAGGCATACGTGCTAAGCTTTTTTTAGTTAAATGTTAGAAGAACTGCTAAAATTCAAGACCCAAAGGCTGTTTTAGTTTGATATATGCAAGACAGACAACACAGATCCAAATCCTGAATGGAATTAAATAATTAACAGGAAATATTATAAAGTAGTTATATGAAGGAGACTATTAGTAAATTTTAATATTCATATATGCTTATTTGAGAAGGTAATATAGTAAATGAAATCATATGAACAGAAAAAAGGTCTGTGAAAAAAAAAATTACCAAATAACTAGAGTCAATTTTATAGGCTAGTTATCTCTATCATAAAATGGAGAAATGTAAAATAATTTTAAATAATCTGTAATAATTTTAAAGGTACATAATTCATTTTCTAAATGAAGCTTAAAATGATGAAAGCCCAAACATATAATAAGATCGGAAGTGAAAATATATAGTTATCTAATAGCAATTAAAACTGTTTGTTTCTTCAAGCTCTGAAGCTACTTAGAATTCTCTTTGAAAAAATGGAGCTAGTAACCTACTATCAGTATTTTTAACCCCGGGTCCCCAAGAATATATCTATTCACCATGTACAATGGAAGAATCCTAATCCATAAAGAATCTTTAAACTTGACCTAACATGAAAATTCATTAAATTACCTGAAGAAGATATTTGATCAGGAGTTGAGATCATGAGGAAAAATAGAGTCATATGATTCTAAGAAAAATATCTCAGATAGAATAAAACTTTGGAATCTGCTACTTGCATGCGTGCATATTCCTTTGGCTATAGTCAGTCAGACTACTTTTTCTATAGGTTGATAATATGGGCTAAATAATTAGTATATATTCAGCAGTTTGAGTTTGTAGTTTATTTTGCCAGCAGCTTTTAGACTTTAAGCCTGACTTTTTAGTTTACTTTTGCTTGTTGTGCCTTTTTCTTTTTTAAAGGTTTGCTTCCTTCACTGTCTATGAATGTGATTAGTAAAATAAAATCAAAGTTATCTTTGATCTTTTTGTTTCTCCTTTAAATCTTTACATGGGCTGTTTAGTTCTTAGGGATTGTGCCACATGTTAGATTCTCTCAAGTTTTAGTAACTCGCAGGATCCCCCCGCCACCAAAAAACAAGGTAAAATCTCATGTGTCTCTGCTATTTATTAACTGACTAATATCTTTACTATGTGACTTTGCTTTGGGCTTAACTACCAGATCTTTTCTCAGATCTGCTAGTACTACAAAGGTTTGGCCATTAATTCCCAAGATATTATGTTGCTCCTAACTGTATTTCATTATTTCTAGTTAGCACCTTCACTTACAGTGAAGAAAGCAGAAGGGAAAAAAAAAGTGAAATAAAGTGATCATTTTTCAAATTCAGAGATAGCATTATAAAGTAATCTGCTAAGAAAATAAAAGCTAGAAATCCCTGAGAAATTCTCTACTCCCAACAAATCTTGAGAAAATGATGACTTTTAATCACGTCTGTCATTGATTTCATTGTTGTGACCAAATGTATAGTAATTTAGAAACATGGATACTACTAATATTCTTATAAATGAATAGATGTACTTGTTAACTCCTCAAAGGTAGAGTAAGGCATTTATCCCTTTTGATCTGCCCTTATATCACTGAGTTAATAGATATAATTACCTAGGTGAAAATATTTTTAAGCGAATCCAATAAATGATTTGTCATATTATGAATAAAAATGACCTCAGGTGTAACAATTTATTTCTCACTGTGCTGAAGTGCACAGGTATCAAATCTTCATAGAATATTCTAACAGCCCACCAAATGTTAAGTCTCATGTGTTCTATTTGGTCTTTTAAACAAATACTGCGTGTCTGAGTATTTTTATAAGTAAATCTTATCACAGGAGCTGTCTTTTTCTGAACATTATAGTTAAGTGGATGAGAAAAGATTATGAGAATGATTTGCTGTGTTTTTAGTTACACTGGAAACCCTGGTGGCGTAGTGGTTAAGAGCTATGGCTGCTAACCAAAAGGTTGGCAGTTTGAATCCACCAGGCACTCCTTGGAAACTTTCTACTCTGTCCTGTAAGGTTGCTATGAGTCAACTTGATGGCAGTGAGTTTGCGTTTTGGTTAACCACTGTGTTTCTGAAACACTTCTTTCCATATGAAAAAGCTAATAATGGTCTTGTTAATGTTACAGTTTTTACGGTTTTTGAAACCTGGTATGTATCTCAGATTCACCTTTGAAAGGTAAATTGAACCAATAATTGAGTATTTTCAGAGATAGTCGCTACCTAAATGATTTCAGATTGCATAGATGTCTTAGATATTTAAAAATCTCAATTTTCTCCGAAACTGAAATGAGAATGTTTGTACTATATAAGTCTTTTATATTTATATAATGTTCAGGAAGAAAATAAATGGTAAAATAAGATAATGCAGAGCATGAAAAAAATGGATAGACAGCAGTGACTGTGTGAAGACTAAGAAATTGTTACATGAATTACCTGTAAAACTTGCAAGTTTCTCTCAAAGCTTATGGTTTCTAACGATCAGAATAATTGACACACTCCCAGGGAAAAGATCGTATAAAATTTCCTTTAAAAAAGAAAATTACTGTGGAGTTTTCATATATTATGTTTTAGCTGATTTTGTGGGAAATAGATTTGGTGTACTTTGTCAAATGCACACACATATAACACACATATGCAGGAGGCATTATTTCAGAATGGCTTAATCAGCAGCAAAAGAAATATCGTGCATTTGCAGAACCTATGGTGTTCCAGAAGGGGGCTATCTTGCATACATACAAATGGATAGCATGTTTGTTTACTTCAGTTTCCAAAGGGGATGGGGGCTGGGGGAATACTGCAGCAGCAGCAGCAGCAAAAGTCTAATAGTCTTGGGAGCATATTCAATATAATCTGTCAGTAGGTGTGAGGAAAACACTGGCAATGTGTTACAAAGCAACTAAAATATACGTTTAATGTAATAGAGGAAACTCCTGTACTGCTGAGAGTGAATGCTAAGTATTCTATATGCACACCTATCTTTGGTAATAATGAAAAGAAATGTTGAGTGCCCCATGATTGTGATCTCTAATCAGTCCATTTTTTCCCTAGGAGATAGAGAGTGAGGAAGATGCAGAAAACTTGTGCATTCTATTTTATTTACTTTAGATGCACAGGTAAAAATTTTACATGTTGGCTATATAACCATCTGCAATTTTATTTTTTTTCATATTGTCAAAATTTACTTGCCATATTTTGTAAAAATTGCAGGATTTTCAGTGTTCTAAGTTTTGCCAACAAATAGTATCACGTGATATTCATATGAAAGCACTTGGTTTAGAAAAGAGAACTTTATTGTATACATTTATAATGGCGTAAACCCATCAGACCCTCCACTTGAGCCCACAAAGCCCTCATTAACCACCAGGAGAGCAAGGTTTTTAAGTCCTTTCTCGCACACTGATCGTCAATAACCTGTGCTTTTTTTGTGTCCCCATTTAACAAATTCATATTTGAAGAATTTGACTGAGAATTGGGGTACATTAGATAACAGAAATTTAATTAGTAGAATACTGTAGCATCTTAAGCTCTTTTAAAACCAAGTTGTTTTAAACATGAATTAATATTAAAAATCTGCTTACTTTTAAGATTTTTTTCTCGATTTGTCAACATACTTGTTTGGGGAAGTGTTATTACATATCTGGTAAAATTTGATGTTTTTATGGCATTGTACTTTATCAATCTTAAGCAACCTTAAAAATAGCCAGTAGGTATAGGTAATGTTTGGGCAAATGAATATGTGGAAAGAATTTGTTTACACTGTGAAAACTCCACTGAGGGCTAACATTTTCCTCACTATATCTCTAAAATATGGGCAACATGTTTTAAAATCTCAAAAACTTAGTTCCAGATCACATAAGTAATGTCTTGGTACTGTCAATGAGAATATTATATACATATGTGTCTATAATTATACAGACACACACATGCACACATGCATAGATACATAAAGTTAACATATTGATTAGCACTATATAATGAGTATTAAAAAAGCATATCTTAAAAGTAAATTGTTAATATTCTATTAGGCAACCAAGTACCTCACTTTAGACAGCTGTCAGGAGGAAGTTTAAGTTCTCTTGATTAAAGTACATTTACAGAATAATTTGAACTCAACTTGTTTTTGATGATCTAGTTACTTTTGATATTCTGTTTATGTTCAGGAGCATATTAAAATTTTTTTATTGGATAAATTTCACTTGTGTATTTCTAAATTCATCTTTACTTAATATACATTTATAGGTAATTTTTTGAAAGTATTTGCTAATAGTGCCACATCATATTTAAAATATCCTTGGAGCTGAGAAAGGAGAAATAGATAAAAATGTAAATTTAGAAAAATATTTTACTGATCTGAAAATAGAAAGAAATCTTTTGTTATTTTATTGACTAACATTTACAGAGAAGAACTTTCAGCAATATGCATGCTAAGATATTCTAACTCTGTGCAGACATTTTATACAGTAGATCACGTGTCTTAAATCATTCTGAAAGTTCTGTTGCCCTCAAGATTGCCAATGTTAACAAAGTTTCTTTGCTAAATTTTTTAATCTTGTTCTTTAACAATTAATCAAAACCTATTATTAGCAAAGACACTTTACTGCAAGTAAAGCAAGGTTGTAAAAAACCATAATAGAAACTATTTTCTAGTTTAATCCGTATTATTATTTTAACTAGTCTCTAACTGCTGCCTTCAGTTTTCTGCTGTAAGATCTTACAACTTACTCTTCTTTTGGTCATTCATAAAAAAAACTTTAAAAGTCATAGTTATTTATTAATTTATAAAATAAGTGCTTTATTAAATACAAATTGTTTTTTGCTTTGCTAGGCAGCACATATGAAAATCAATTTATTTCTATATTCATGTAATTCTAAGATATATTACTAACTATTGAAAGAATAAAGAAAGACATTTAAAATTTTATTTTCATTTATCATTATCAAATAGACAGCTCTGAATTTCCAAAGTGGTGTATTAGGGCATATTGAAACTTATATCAAATTCAGAAAATATTCATATCATTATGAATATCACTTGGATTCTTATCATATGCTAGAAATTTCTGGCATAAAATTGGTATGCTAAAGCCAGTCTGAATGTTACATATATATATATATATATATATATATATATATTTTTTTGTGATATGCTTTAAATATAGTTATGTTATATTAAATTGTGATTGAATTCAACCACACACTTTCATTAATTTCTACTAGAATCTTAAAAATTATATGTAAGGCAACTATACAAAGCATTCTGATACTCAAACAAAGAATCAAATTTTAAAAAACAGTTTTTTTAGGTTAAATCACACAGTTCTTAAAATGTATTTTCAGAGTAGTAAATTGATGGTATCTACTTATGTAAGGTTTTAATACCTAATACAATAACAGAGTGCCATCAATATGTGGCTAGTAGCAGATATAAAGTATCTGCTGGTAGTCCATCTCTCATAAAACAGCCTTTAACCTTAATTCAAATCCATTGATTCCTATTCCAGTTAAGACTGAGAAACTTAATATGTCTTTTAATCCTTTTATTGTTAGCTTGGATAAAATTAATTTTACCCTAGAACTGCACAAAGCCAATTAACATGATCTTTAGAGTTATTTAGTAAAGTGCTTCAAACTGTTAAATATTTCTTGACCTCTTGGTTGCACCCTCTGACTGCTTTTTAAATGAAGTAATCAATATCTCTCAGCCCTTTAAATAGCTTAAACTTCTCAAATATTTTACCTGTGTCATAGTTAAGCAGTAAGTAACATGTTTACTCTGGTTAGTGTAAATCCAGAGTCAGTTATGCTAAATCTAAAGACAATTATGTACTTTTGAGGAACACTGTATGAATTAAATGACTGCCTTAATGAAAGCAAGGGCTCATATTTTGTTAAAAGAAACCTGATAATGAAGAGACATCTTTTTCACACAGAATGTGTATTCTGTGTGCAACTTAAAACGTGGAACATTTATGTCCTTTACTACTGCGTGGAGCTTCTGTTTTCCACACAGTGCTAGTTGAAGGTATTAATTTTCTTACTGTGATCGGGTGATCAACTGTCCTGTCAAGAAAATGGATCTCCATGTCACCTTTTAGCATGATTAAATGGAGGCATGCCTCTGTGAAAAAATACCAGATTTTCATGAGACAAATGAAACTGGAGAAGGGTCTACTTTTACAGAATTATTTCATTTTTAATACCTCAAAATCTCGCATTTGTTCATCAGTTTGTCAAAAAGCACTGCAGCTAATTGCTTCTTCTATTATTTAAGAGAACACATAGGCAAAGCTGATCATTTAAAGATGTTTCCAAATTTGAAAAAAATTAAAGAATCACATATTGCTGTGTTACTGTTAGACCAGTAGCAAGATGGGCATCTGTACCTTATACAATTCCTAATCAGTCAGTGTCTCTTTGAGACAATCCTTTTCTTGCTCCTACATCTTTCCTTGTTAACAAAGAGCTATCATTTTTTCATATCTGAGTACTGATAAAAACTACATACCACAGAATTTCAGTGTCAGTAGTATTAAGAGCCAGTTAAGCAGTGTTCTTATGAGTGTTTGCACATGCCAAACTTTAAATTACACCAAGTGATGTCCTTGACAGCTAATTAAGATTTCATATTTTCGCCACTTAGCAGAGGGCACCTGTTATGATTCTTTCTATTAGCTTAGGGATAAAATTTACAAATGGCTGTCTTAACAGTCCATTATTAAAACTTCCCTAAAGTCTTAATTTCTTCATGAGTGGGAGTTAAGACAAGATTGAGGTAATTAAACAAAAAGGACACAAGGAAGTTGAGGGACAGGGTAGAGGCGGAGCTCTCCAAATGCCCCTGTTGTTTAATTTCCTTCTGGAAGCAGCCCATGTGTGTTCCTCTGCCCCTCCCCCTCCGAGCCGTGGCCATTGCAGGCTGAGCGGCTGGGGTCAATGCCTTGCCTATTGATCAGTATCCCTGCAGCCCCTTGCTCCAGCAGCTGCTTCATTGGCTTCTTTCAGGGCCTGCTTCAGTACTTTAGAATAGAAATCCATAACCAGAGCTG
Organism: Trichechus manatus latirostris; assembly: GCF_000243295.1. Classification (NCBI taxonomy): domain Eukaryota; kingdom Metazoa; phylum Chordata; class Mammalia; order Sirenia; family Trichechidae; genus Trichechus; species Trichechus manatus. Next base: position 7,087,713 of record NW_004443999.1, read on the forward strand.
TGCTCATCCAAGCAGGGGAAGAAACTAAATTAAATGGTATAAAACAATCTTGGATCAGGAGTTTGTGCCAATTCATCTTGATCTAAGATGTCACACCGGGCTCTCTGTCTGAGCACCTGGGCTAGAGGCAGCCATAGTGAAAATAGATGGAGCCGCAATCATTCATTTGTCAGCTAAGGAGCAAGACAGCGGTTAGCAATTCCCTTCTGCAGAGGTCAGCTGACAGAACAATCGGTGCAACTGCAGAATAGAGCTTTCCTTTGAACTATTGTTATGGAGCATGCTCTTGCTGAGATGCGGGGGAGGGGAGCTGGGTTTGCTTCCTGTTTGGAGAGTACTATATAAAGAGTAAAATGTGCACTGTGAATCTGGATACACTTATACAGAGCTCTCCATCCTTGTGTCTGTTCTTCTACATAAATACACTTGGTTTTAAATGCATCTAGTGAGATATAGATGATCAAACTGTTAAATATCACTTTGTCTAGAATTAGGGTCCGTTTTCATTCTTCTAAACATGGAGGCAGTGATTATTGATTTTTTTTGTCTTCCTAGTATGGTTAAGCTTTTAGGTTTTCTTTCCCCTTTAGTTGCCATAACCATCACAGATCAGTGTCATACTTTGAATCTGTAATAGCGTGTTCATGTGAATACTTTTTCCTAAGATTTCCTCTTTGTCTTTAAAAAAAAGCTATAAAAATTCTGTGAAGAGGGGGAAATACATACTATGATACCAGATTCGAAACTACTATTAATTGCATTTTTAAAAACATTTTAATCTGGAGTTTTTATAAGAAATATAATTCACAACGTATGATTTATCATGACCTTAGAAGTTATAATTTTATAACATTGGAGGAACATCTTTATAAAGCAGCTTGTGATTTGAAATATACTATCCAAAATGAAACACGTTAGAAAAATAATAACTAAAATTCTATATGAAAGAATTAGAATTATTTTGATGATGAATCTGTTCTCTCTAGACTCATTTTAGATTTTGTCTTTCCATACACTACTTGAAAACTAATGGAAAAATTCCCAAACTTTTTTTTCTAACTGTAAAGTGTGACCTGTGGAGCCTAAAAAACTAACAACAACAAAAAATCATTTTTGTACTCAACGATTGCACCAGAATTTCCTTAGAATCCAAGTAAACAGTAACTACTTTTTGATGTTATCATCTTTGTTTTATAGATAAAATCCTCTTTTTTTTTCCTTAAGTAATTTAATGGTACTTTCTTACTCAATTATTCCTTTCTGTCTCCTAAATTCTTTAAAATATCTCGCCATTTCTGTTTTAGATTCAGCTAGATCTTTGCCCAGATCCAGATCTTTTCAGTCTTTCAGCCCAGCTAAATAATGGAATTTAAAGTATATACTAAAAAGCCATGTGCTCTAGGGGTTTTTAATTCAGCTCCTGGAAAGACCATACCTACTTTTCTTACCAGGGCATTTTTGTTTTGTTTTAGTCAATTAGAATTTTAAAAAGAATTCGGAGTATGCCATCTCCAATCTCTGCAGTGTTTTCATGCACTACCCAGAACTCACTGTGTATCTTGAAGCTATCCATTCTCTTTATCTTCTGTTTAACATCCCAAGACCAAATCAGTCTTTTTTGTTGTTTGTTTGTAGTTCAAGTGAAAGTTTATATTTCAAGGTAGTTTCTCATACAAAAATTTATACATACATTGTTATGTGACCCTAATTGCTCTCCCTATACTGTGACAGCACACTCCTCCTTTCCACCCCAGATTTCCCATGTCCATTCAGCCAGCTCCTAACCCTCTCTGCCTTCTCATCTCACCTCCAGACAGAAGCTGCCCATTTAGTTCAAGTATCTACCTGAGCTAAGAAGCACACTTTTCACGAGTATCATTTTATGTCCCACAGTCCAGTCCAATCTTTGTCTGAATAGTTGGCCTCGGGAATTGTTTTAGTTCTGGGTTGACAGAGGGTCCAGGGGCCATGCTTTCTGGGGTTGTTCCAGTCTCAGTCAGACCATTAAGTCTGAATACCAAATCAGTTTTAATCTCTCACTTTGGTTTCTACAGTACCCTCCTAACTGATCACTCACTTCCTCTACTTTCTACCTCCAACTAACACTCCACACCATGCTCAGAGTGGTTTCTAAGACATTCTGTGGCTTAAACCCTATCTTCAGTATCTTCCAATTGTTCTTAGGATAAAAATTAAAATGTGAACTTGACCTATAGAACCATGTATGATCTGGCCCTTGCCCGCCTCTCCTGCCTCATTTTCCACTGTTCTGCTCTTAGCTGTAGAGTTCTGGCCAAATTAAAAAACCCATTTGCATCAAGTTGATTCCAACTTATGGTGACTGTATTTGTTATAGAGTAGAACTGCTCCATAGGGTTTTTTTGGCTTTGACCTTTATGGAAGCAGATAGCCAGGCCTTTCTTCCATGGCACTGCTGGATGTCAGTTAGAAAAGTCAACTTTTAGGTTAGTAGTTGAGCACAAACCGTTTTTCTTGAAATAGAAATCAACAAGTTCATCATGCTTTGGGTTCTCAAACATACAGTTCTCTCAGTCTAGATAGTTCTCATTGATTCTGTAATCTATGCATTTCTAATTCCTGTTTAATAGCCTTCAAATTCAGTGAGGGCAGGGACTTTGCTTTTCTCATCCCTATTGATTCATATCTAGCATAATGCCAGCATACACTGACCTTCAATTCTTATGTGCTGAATAACTGAGTGCCTACTGACAGAATGAATAAACTGCTACCACCACTGGTACTTACTATTTTCCACCTAATTATTGCACTTATTTTGTTCCCTTTGATAGTCTTATTGTATCTCACAATCCACTTCCCGTACTGCCACTATAATGATCTTTCTAACAGTGAATGAGTCTGATGTCACTGCCTTATGCAAAATTGTTCTTTTGATGGTTTTCCATAAACCGAGGTTAAAATTGAGACATGCCTTATGAGGCCTCTCATTGTATGGTACCTTTTTAGCCTCTCCTCTTGTCGTTCTCCTGCCTGCCCTCCAGTAATATAGGATGACAAAGCAAAAAAAAAAAAAAAAAAAGGAAGCAAAATAAAATAAAACACCCACAAGTATTCAGAAGGTCCCATTGCTGATTTCTTACTTGGCATTCTGAGCTCTGAGGGCCAGTTGTTTTATTGATCTAATTAATATAGACAGCAGAGAACTGAAAGGGGTGGGAAAAGCTGATGGATTAATATCAGAAAGAGGAGAAAGCTGACTTCCAGTCAAGATGGCTCCAGAAGTTCACTTTTTTAATACCTCTGTGTCAAATACTGGAGCCCTGATAGGCAGTGGTTAAGTACTCGGCTGTTAACCAAAAGGTTGGAGATTTGAACCCATCACCCGCTCTGTGGGAGAAAGATGTCGTAGTCTGCTTCCGTAAAGATTTGCAACCTTCGAAATCCTATAGGACCATTCTGCTCTGTCCCTTAGGGTCACTAGGAGTCGGAATTGACTCAAGGGTAGTGGGTTTGGATGGGTGTCAAATACATAGCTGTGATGAATAAAATATACAAATGGAAAACTAAAGAGACATAATGAGCTTCAAAAAATATATCTTTGTGGGCCAGTAATGGAATAAAAGTGCAATGATCCAGGCTGAAACCATGAGCTGCTTTCCAGAAGCAGGCTTTTTGCTCCTGTGTGCTAAAGAGAACTTAAAATATGCCATGGGTAAAGCGTAAAGCCAGGAACTGAGCTATGACTTTTTCATTTCCTAAAAGGATTTGAGTACATTGCTACCCAGAATAAAATTGAAGTTTTGTTATTAAGGGAGAGGAGGAAAATGGATATTATGTATGTACCTGGCAGTGTTAACCTTAATGCCCGTCACCATCAAATCGATTCCAACTCACAGTGACTCTATAGGACAGAGTAGGAACTGCCCCATAGGATTTCCTAGGCTGTAATCTTTACGGAGGCAGACTACCACATCTTTCTCCCATGGATCCATTGGTGTATTCGAACCACCAACCTTTCAGTTACCAGCCAAGCACTTAACCACTCTGCCACCAGGAATCCTGTTAACTATAATAGAGAATAGAAAAAATAAATGAGTTGTGTTCAACCTAAGAACCTAGAAACAAAAGAAAACAGAGAGAGAAGGAGAAAGAAGAAAACCTAAAGAAAGGAGAAATAATAGAAATAAGAGCAGAAATTAATGAAAATAGAAATGATAAAATCAATAAAACAAAAAAATTTTTTAAAATATTAAAATGTATATTTATAGCAAAACTGATTTACAAAGGCACAAAACAATAATACTTGAAAAGGCACAAATAAACAATATTTAAAAGAATCCACAGCAACTGTTATAATTGAGATTTTTTTTAAATCATAGCAAATATTGTAAATAACTTCATGCCAGTGAAATTAAAACTTAGATGAAATAAATAATGATTTTTTAGAACTATAAGTTACCAGAGATGATTGAAGAAGAAACAGACTAAGTAAGTAACTTATTAAGAAAAGTGAATTAATAATAAAAAACATTCCTTCCTCCATTCGGCTCCCTCCCCTCCACTCCAGCCTCCAGTGGCACACAGGCTCTGATGGATTTAGAGGAGAATTTTCACCTGAACCTCAAGAATCCTATAACTCTTATTTTATCAAACTCGTCTTGTCAAAGAATGTTGTTGTTGTTGTGTGCTGTTGAGTAGACAGAGTAGGACAGAGCAGAACTGCCCCATAGGGTTTCCAAGGCCGTAACTCTTTACAGAAGCAGACTACTACATCTTTCTCCCATGGAGAAATTTGAACTGCCAACGGTTCTGTTAGCAGCCAAGAGCTTAATCAGTGAGCCACCAGAGTTCCCTTTTCAAAGAAAAGGGGGCAAAAGAGGGAAAGTTACTTAACCCATTTTGTGAGGATAGTGTTATGTTGATACTAAAACCCAACAAGTATAGTATATGAAAAGAAAATCCTTGACCAATCTCACTTATGGACATAAATGCAAAACACCCTATTAGTAAATTTAGTTCAGAGTCTGTCTGTCTCTCCACTTGTCTGTTGCCATCCATCCATTCATCCATCCTGAATTTACCACAGAAATGGAATCGTAGTTTAAGGCCAGAAAATATATTAATGTAATTATTATATCAATAAGTAGATTAAAGAAAAATTGATAAGGTCAGGATTGTGGTGACCTCCAGGATAGGAGGGAAGGGGAATGAGGTCAAGACATAATCCACAGTGGACTTCAGTTGTATCCGTATTAAAAAAAAAAAACGGTTGCCATTGAGTCAATTCCGACTCATAGCGACCCTGTAGGACAGAGTAGAACTGCCCCATAGAGTTTGCAAAGAGTGCCGGGTGGATTCGAACTGCTGACCTTTTGGTTAGCAGCTGTAGCTCTTAACCACTTCGCCACCAGGGTTTCTGTAATTTAAAAAATCTGAAGCACGTGTGGGAGAACGTTAAGATTTTATCAAATTGGTTAGTTGTGTACATGTATGTCATGATAGTCTTTATATAATCTCTATGTAATTCTTTGTATTCTTGTAATATTGCATAATAATTATCAAACAAAAAAATAAAAGGTAGACCACTTACAGAAAGGAGTAGAACTGGAAAAGGGAGTAGATTGGAACAAAGGACCAAATCTTCGGAGAGTTTTGGGTAAGTAATTGAGATGTAGCTACCCTAGTGAGAGAAATGTTGGAAATTTTAAGGAGTAGTGTTATGTGTTAGGAATGTAATTTTTCAGCACTCCCTTATTTATTATGATACTTTAATAAAGATTCTAATTGTTTTTTATTATTTTGTGGTTATCATGTAGGTATTTCTTCTGAATATGAAACTATACTGAGCTTTACCCAAGTTATACAAGTACTTCTTCAAATGTCTGATTACTTCTTTACATCCTGGTCCCTCTGGGCAAAATGTTCATCCTTCCTTGTTGCCCACCTTCCTGTTGCCTGGCAACTTCTACTTCACCTTGCAGTCTTAAATCCAGCCTTTCCTCCTTTGTGAACAGGTTCTCCTTTTTTCATGCACTTCTGAACTTCTTAGAACCTTATTTATTTTCATGTTTGCAGTTCCCTGGCACAAAGTAGATGCTCAGTAAATATTTGCTACATTAATGGGCCAATTAATAAATGAGTGAATGAGCAATCTTTTTTAAAAGCAAGTTTATTGAGATGACTTCTATATCATAAAATTAACCCTTTTCAAGTGTACAGTTGAATGGTTCTTAGTATATTTTGGTTGTACAAGTATCACCGTAGTCTTAGAATGTTTTTATCACCCAAAAACTTAATGCCCATTAGCAATCACTGACCATTTTTACTCCATCCCATCCCTAGGCAACTACTAATCTACTTTCTGTCTCTATAGATTTGCCTGTCCTGAGTATTTCATGTAAATGGAATCATACAATATGTGGTCTTTTGTGGCTGACCTCTGTCCCATAGCATAATGTTTCAGGGTCATCCATGTGGTAGCATGTGTTAGCATTTTATTCCTTTTTATTACCGAATAATTCTCACTGTATGGGTATGCCATATTTTGTTTATCCATTCATCAGTTGGTAGACATTTGAATTGTTCCTGTTTTGGCTATTTATTAAGAATAGTGCTGCTATAAATGTTCATGTACAAGGCTTTATGTGTACATTTGTTTCTATTTCTCTTGGGTATTCCATCTAGGAGTAGAATTTCTGAAACATATAATAACTCTGTGCTTAACTTTTGGAAGAACTGCCAAACTAATTTCCAAAGTAGTTGCACCATTTTACATTCCCACCTGCAATGAATGAGTGTTCCTGTTTCTCTACATCCTCAACACCGCTTGTTATGGTCTGTCTTTTTTATTACAGCCATTCTAGTGGATGTGAAGTGATTTTGATTTTTATTTCTCTAATGACTAATGATGTTGAACATCTTTCATGTGCTTATTAGACTGTTCATATCTCTTCTTGGGAGAAATGTCTATTCAAATCATTTGCTCATTTTTAAAATTTGGCTGTAAGAGTTGTATGAGTTATTATTGAGTTGTAAGAGTTCTTTATATAGTCTCGATACAGTCTCTTATTAAATATATGATTGACAATATTTTCTCTCAGTGTGTGGGTTATCTTTCTATTTTCTTGATTATGTCATTTAAAACACAAAGGTTTTTAATATTAAGTCCAATTTATAATTTTTTTAAGTCGCTTATGCTTTTGGTATCATATCTAAGAAATCATTGCCTAATCCAAGGTCATGCAGATTTATATCTGTCTTTTCTTCTAAGAGACCTATAGTTTTAGTTCTTTCATTTAGGTCTGTGATTCCATTTAAATTAATTTTTGTGCATAGTGTGAGGTAGGGGTCCAACTTCTTTCTTTTGCAGTTAGATAACCAATTGACCCAGCACCATTTGTTGAAAAGACTGTTCTTTCCTGAATGAGTAATCTTGAGTGTGTTTCTAATTGCATGCCTTTTTTATCTTAATAGTCTTTTAATTTACATTCTTATGTTTTGGTTTTCAGGTTGTCTGTCAAGTGTCCCACAAATGAAAAAAATATCCACATCTTATGAGGAAAGACGGAAGCAAGCTACTGCTATTGTTTTACTAGGAGTGATAGGAGCTGAATTTGGTGCTGAAATTGAACCTCCCAAACTCTTGACCAGACCTCGAAGCTCTAGTCAAATTCCTGAGGGATTTGGTTTGACTAGTGGTGGATCCAACTATTCATTGGCCAGACATACTTGTAAGTTTTTACATTTTTAATACTAATCTGTTGCTTCTCAGTACATGTTATTCATCAACAAAATCTCGAAAAATATCCCGAACATATCCTGAATTTTAGCTCATCTATAATGTTTAAATGTAGTTAGGAATCAGTACAGTCTGTTTGGCATGTTGCTTTTTATTTATAATTACCCAAACCTCTTTTTAAAAGTTAAAGCATAGTTTTTTACATGCTTTTCTTAAAATAACACATTTCTGAGCTTTGTGTTTTCATATTTTCAGTAAACATTCTAGCCAAAACTTATGAAAGGAGCTTCTAGATAAAACTTCTAAAATAATTTTTTAAGAACTATGCAGCTGGCTATCCTGGACATGGTTTTAAAAGTGAGGAATTAAGGTGGAACACCAGCTTTTTCTTTTCTTTTGATTGTGTGTGTATGTGTGTGTGCATAGATACACATATGTGTATATGAAAAGAGCATGAATGATGAATTATCTCTGTAATTAAAAAAAAAAGCACAACTCATAACAGTTTTTAAATGTCAAAAATCTTAACAACCAGAGCCCAGAGGGCTTGGGTCATTCTGCTGATTTCGGCTCTATGCTTGGTACGTTAATAATAAGTAAGGCTGTTTTATAACAGGATCTTTTGGTACTTTTGGGTTAGCACTACTTTAGATAAAGTCCACAATGTTCCTACCATATGGCAAAATCATTTCTAACAAATTGTGTTATTTTAAGAACCATATATAAACCTGCTGACTATAAGATATTCTATGTAGAACAAAATACAATGTATTCTTTTAGGTCTTTAGCCTTTAAGCAAAGGAAAATATGTGTATGTATATATAAACCCATTACCATCGAGTCAATTCCCACTCATAGTGACCCTACAGGACAGAGTAGAACTGCCCCATAGAGTTTCCAAGGAGCACGTGGTAGATTTGAACTGCAGACCTTTTGGTTTGCAGTCATAGCACTTAACTACTACACCACTATATATATATATATATATAAAGCTTTGTTAGTTATAACAGCATAGAACTTAACTGGACCATTTTCACATACTTTTGATGTAAAGCCAAGGAGCAAGTTAGTAGCTTTTATAATTAAAGCCCTCTAATTGGTTAAGTGTTTGGCTACTAACCAAAAGGTCAACAGTTCGAATCCACCAGCCACTTCTTGGAAACCCTATGGGGCAGTTCTACTTTGTCCTGTCATAGGGTCGCTATGAGTCGGAATCAACTCTACAGCAATGGGTATAATAGATTTAGCTGCTGCTTCTGTAGCTTTTTTTCTTTTTTTTTTTAAATACCTTATTAGCGGTTGATAATCTCTTGATGTCTACTTGATATTGAGAATTAGAAAGCAATAGTAACAATAACACAGCCACCACCACCAACAATAATAAAACAGCTAGCTCTTTAGAGTGCTATTTTAAGCTCTATACATACATTAACTCCTTTAATCCTCATAATAACCCTATAAAGTGGGTACCTCTTGTTATCACCATTTTACACACATTGGCTAGGGGTGCAGAAAGGAAATGGCAGTTTTTGTCTCAACCTAGTCAGTTGGTTCCAGAACCCATTCCTTTAACCATTATGTAAACTGCCACCCTTCAGTGGTTTGTAAAGTGCTACCCTTCAATGGTTCCCAGTTGAAAGGGAGTGATGTCTAACATGTGCTATCATTTTACAAGTTAAAAAGCCCTTTCTTTTATATCCCCTTATTTGATCTTCAAAATAGAAAGTAAGATTTCTCTAAAGTGGCTCAGCTAAAAAGTGGTAAATTCTGAACTTGAACTCAAGCTTCTTTTGACCTGAAAATCCAGGTCTTTCCATTTTCCAACTGAGCACATCTGCTTTCCCTCTCCTGCAAAGCACTGTGTGCTGCTGACCCCTACCTCTCTAGTTCAGCTGATTTATCTTTTCTCAAGTTCTTCAAGTTCCCTGCATTCTATTGATAAAATCTTTGCTCAAATCTCACCCTCTCCACAAAGGGCTCTTTGATAAGGCCCACCTATGTCACTCCAGACAGCCCAGGCCTTAGATATATACTTCCTTACTTAGAATCTTGGCATAAGAATATCAGAGATTAACAAAATTTTGACATGATTTAGTTTGGTAGCTTCAAAGTTTTTTGGCTACCATCTCCCTAATGAGTATTGAGAAATGTCTAACCTCTTGCATGTATTCTTGTTAACAATGAAAACATTTTAATAGTAAGTTCCAACATTTCCAAAAGATATAATCTTGATATTTTGAATATTGATGTTTAAAAGTAAAACTGTTGTGTAGCACTTTTAAATATATTCAGTAAAATATTTGCCATAACTATTTGATACCCATCATTTATTAAAAAAAACTTATGACAGGTTTTTCTTTAAAAGTCAGAGATCTTACACCCTTGATTATTTTCCTCAAAGAGAGAAAATTTCTACCCTCACAGTTTTAGGGAAGGAGTTCATTTGCAAATTTAGCATCTGAAAATCAATTCCATTAATATAACCTGTGTCTTAAAACTGTTTGTGCTTTTAAAACTATCTATTCTTTGAAAAGCATTAATAACCTCCCACTTGAGGGGTGGCATCGCTTTTGAAGACCACCCATTTAGTCAAACATGTTTTGTATAATTTCTCAACAGTGTTCTTTATATTTTATAATGCCCTTAAAGGTCTTAGGTTTTTTAACGGTAGATTTGCCTACCACTGGGATTTTCTTCTTTGGTTGTTGTTTATTGTTGTAGTTTAAATGAAGTTTACATTTCAAATTAGTCTCCCATACAAAAATTTATACATAAATTGTTGTGACCCTAATTGCTCTCCCCATACTCTGACAGCACACTCCTCCTTTCCACCCCTGATTCCCCATGTCCATTCAACCAGCTCCCAACTCTGTCTGCCTTCCCATCTCACCTCCGGACAAAAGCTGCCCGTTTAGTCTCTTGTACCTACTTGAGCTAACAGGCACACTCCTCACGAGTATAACTTTATGTCCCACAGTCCAGTCCAATCCCTGTCTGAAGAGTTGACCTCTGAAATTGTTTTAGTTCTGGGCTGATAGACAATCCAGGGACTATGCTTTGCGGGGTTCCTTCAGTCTTAGTCAGACAGGTAAGTCTGGTCTTCTTACTAGAATTTAAGTTCTGCACCCCACTTTTCTCCTGCTCCATCAGGGACTGTCTGTTGTGATCCCTGTCAGGGCAGCCTTTGGTAGTCGCCAGGCACCATCTAGTTCTTCTTGTCTCAGGCTGATGAAGTCTCTGGTTTATGTGGCCCTTTCTGTCTCTTGGGCTAATACTTCCTTGTGTCTTTGGTGTTCTTCATTCTCCTTCACTCCAGGTGGTTGGAACCAATTGATGCATCTTAGATGGCCGCTTGCAAGCTTTTAAGACCCCAGACGCCACTCACCGAAGTAGGATGCAGAACATTTTCTTCATAAGCTTTGTTATGCAAGTTGACCTAGATGTCCCCTGAAAGCATGGTCCCCAGACCCCTACCCTTGCTACTCTGTCCCTCAGAGTGTTTGATTGTATTCAGGAAGCTTCTTAGCTTTGGTTTAATCAGTTTTGCTGACTTCCCCCTGTAACGTGTGCTGTCCTTCCCTTCACCTAAGATCATTCTTATGTACTATCCAGTTAGTAAATAACCCTCACCCTCCCTCCTCACCCTCATAACCATCAAAGAATGTTTTCTTCTGTGTTTAAACCTTTTCTTGAGTTTTTATGATAGTGGTCTTATACAGTATTTGTCCTTCTGTGACTGACTAAATTCACTTAGCATAATGACCTCCAGCTTCCTCCATGTTACAAGATGTTTCAGGGCTTCGTTGTTCTTTATTGTTGCATAGTATTCCACCGTGTGAATATACCATAATTTATCCATTCATCCTTTGATGGGCACCTAGGTTGTTTCCATTTTTTTACTATTGTGAACAGTGCTGCAATGAACATGGCTGTGCATATATCTATTCGTGTGATGGCTCTTATTTCTCTAGGATATATTCCAAG
>NW_004443999.1:7102204-7108649 GCF_000243295.1 Trichechus manatus latirostris
TTTTTTCCATTCTTTGAGTTTTAGTTTGTTTGTGTCTTTAAGTCTAAGGTGTGTCTCTTGTAGGCAGCATATAGAAAGATTGTGTTTCTTCAAACAGTCTGCCTTTCTCTGTCTCTATTGGTGCATTTAGTCCATTTACATTTTGTGTAATTATTGATTTAATGCTGTCATTTTGATTTTTTTTTGTGTGTGTTGTTGACAGTGTCATTGTTCCACTTAATTTTCTGTGCTGAGTCATTTTTCTTTATGTGTTTTCTTTTCATCTTTTTCATTGTTGTAGATTTTGTGTTTGCTGAGTCTTTATATTTTTCTAGCTTTTTATTTTGATTTGTAGGATTGTTAGTTTCCTTTGTGCTTAGCTTAATATTTACCCCTATTTTCCACGTTTATACCAGTCTTTTATTTCTTTATATTGCCTTGACTTCCTCTCCATGTGAAAAATGTATGTCTACACTTTTTAAGTCCCTCTTTTTTGTTTTAATATTGTCATCTTTTACGTATTGACATCTGTTTCCCTGTTTTCAGTGTTTTAGCTTTGGTGTATTTTTGTGCCTACCTATCTGGGTTGATATCGTGTTGCTATGTCCTGTGTTCTAGTCTTGGGTTGTTGTCTGATGTTACTGATTTTCTAACCAGAGGACTCCCTTTAGTATTTCTTGTAATTTTGGTTTGGTTTTTGCAAATTCCCTAAACTTTTGTTTATCAGGAAATGCCCTAATGTCGCCATCATATTTGAGAGACTTTTTCTGGATATATAATTCTTGGCTGTCAGTTTTTTCCTTCAGGGCTTCGTATATGTCATCCCATTGCCTTCTTGCCTGCATGGTTTCTGCTGAGTAGTCCAAGTTTATCCTTATTCACTCTTCTTTGTAGATGACTTTTCGTTTATCCCTAGCCACTCTTAAAATTCTCTCTTTATCTTTGGTATTGTCAAGTTTGATTATAATATATTTTAGCGACTTTCTTTTGGGATCTACTTTATGTGGGCTTTGATTAGCATCTTGGATAGATATCTTGTCATCTTTCATGATATCAGGGAAGTTTTCTGCCAACAAATCGTCAACAATTCTCTCTGTATTTTCTGTTACCCTCCCCTGTTTTGGTATTCCAGTCACTCATAGGTTATTCCTCTTGATAGAATCCCAGATAAGTCTTAGGATTTCTTCATTCCTTAAAATCTTTTTATCTGATTTTTCCTCAAATAATTTGGTGTCAAGTTCTTTATCTTTAGTATCACTAATTCTGACTTCCATTGCCTCAGCTGTGCTCCTATGAGTTTCTATTGAGTTGTCTAATTCTGATATTTTATTATTAATCTTCTGGATTTCTGATTGCTGTCTCCCTATGGATTCGTGCAGCCTTTTTGAATTTGTCATTATGCTCTTCTCTAGTCTTTTTAATTTCCTCTATTGCATGTTCTGTGTTTTGCTTAATTTCTTAAAGCATTCTGTATATTTATCTTTTGTATTCTGCCTCCGGTAATTCCAAGAAATTTTCCTCCTCTGGAAAATTTCTAGATCTTTATTTTGGGAGATTGCTGAAGCCATCATGGACTGCCTCTTTATGTGATCTGATATTGACTGTTGTCTCCAAGCCATCAATAAGTTATTATATTTATTTCTTTTATGTTTGCTTACTGTGTCCTAGATTATTTTTTGTTTTTGTATGCCCAAATAGGCTGCTCCTGTAAGCTAGTTTGATAATTGGCACCTTTGAAGCTCTAATGTCCTGTCACCAGATGGTTAGATCTGTTTCTAGGTATGTGAGCTCAGGAGTCCACCCACTCCTCCTGTATGGATTTAGCTCATGTGCCCAGGTAGCTAGCCACCCAGTGTGTGGTGCAGGCTCTCACCTACAGTTCTAGACAGGCATGGATGATTGGTGTAGGCACAGGCATCTGGCTGCAGCAGGGCAACACACTCTAAGCAAGGCAGTGGCCTGATGGCCACCCCTGATTGTCCAGGAAGACGTGTCCCTGTTTCCTAGAGTACATAGGTGGGTGGGTTTTTCAGCTGGACTATGAGCAGCCAATGCTGTTGGCTGTAAGGACTCGGGGGCACTTCTTATTCTTGGACCCTTATTACAAATGGCTAGCTGGCATGGGTGGAGCCACCAGTCCTCAGACCCCTGATGTGGGTAGATGAAGACCCTGCTTAATGGGCAGATCAGTGTCAAAAGTCACGAATCTGCCACTTCACAGCTGAAACTGTTGAAGTTAGACTTCAGGTATATACCCTGTTGTACTGTGGTAATGAGGGCCTATGCTGTTGAAATGGGCCCACACAAGTCTCTGCAGGGGGAAAGTCAAAGTCCATGGATCCCGTATGTCTGTGCCTAGACAAAAGAGCTGTGCCTACCCTGAGTTCCTGGCTTAGGGGAGCTGGCAGTTTTTTGTTTTGTTTTAGTTTTTTTCCCGTTCGTTAATTTTTTCACTTTACAAGACTGGGAGAATGGCTTAGAGTGTGTGATGGATCCTACTTCCTGCCCGTCAGACTCTGCAATTGCTGAAGCCGGTCCAGGATCCAGTGCAGAGCAGGAAGCGGGGAGGTAAATGAGAGAGAGGTTTTTCCCTAAGGGTGGTGTTTTTGATCTGCGCAGTAGGCCAGATGCAATTACTTATCTTTTGCTGGTCGAGGGCTGCTTCTCACTGGTTCTGGGTGGCCGAGTAGACGCTCTGCCTCTGGGTCTCTCCCAGTGCGGACTACACCTCCTGAGCACAGCTGCTTGCCTGCCTCACCACTCACCCCCAAGCTGATCAGGCCTGAAGGGCTCAGGCTCTCGCCAGGTCAGGTCTGGCAACTCCTCGCTGCTTCCAAACTTTTTCTCCCTCCCTACCACTCAGTCTGGTTCTTTAACTTTGCCTTTGATGTTCAGGGCCCCGAAATTGTCATATATAATTGATTCACTTGTTTTTTTGGGTCTTTGTTGTAAGAGGGTCCACTGGAAGCATCTGACTACTCTGCCATCTTGGCCCCGCCTCCACTGGGATTTTCAAGACCTTTCTCATTTCAACTGGGATGCCTTGGTTGAGTTTATATTTATCTGTTTAAATCTCGCTCTGGTATTCTCCTGGTTGGATGTCTCAATGTGTCTGTGCCTTACTTGGATTCTTTTAGATCAGTCATGTATAATATTTACCTGCTATAATGTTAATATGCCAGAAGCTGCTATCTGTATTGCCATGTTGTCTGTTTATGTGGCATTTAGAATGCATTACCCATACCCATTGCCGTAGAATCAACTGCGACTCATAGTGACCCTATAGGATAGAGTAGAACTGCCCCATAAGATTTCCAAAGTGTAAATCTTTACAGTAGCAGACTGCCACATCTTTCTCCTTTGGAGTGTCTGGTAGGTTCAGATTGCCAACCTTTTAGTTAGCAGCTGAGCATTTAACCACTGCACCACATAGCTCCTTTAGAATGCATTACTACCATTAAATATTTACTCATTATGGCATCCTAGCGAATGAGATAATAGTAATTATCCTCATTTTGAGATAAGGCTATTAAGATACTATATTTGATGAACTTTAATTGCTAATGTAGCTAGAAGTGTAGATAGTGAATTCTAACCTTGCTTGTAAGCCATTCTATGAAAACTCATAAGGCAGTCAAATCCCAATTATCTACACAAATGAGAGGGAAGAGTGACACAAATGCATGATTCAAAAGCCCTATTTGGTTTTATAATACATTTTTATACTTATATTTGAATATAGATGAATGTTTTGTGGAAGTTGCACTTTACAGAAAATATCAAAATCACATATGAAAGACAAAGCTGAAGGAACCTGGAAATTAAGAGGCCTAGAGGAGGCAGTGTGTTACATTATACCCTTGGGTAAGCTAAGTGTCCCTCTGGATCACACTTTCATCTTGTATAAAATAAAAAGTGGGGAGTATTCTGTCTTTGAGGTCCCTTCTAGGTCCAATCAGTATTTGCTTCTGAAGCAAAAGAGAAAGCTTCCCAGGAGAGTCACTTTCTTTATCACCTTCTTCCTCATCTTCCAATTTTCTGCTCCATGTAGAGGTGGATGCTCTCCAGTTTCACACCAAGTCACTTCCAATAGAGATCCTTCTTTGTTTTCTTTCTGATCCACAAATGAGGCATCATGAGAATGTTTTATTTAGAATATTACCTTTTAGGTCATTCAGTTCATTCTTTCATTTTGTCTCTTCCTCTCAATTTATAATTGTAAAATTATACTGGCACGTCTGGGATAAATCCTGTCTTAAGCTCTCATTAGCTTTTTGACTTTGGGCAAGTGTCAGATGTCATTTTTATAGGCTGCAAACTCAGACAGATTTGTGTGCTGGAGTGTTCTCAGAATCAATACCTTCAAGTGAATGAAGAAAGCAGGATTGGGCAGGTGGAGAAGCTGGATTTGTGTTTTGTTGCATAGGGAACCTCAATTGAAATCCTCAGGAGACTCTGGAGTTGGATGGCACTTCAGAGTTTTCCTGAATTGGATCTTGGGGCTTGGCCTCTATATCCCCATGTCATTCAGTCATTGGTTGGGGGTCTCCCTAGGAATGGGGCATCACCTTGGATAAGGCAGCACTCTTCATCCTCGCACAAAGCCCACAGAGGGAATCAGCTGAGACTTGTCAGCCACTAACACCCCATGAGCAGTGGGAGTAAATACTGCAGTCTCAGAAGGGCAGGAGATGGGCAGCCTCCCAAGGCTTCCACTGCAGCATATGTGTGTCCCAGTTAACTAAGGTGCGTCCCAGTTCCCCCTTCCATCAATACAGAAATGGAGAAAGGGGCTACTATTTATTTAACACTCATTTTATCCCAACTCCATACATATCTCTTGTTACCTACAAGGCAGATGTTTTTATCCAACACCTAGCACAATATAGAGTACATTAATAATAGCTAATTACTGAGCATTTACTCTGTGCCAAACATTTTGCTATGTGCTTTCCACGTGTTATCTAATTTGATCTTGTCATCCTATCAGATAAATCTTATTACCATTCCCATTTATTAGATGAGGAAACTGAACCTGTACCAAGTACTGTCAAACACAAGCACTAAAGATTTGTGAAACTGGATTGAACTTTAACTGTGCTGACAATAAATTGAGGGCACAGATTAAATGTTTTATTTAAGATCATACTGCAAAGAAGCACCAAGCCTGGACTGGGACACCTGTCTTCCAACTCTAAATCAGCGTGCTTTTCACCATTTCATACCCCCCTTCTTGTGCTGTAAACAAATATGATTCAGAAGGAGGGCGGAACAAGATGGTGAAGTGAGTGGACAATTGAACAGTGAATAAAAACAAGCACAGACTGAGATCTCAGAACTCTGGACCACAGCTGAGGTATTGGAGAGTCGAGGTGAGTCCAAAAGTAGGGGAGAGGAGGAGTGAGGGTACTGCATAGAAGCTGGGAGAGCCTTTCCACTAACATCTGGAGCACTTGCTCATCCCAGCCGTTTTTGGACAGAGCTCGGCAACACCCCAAACAAGGAATACAGAAAGGGAGCTAATCTGAGGAAATTATAGCCCAATTTTTTAAGGCGGCACAGATTGGCCATGGGAGTTTGCAGGCCACACAATTGGGAGGTGGTGAAGCAAGACCATGGCACTGCAAGAGTGTGCTGTTGAATCTTGCTGAGGCCCGAGACAGATGGGCATTAGGACCAGAAGGAACTACAAAGGCAGCAGGGTGAGGGGAATACTTCAGATGGACAAATGGTCAACACAAAGGGAAATGGTTAGCTCACTGCCTACAGTGGGACACCATGGGAGAGCCTGTGCAGAGGACCAATGAGAGAAAGACATAGAGATCCTCCTACCTTCGCCACAGAAATGTCAAGCCCCACTGCTTATGTCAGCATGTGTGACCAGCTGAACCAACCCCCAACTATGCATGCATATTGAATTCCAGAGATCAAGCATCCAGGACCTTTGAATCAGCACTTGAAAAAACCTAAGGATAAGAGTGCCCTCTAGTGGTTCTTAGGAGAAGTTACCAGCCCACTGCTGCTGGGTCAATTCTGACTCCTAAGGGCCCAGTGAGGAAGAGTGGAGCTGCCTTGTGGGGTTTCCAGGGTTGAGTCTTTGCAGAGATAAGCTGCCACCCACGTCTTTCTCCAGCAGAGCAGCTGATGGGTGTGAGCCCCAGCCTTTCAACTGGCAGCTGGACACTTGGTTGCTGCGCCACCAGGCAGCCCAATCAGAAACATTTCCCACAAAAACCAGAATACAAAATTTAAAGTAAAAAAGAAAAGATAATAAAATGGCCCAAGTTGAACAAAAAATAGTAAAACACAAAAAATTACAAGAGAAGGACCAAGCAAAAGCAAAACATAAGTAAAGGAATGAATTGAAAATTTTCAGTCTATGGTACTAAATATGTTTTAAAGAAAGCAAAAAGCAGACAGAAAACAAACTAGCAGAGATCAGGAAACAAACAGAGGAACAAAATGA
>NW_004443999.1:7108749-7140450 GCF_000243295.1 Trichechus manatus latirostris
AAAAAAAAAAAAAGAACTACTGGAGTTGAAGAATAAAGCAGCTGAATTAGAAAAAGCAAGAGAAACACTCAACAGTAGAGTCTAACGGACAGAAGATAGAATGAACTAGAAGACAAAATAACTGAACTTATCAAGTCTCAAGAGAAAAGAACAAAGAAAAACAAACAAACCCGAATGAAAATATGGGATTCAATTAAGAAATCTAACATTAGAGCACCATGACAATAAAGGCATAGAAACAATTTTCCAAGAGATAATCAGATAGAATTTTCCAGACCTGAACAGTGAAGCAAGCCTACAAATACAAGAAGCTACACAAACCCCAATTAGAAGAAATACAAAAAGATAAACTCTGCAACATATCCTGATAAAATTCCTGAAAACGAAAGACAAGGAGAGAATTCTGAAAGCGACAAGAGAAAAACACGATATAACATACCGAAGGTCTTTCAAAAGAAACTGCGAATTTCTCCCCAGAAACTCTAGCAGATGACAGTGGAGTAACATATATAAAATATTGAATGAAAACAGTTACCAACCAAGAATTCTTTACCCAGCAAAGTTGTCTTTCAAAAACAAGGGTAAAATCAAGACATTCCCAAACAAACAGAAGCTCTGAGAATTTGCCACTGCCAGACCAGTTTTGCAAGTATTACTCAAGGGAGTACTCCAAATGTAAAGGCAAGAACATTAAATAAATACTTAGATCTATACACAGGAAAAAACAGAGAGAAAAAGATCTCCAAAAAATACAACAACACGGGCAGTCAGAAGGACCAAGTATATGATATTTTTAGGAATAAACTCAGTAATTAAATCCCACAAACAATACAACATCAAGCTTGTAAGAAATAAGTACGAAGTAAACTTACTGAATGTAGGTTGTATACTGATGTTAATGGAGACACATGAACAGAAATGGGGGAGGGAGGAGCATATCGGGAATAGATTTATTAAGTTAAGGTTGTGTGTTAACTAGTGTTCATATGTCAAATGTTGCAGTTGAGGTTGTGTAATGTAATATATGTGGTAACTACTAAGAAATCACTGAGAAAAAGCATTCAGAAGAAAAGTAGGATGAAATCAAAAAGGCTCATCAAAAATACAAACAAAAACAGAAAAATCAGGATAAAAAACAAAGAAGATACGAAACAGTCAGAAAACAAATACCAAAATGAGTGAGGTAGACTCCTCATTTCCAGTAATAACCTTAAATGTAAATGGTCTAAACGCCCCATGCAAAAGGCAGGGAATGGTATAATGGATAAAGAAAATATGATCCATCCTTTTGCTGTCTACAAGAAACACACCTTAGACATAAGGACACAAACAGATTGAAAATAAAAGAGTGGAGAAAAATATACATACAATGAGTAAACACAAAAGAGCAAGGGTGGCCATACTGATGTCAGATAAAATAGACTTTAAGTCAAAATGTATTACAAGATATAAAGAAGGACATTGCATAATAATAAAAGGGTCAGTCCAGCAAGAAGATGTAACAATTATAAATATACATGCACCTAACAGCAATGCTCCAAAATGCATGAAGTAAATACTGACTAACATGAAAGGAGATATAGACAACTTCACAGTAATAGTAGGGGACTTCAGCACACCACTTTCAATTATAGACAGAACATCTAAAAAAGGAGATCACTAAGAACACTGAGAACTTAAATAAAACCGTAAGCCAATTAGATCTAACGAACAATATAGAACACTCCACCAAGCATCAAAACAGTACACATTCTTCTCCAGTTCACATGGATCATTTTCTATAATAGATCCATATGCTAGAATACAAAACAAATCTCAACAAATTTAAAAAGACTGATATCATACAAAGCATCTTCTCTGACCATAATGGTATTGAAGCTAGAAATCAACAACAGGGAAAATAAGTGGAAAAAAAAAGGAAACTAAATAATACGCTACTGAAAAACTATTGGATCATAGAAGAAATAAAAAGTGAAATTTAAAAATTCTTAAAATCAAATTCAAATGAAAACACAACATACCAAAGCCTTTGGGACACAGCAAAAGCAGTACTCAGAGGGAAATTCATAGCAATAAATGCCTACATTAAAAAAGAAGAAAGATCCAAAATAATTAACTTAAACTGACAACTTGAACAAACAGCATTAGCAAAAGAAGCCAAAAACTACCAGATAAAAGTAAACAATAAAGATCAGGGCAGAAATAAATGCAATAGAAAATAGAAAAGCAGTAGAAAGAATCAATAAAACCAGAAGTTGGTTTTTAAAAGGATCAACAAAACAGACAAAACTCTGGCTAGACTGATAAAAAGAAAAACCAGAAGAGGCAAATAACCAAATTAAGAAATGAAATTGGTGACATTACAACTGATTCAAAAGAGATAAAGAAGATCATAACAGATTATTATGAAAAATTATACTCCAACAAATTTGAAAACCTAATGAAATGGACAGATTCCTAGAAACACACTAGCTACACAAACACAAACAGAAGTAGAAACTTTAAACAGACTGTCATAGATTGAATTGTCCCACAAAAATATGTGTATCAATTTGGCAAGACCATGATTCCCAGTATTGTGTGATTGTCCACCATTTTGTCATCTGATGTGATTTTCCTATGTGTTGTAAATCCTGTTAATATGATGTTAATGAGATGGATTAACGGCAGTTATGTTGATGAGATCTACAAGATTAGATTGTGTCTTAAGCCAGTCTATTTTGAGATATAAAAGAGAGAAGCAAGCAGGGAGACATGGGGACTTCATACCACCAAGAAAGCAGTGTCAGTAGCAGAGTGCATCCTTTGGACCTGGGGTTCCTACACAGAGAATCTCCTAGACCAAGGGAAGACTGATGACGAGGACCTTCCTCCAGAACCGACAGAGAGAGTAAGCATTCCCCTGGAGCTGACGCCCTGAATTTGGACTTCTAGCCTACTAGACTGTGAGAGAATAAACATCTGTTTGTTGAAGCCATCCACTGGTGGTATTTCTGTTATGGCAGCACTAGATGACTAAGACACAGACCCATTACAAAAGAAGAGATTGAAGTTGTTCAAAATCTCCCAACGAAAAAAAGCCTAGAACCAGATGACTGTATTCAGAGATTTGACACCAATCCTACCCAATCTCTTCAAAAACATAGAAGAATAAGGAACACTACCAAACTCTTTCTATGAAGCCAGCATAACCCTGATAAACTTAAACCAGGCAAAGACACCACAACAAAAGAAAATTACAGGCCAATATCCCTTATGAAGATAGATGCAAAAATTTTCAACAAAATTCTAGCAAACAGACTTCAACAACATATCAAAAAAATCATACACCATGATCAGATGGGATTCATTCCAGGATTTCAAGGTTGGTTCAACATTAGAAAGTCAATCAGTGTCATCCACCACATAAATAAAATAAAGGAAAAGAATCATAGGAGATATCAATTGATGCAGAAAAGGCATTAGATAAAATTCACCACTCTCTACTGATTAAAAACTCCCCGATATCAAAACCTGTCCTTCCTGGAACTTTGAAGTAACCCTGCTTTTCCATCTGGATTCTTGCTCTGTTCTTCACCTTGTTACTTCACCTTCTCCGTGTACTCACTCAGCATTCCGTGGTCTTTACCACCAACTCTCAGTTGTAATTTTGCCTTTGAAAATCTTCCTGGTTCCACACACCACTTGACTGTGTTTGCCATTACATCCTATGTGTTTGAAACAGTGCTTCTTCCCTCTGGCTATGCACTAAAATTGTGTGTAGAATGTTTTAAAGATGCAGGTGTCTGACTTTACCCTGGAGTTCCTTTACAGAAAGTCAGGGGTGGAGTTCGGACATCTGTGCTATTTATAAAGCTTCATATGTAATTTTGAAGTGAGTAGAGAAACTATAGAAAAAGGAATCCTTTATGGTTATTTTAAGCTGAGCATTCTAGAGTAGTTCTGGTCATTATACTACCTTAATGTAGAAATTGTAATTTTTCCTTATATTTGCAGATGAAAAGATAATGGGAACTGATTAGAGTAAGTGCCATTTCTACTACTCTCAGAGCTAATTCTTTAGGTTGTTTAGCCTTTTACTGGAATTTTGTTATTCTAGACCCAGATTACCCAGATTGCTTATGTTTGAATCTGGGTATTATCATGTAGTACTGTGTGGCCTGAAAACACTTTCTGCCTCAGTTTCCTTAACTAAAAAAAGGGAATACTAATAGTATCTACCTTACAGAGTTGTTTTGAGGATTAAGTGAATTGCAGTAATTCCCCGGGTTAGGAATGTCCGATTTAAGGACAACTCATACTGGCCCTTTAATGTTACATAAATTTGCCCTCACTTTGAAAGGATTGAACCAACCCCCTACTGGCAACAAATTCTTCATCACAGTCACCTTCACTTGCTGCATGTGCAGCTTTTAAATCATTGAACACGCTTCAAGCCTTTCCTTGCACTTAAGTAAAGGTAAATAAGAACCTCTACACCTCCTTCAAGGAGCCCTGGTGACATAGTGGCTAAGTGCTCAGCTGCTAACTGAAAGGTCAGCAGTTTGAACCAACTAGCTGCTCCATGGGAGAAAGATGTGGCATTCTGCTTCCATAAAGTCTTGGAAACCCTATGGGGCATTTCTACTCTGTCCTGTAGGGTTGCTATGAGTCAGAATGGACTCCACAACAGTGAGTTTTGGTTTTGGGTGGCACCTGTTCCAACTTACCTACAAATTCTTAAAGACACAGAAAGGGATCTCATTCGTAACCTGGAAACTGCCTGTAATTAGAAAAGTGCCTGACATATAAGTGCTTTATAAATATTAGCTATTATTATTGTTGTTACTAAAAATTTTCATAGGGGAATAAGGAAAGGAAATAGCTCCTTTTTAAGTACCTGCTATGTCTTAGGACACTTATATGCCTATATACTCTTTAAAAAAAATCTTCTCAAGAATCTTATGAAGTAGATATTAATGTCAACATTTTATAGATGAGTGAAAAATTAAGTAATTTCCTTAAGGTTATCTGCCTTGTAAAACATTTGAGATTATATATGTTTTTTTTCCAAAGCCCATAACACATACGGATAGTCACTGTCTGTGGTAAAGCATATTAGTTCTGGAGGGTTTATATAAAAATACACTTTTCTTTGATGACATTATTACACATATGCTTAAATAAAATGCTAAACATTTTTAAAATTTTTGTTTGTGATTGGCTGAATTTCTGTATATTTATGATTTTTGTTTCTCATTTTAACCATGTCAACATACTAAGCTCAGATCAAATGGAAATTTTGACTACTTATTTTGCTTTTATTTGTAAATAACTTATATGTATAACAGATTTATCATTTTTAACTGAGTTCTGACACTTGCATTATAGACCCTATCTTGATGATGTAATCTCATGCTCATTCTCCAAAAATAACTTTAATTCGCCATCTCTTTTGTTTTTGCTAATTCACAATACTCTGGGCTTTGTGTTCCTCTTCAGTGAAGTAAGATGGACAAGGTTATTTCTAAGGCCACTTCCATCTAAAATTATAGGGCTCTATGAAATTATTGATGTGATTTGTTATTATTCTAACTATACACTCGGCCTGAGTTTATTGCTGCCACTTGAACTTACCTATCATATTTGGATTGCTTCATTCCAGCTATTCAATCTGCTTTTATAGCTTTCTACAACTATGGCTTATGATTGAAGCTGAGCATCTTTAAAGTATTTTTCTGCCCACCCTCCTTATGGTTACCTCATATCAGCTCACTATGCCACAGCTGTTTCCACATATAACTCATTCTGCACACATGTCCAGCTTTGTGGACTTGTGTTATGTTTAATGTAGCTGTACTGTAGACAAGAGGTCAGCAAACCATGCCTATGGACCCAACCTGGCCCTCTACCTGTTTTTGTAGATAAAGTTTTATTGGAACATAGCCACAGCCACTTGTTTATATACTGTCTATGGCTGTTTCATGCTACAATGGCACAATTGAGTGCTTGCTACAGCTCTCTATATATTAGTTAACAACAACAACAAAAAGTAGAAAATCAGGTTTTTAAAGACCCTACAATCTAATAAGACCCTAAAAATCAATAAGAGAAAGACAGATGACCCAGCTTCGAAAAATATCGGCAAAGGCTGTGGACAGGAATTTCACTGTAGAAGGAATGCAGATGACAACAAATGCTCAACTTACCTAATAAAGAAATTCAAAATGACAGGTACAATTTTCAACATTTAGATTTTAAGAAATCAAAGGTTTATAACATCGTAAATCAATAAAATTCAAAATATCAAATATCAAAATTTTCAACAATTTGCTAAAAAAAATTAAAAATGTATGACATACAGTGGTTGTGACAAGTGTGAGAAAATGAATATTCTTATCTATTACTGAATGGACCATAAATTGGTAGTGCCTTTTTTGAGAGTAACATGGCAATATTTATCAAAATTTAAAATATACCTATCCTTTTATATAGCATACAGAGTTTTTTAGAGAACGATGACATTTATGGGCATTGTTTTGTCATAGCTAAAGTTCTTACATTTTGCCTACCAATAGAAGAATATTTATATTAATTGTGGCACATTCATACTATAAAATACTATGTACCAGTTAAAAAAAATAAAGTAGACCTATATGTACTAATATAGAAACAATTGTAAGATAAATTAAGAAAAAATAACATAATTTAATATTGTCTGCTCATAAAAATTGTAACAGAACATCACTTAATACTGTCCATTTCTAAAAATGTGTGTAAGTGTGAATGAATAGAAAAAACATCAGGAAAGTTATATAGCAGGCTGTTAACAATGGTTACCTCTGGGAAGAAATTCAGGGATTAGGAGGTAGGAAAATTTTTCTAGATACATGTGTGTATTGTTTAAAAGAAATTTTTTTATAGTGAGTGAGTATTCATGTAATTAGGTACTTGAATTTAACAATAAAATAGTTAAAACAGTCTCAGTTATGACAATCAAAGTCACATAGCTAAGAACAAACTTAAGAAATATGCAAGAAACTACAAAATCTTTCTAAGGGAAATACAGTACTGTTATTTCTAATGTGTTGCCCCAAATTTCTGCAATTTTTAAGACATCTTTGATTTTGCACTTCCCAGTTGATTTTTTTTTTTTCTCCAGGTACCAACTGAAATTAAGTGTTGCATTCCTGGAACGTACACTAAAGAAAGTTGCCCTTTGAAATTAGGTCCTAGTACAACATCTTTCTCATTTTTAACTTAAGTTTTGTATTTAACTATTCAAAGATCATTCTGAATTGTACGGGCCTGCAACTGATCTTGACTAGATTCAGTGCATAATGAAGAAATACTTTCTGTGTTTGTAATTTCTGATGATCATATATCCTCCAAGAATGAGTTTTTCATTTCCATTGGAAAAATGTTGATGCATTGATAAACAGATAATTTGAGAAACAATCACTGAGAATTCAGTAATTGCTTTAAGTTTTGACTTGCACGTGTGTGCCTAAGTGATGTATATCTGATTTATGTCCCAAATTTCTAGAATTTCTCCTTTAAGCAAATAGGATTCAAGTCAAGATTAATAAGTGACCTCTGAATTGAACTCACTGGACGTATATATAAAAAAAAAAAACACTGGTTTTGTGAATGGTCTGATTGTGATTTAGGTATTTTCATAAATTTTCACTGTTATCAGAAATTTCATCTTACCATTTATAGATTTAAGTCAGGCTGGAAATTTTCGAGAACTATTGTAGTGTCTGAAATGTACTACTTCACAATAGTATGAAGAAAGGAGGAAATAGAACTTTTTGGAAGACTATAAAAGCTTAGAGTAGTCTTCACCCAGAGGAGTAAAAGCAGTTACTTTGGGAAAGGGTGATGTTGATTCCTGATAATTCTTGAAGCTGGGAGGAAGGGAAGTATATCAGTCAGGAGATAGAAACCACATCGGTTATCTGAACAGGGAAATTTTAATATAAAGAATTGCTTACTAATAGAAAATGGTTAGCTAGTAACAGAGGTGTCCATGGGTGGTGCAAAGATTTAATGTGCTTGGCTGCTAACCAGAAGGTTGGAGGTTTGTGTCCACCGAAGCACCTTGGAAGAAAGGCCTGGTGATCTATTTCTGAAAAATCAGCCATTGAAAACCCTACGGAGCACAGTTCTAATCTGACACACAGGGGCCACCATGAGTTGGAGTCGACTTCATGACAACTGGTGGTATTAGTAAAGGAAGTAAAAGAGACTCTTTGAGGTCCAGAAGTAGCAGGTGCAAAAAAGCAGCTACTACCTGTAGGATGAGGAAGAATGGATAATAAAGGAAGTAAGGCTAGGAGAGGCCCTCCTCCAGGGCTAAAACTTGACCTCTTCAAAAAGGGCATGGCTACCACAGGAACACTCAGCCTGTGGGTGTCGAAAATACTTGCCAGAGGGTGTAGGCAGAGTGGCCAGCTGTTGCCTGAGCAGATGGGCAGGTTGGAACTGGTCCAGAAGTTTTGGGAAGGATGGAGGCTGCAGCTCCTCAGAGGCAGCCCACTGTTGCCGGAGGGCTGGGCAGTCCAGAGCTGCTCAGGAGGGAAGGGTCTTTCCACCTTGTTTCTCTTGCAGGGCCATTCCATTGCCTCTCTTGGCAAAGCTGAACATTCTGCCAGCTGGCAAAGCAGGTGTTTATATGGTCCAGGTCCAATATTACAAAACAGGGTTTGGAAAGAAAAGACAGTTTTGGAGCCAAGACACTAGAAATTGATAACTGGTCCCAGAGGAGTAATTTATAGTTATAATTCTAATATATAGATAGTCTTATGAATTAGAACTTTCAGATCACTAAAATTCCATTCTCTGGTTGGTCATTTATAATGAGCTAATTATGTTCTCCATAAATATTTTTTGAACTGAGTTATGCTAATGTTGTTGTGTAAGTTTTGAGAGCCCTATCAAGAAATTGTTCCCCATTTTGTTCTTTCTGAGAGGTGCTCCTATCATAGCTATATAGATCTGTAGGCAACGTAGTCATGTAGCTATTCATAGGAGTAGGTTTCAAACAGAAAATAGACCAGACCTCAAGAAAAATGAATTCTGCCTGTGTGTGGTAAGCTCAACTAATACATTTTGCATTTACAGATAAATAAACAATGGTTGACAGTTGTGGCCCCCAAATTTGCATTTCAGTGGCCTAGTA
The DNA here is from genome assembly GCF_000243295.1 of Trichechus manatus latirostris. Classification (NCBI taxonomy): domain Eukaryota; kingdom Metazoa; phylum Chordata; class Mammalia; order Sirenia; family Trichechidae; genus Trichechus; species Trichechus manatus. Next base: position 7,117,913 of record NW_004443999.1, read on the forward strand.
ATGTCCCATCTCTTATATGCTACTTCACAGGGATGGTAATGATAAGGAATAATTAATGATTTGTTAACAAGATCAGATCTTTGATTATAATGTACAATAGATGTACAAATTCTATATTTAACTTTTATTTCCCTTTTAATTGCTATGGATTTCTGTGCCTGCTACTAGCTACTTTATCAGACTGAAAAAATGGTTTCTATAATCTCTTAACCTCAGTCCCAGTGGATATTACAATGTATTTTCTCCAAAATAGAAAAGGTAGTCCAGTTCCATTATATGTTGTAAAATGTTGCAGTGCCATCCATTTTAGCTGTGGTTGTCAGGTCACCGGGACAGCATTCTGGGAGTTAAGAAAGACTAAAAATGGCGAGCAGGGGATTTACGAGTGTTTTTGTGTTGAATGGTTTCAAGGGGGATACTATTGGCAGGTGGCAAATTCTTCAGACTTTTAAGCACTAGAAAAGAATTTCAGGCCAAGAACAGGTAATGTATTAAGCTCAAGCTCATTTACAATTCTTCTTTGTCTGACTGACTGTCACATTACAGAGCAGTTTGCTCAGAATGTCTCCAGTGTCAGCTGCATGACCTCCCTGAGCTTCAGGCAGCAATCGGCTTGAGTGGAGCAGGCCACTCCATTTCTGGGAAGAAAACAGTTCTGGACAGTAGCACAAGTCCTAAAATATTGATGTGTCCATCCTGAAGTACAGCAATATGATATAGTTATATGCAGTATGTCATTCAAGCTGTTTTCATTGCCCAGAAATCATATGCTGAACCTATAGATTGTCAATCAAGGTAATTTTGGTAACGGCAAAGTATAGTTTGCCTTTGTTGACATTTATATATGTTTATATAATATGCTTATTCAAAGAATGTGATATTTTTTAAATGCTAAACAAAGACTAAAAAGTCACTGCCTTTCGTATTCTGGTAGCTCCCGTAAATCATGTATTTACAATCACTGATATGAACACAAGTAGAAGCCCCAAGTAATTATTGTTCTTAAATGTATGTGTTGCAGTATAGTGATAGGGACCATGAAGTATCAAGTACTAGACTGTACCATCTGGAACTACCATTTTTGTAGGTCAAAAAATGGTCAAATATTGACAGTTCCACCGGATTTAACCTAATAGTGAAGTATCAGCTGTGCTAGAATTTCGAAGAGCGCCAAGTCATTAAAGCTAATTATATTAACTTTTATTAGTCAAATTAACAACAGCTGGACTAGGGACAAAGGGAAATGACTGTTAAGGAAAGTAAAAGCTATGAGTGATTTATGACTCCTTTCTGAAGTAGCATAAATGAAGTGTGATCTTTATCACTGTAGTGATGGAAAATATTTCGTCCAACAGATTTTTCACTTTCAGAACCATATACTTGATGTCTAAGATTATATAAATCCTTGCAAATAAGTTCTTTCAAATTTGTTTTCATGGTTTCCTTCCAAACTCTTTGCTGCCTTTCTGATTTTATGCTAGCTTATGGTATCATGGTGGTGCCGTGTATTAGTGCCAAGAGTTGTTATTTGCAGTTGTTTTCTGCTTAATGACGACCCTGCCTAAAAAGATGATACTAGAAAGTGCTTCCTCCAGACTATGGTCTTGTGGAATATCTAGCTCAATTGGCATAACATAGTGTATAAAGAAAATGTTCTACATTCTACTTTGGTGCATAACGTCTAGGTCTTAAAAGCTTGTGAGCGGCCATCTCAGATACTCCACTGGTCTCACCCCATCTGGAGCAAGGGGGAATGAAGAAAACCAAAGACACAAATGAAAGATTAATCCAAAGAACTAATGGACCACAATTACCACAGCCTTCACCAGACTGAGTCCAGCACAACTAGATCGTACCCAGCTGCCACCACCAAATGTTCTGACAGAAATCACAATAGAGGGTCCCAGACAGACCTGGAGAAAAGTGTAGAACAAAATTATAACTCTCTCACACACACACACACACACACACACACACACACACACAAAAGACGAGACTTACTGGCCTGACAGAGACTGGAGAACCCCGAAAGTATGGCCCCGAACACCCTTTTAGCTCAGTAATAAAGTCACTCCTTAGGTTCACCCTTCAGCCAAAGATTAGACAGGACCATAAAACAAAATGAGGCCAAATGGACACACCAGCCCAGGGGCAAGGACGAGAAGGCAGGAGGGGACAGGAAAGCCAATAATGGGGAACTTAACTTCTAGAAGGGGAGACTGTTGGCATGTTGTGGGGTTGGCAACCAATAGTCACAAAACAATATATATATATTAATTGTTCAATGAGAAGTTAGTTTGCTGTGTAAACCTTCATCTAAACTACAATTAAAAAAAAAAAAGAAAAGAAAAAGAAAGTGCTTCCTTCACCTTTGAGGTTGTACATTCTCTACTGGTCTACCTTTGTGTCCTGATACTTTACAAGGATGGTGTTTCACTGAGGTCTCTCAGTTCTGTGAATGAAATTGTAATTAGTCTGATATTTTTAATAGTCTTCATTCTTTCGGTAAGAAATACTTGTTCTTTTGAGAGTTGAGCTATGGGTAGTGAGTATCCATTAATAAAACAGTGGCCAATGAACATATTTGCTTTTCCATTTTTAATGAAAATTGAATTTGACATTGTTCTGTCAATCTTAAGGACAGCAGGTAGATCCCAGTGGCATCTCACTGGTGATAAGCAGTCATTTTTGTCTATTACATCAGAAGTGAAGCTATTTAAAAATGTTGATTACATTAATCTTTGTTGACCTTACAGTCATTCACGATATATTTAAATACAGTGTGCCATCCAGAGAATTCCTCATCACTGATTCATAGCTTTACATTTAAAATACAGTTAATGCAATATTTATAAAGTTAATGGGTTGATGAATCTGTAAAAATCTTTTATCTTGAATATGAAACTGCTCAAACTAATTTTAATTCACTATATTTTTCAAATGGAGCCCTCGTGATGTAGTGATTAAGTGATTAAGGTCGGCAGTTCACATCCACCAGCTACTCCTTGGAAACCCTGCGGGGCAGTTCTCCTCTATCCTGTAGGGTCACTATGAGCCAGAACCGACTCTATGGCACCTATCAACGACAATAATAACATATTTTTCAAAACCTCAGCTGTCAATATAGGTATTAACTAGAATTGTTGAGTACTTAAACTTAATAACTTCCAAACTTAGTAGCAACAATAGCTTAACTTTTTGGGTAAGAATGTGTTTTTTGAAGACTTTTGGTTCCAAGATACTCAGATGATTTTGCATAGAACATGCTCAGGTTTTTACAGTGCATGCCCATGTAGAAGGTAGAGTTTGGCAGTTATCATTCCTGCTTTCCACATGCAGAAGCAAAAACAAATAATGGGTTTGTTCCTGACAGGAAAAAAAATCCAATATGCAGAATCTTTTGCTTTCAATTATGAGTATTAAGTGACTATGTATAAGTTTGTGTTTGAATGCATTATCTTATTGAAGAAACTTTACTTTCAACTTTTTTCTTTAGCCTCTTCCCTCAAAATTCCAGAATCTTTGTAGCATGGTCATCTCTAAATGAACTACAGAACATTTAAAATTTTTAAATTGTTTTATAGAAGTGTGAGAATATTGGAAGGAATGAAGCATGTTGAAGTAAATATTAAGTAAAATATTCTGAATGTGAAAAGTTGACATGAAATAATTTATAAATGTAATAAAGTATACAGGCAGTATCAGAGATAGTAAAGGTTAAGTACTGTCTAGAGAGTATGTGGAAGACAGAACCTTGGTGAAGAAAAGACTGAAAGCTAACATTAAACCTAAAGTCTAAGGAATATCTTACCCAAAACAGTTTGGGAACTTCTACATTGTATTAGTTTTCTTTTTGATGATAGATCATGTTTAGAAGATATCATTAAGGATTTCTATTTAGTTTCAATTTTTATTGTTAGATTTAGAAATACAAGTGTTAGTGCCCAGAAAACTTACAGTATTTTTATGTAAATAATGCACACTTTCTGTGTTTGTTTGCTGGCCACGCCCTCCCCCAGGAGGTATTTTCATAAGCACAGTATGCTATTTTTTTTTTTTTTTTTTTTTTTTACAGCAACATGTGGGAGTGGATTGGCATGGTGGTGTTTGTGAAGGTGCCTTGCTGGGGGGGTGGAGGTGGAGAAACGGCTAGCAAACAAATGCACATATAACATTTAGTTAGTCACAAACATATCCAAAATATGGGACTTAAAAATGTAATGCTTAATATTTGTATAACATTATTTTATATGCAATATGCATATCATAACTTTTTATAGAGACAGTTAATACAAAGTTATAAGCACTCAATAGCATTGGTAGAACAAGTCCATGAATACTTATAAAAATCCTTGCAAGGGAACTGTTAAAAAGAGCCTGCATATTAATTAAACATTTCCTTCTTCAGTCATTCAACCGTTGTCTGTTGAAGATATACAGTAAAACCTGTGAAAGCTGGAACATGTGTAAGGCAGAAACCTGTCAGAGAAGGAAAACGCAAATATTTTCCACTAATTGAAAAGTGGTAAGACTGCACCCTGTCAAAGGTGGAAGACTTCCGAGGGCCGGGAAAACAAGTCACTCCCATCAGTTCCGGCTCTCACAGGTTTTACTGTACTGTTTCAATCTCTGTTCTAAGCCAGAGGAAATAATACTAAAGAAGAGAGACAAAATCCCTGCCCTTAAGGAGCTTATGTTTTAGTAGAGGAGACAGTAAACAAAGCATTTTCAGGAGTAGAGACAGACAGTGAGGAAGAAGCCAGGCTGCAATATACTTGAAGCATTTGAAGAAAGCAAAGAAGCTGGTGAGTCTAGAGTACAAAGTAGTATTAGGTAAGTGTTCTATAATTATGAGCAAAATGTTAACAAACTCAAAAAGGCCTCTTCACCTAGAAATTTTAAAACATTATTAGCCAACCTTAGACTAATAGGAAATACATATTCAAATTGCAGACCTTGAAAATTATAGTTAAAATACGCATATTGGAATCTATGGGATGCAGCTAAAGCAGTTATCAAAGGAAAGCTTATAGGATAAATGTTTGTATCAGTAAGTAAAAGAATGAAAATTAATGATTTAAATTGTATAATTCTAAATGCTGTGAAAAGAACAAAGCATCATAAAAGAAAGCAGCAGAAAAATAAAGAAAAAGCACTAACTAACACAATCAATGGGAAAATTGTTATAAACAAGAATTTAGTAAAGTAGCAGTTATAAAATTAACACATAAAAGAGAGGACCCCAGTTGCAAAAATAAAAAATTACATGCAAATTTAATAAAAAGTGTTTAAGACTCATATGAAAAAAAAAATGAAACATTAAAAAAAAAAAAGTGGACCTGAACAAATGGAAAGACCTATCATTTTCTTGGATAGGAAAACTAGGAAGATTCAACATCATAAGGATATTTTATACATTTTGTGTGTCTTAATACAAATACCATCAGGGTGTCTTTGTTTTTTGTTTTGCCTCTTTTCTCTGGGATTATACAAGTTGATCATTTAGAAGACCAACATGAAATAATAACCACGAAAATCCCCAAAATAAGAACAATGAGATAGGGGAACTAATCTTACTAGATAGTAAAATGTACTATAAAGCCTCTATGATTACAATAGTTTCACATTGGTGGATGAATAGATAGATATGCCAATGGAACAGAATAGAAAATCAAAGTAGTAGACCTAATTGCATAATATAAATTTAGTATAAAAACAAAGGCAGCCTCTGAAATCAGTGGGGGAAAAGATGGACGTTTTAATAAGTGGTTAATAGTGGCTATATTGCCATATGCAAAAAGATAAAATTGGATCCATTTCTCACTATCTATGCAAATATATTCCAAAAATGTGAGATTTAATTGTAAAAAATGAGAGCATACAATTGCTGAAAGAAAACTAATCTAGTGTGGAAAAACTTCCCCAAACAATGACTCAGAATCTAGAAGCAGTTTATATTTATATTTTTATATAAAACACTGTAAGCAAAATAAAAAGATAATAAAAGTGATAACTACAATAGATTGAAACACATCAAATTTGTTTTGAACCATGAGTTCAAAATGATACTGGGGGAAAAAAATCACACCAACCTCCGTGTCACTTTTGGATGACACTGGGGAACTAGCTTGTTATTTTGTAAACTGGGAAATAATCAAGCATCAACTGTGAACTGAAAGGTTGGAGCTTCACGTCCACCCAGAGGCACTTTGGAAGAAAGGCCTGGCAATCTACTGCTGAAAAACAGCCATTGAAAACCCTGTGAAGCACACTTCTACTCTGACACACACGAGGTCACCATGGGTCAGGGGTGACTTGATGATAAGTGGTAAATCAAGCATTTATCCTGCCTTTTTTGTACCCATGTACCTCAGCATAATCAAGTGATTGGTGAGAGGAAATTCTTCTCTATAACAGTATTCTAGCAAATAAATGAAGAAGGCATGATAGAATGTCACCATTTTGCAACCCCTAATGAATCTGGAATCGACTCAATGGCAATGGGTTTGGTTTTTGAATGAATTAATGGGAACCCTGTTGGTGCAGTAGTTAAGAGCTTGGCTGCTAACCAAGAGGTCGGCAGTTTGAATCCACCAGCCAGCCACTCCTTGGAAACCCTACAGGGCAGCTCCGCTCTGTCCTGTAGGGTAGCTGTGAGTCAGAATTGACTTGATAGCAACGGGTTTGGTTTTGGTTTTAATGAATTAATGAGGAGTCCTCAGTGGTGCAAATGGTTAAGCACTTGGCTACTAGCCAAAAGCTTGGTGGTTCAGACCTACCCAGAGGTGCTTCAGAAGACACACCTGGGGTTCTACTTCTGAAAGGTCACAACCTTTAAAACCCTATGGAGCAGTTCTACTCTGCACACATGGGGTCACTATGCGTCGGAATCGACAGCAACTAAAACAACAATGAATTAATGGATCTAGGCAATGATTCCTAGTATCACTGAAAGAGAGACAGCCAGACATTATATACATCTTGATGGAAGTATACAACATTATCTAAGAAATGTTAGCTGCCTTCGAGACAGCCCCCGACTCATGGTGACCTCATGTACAATGGGATGGGACTGTTGTGATCCATAGGGTTTTCTTTCATTGGCTGATTTTCAGAAACAGATTGCCAGGCCTGTCTTTGTAGTCTGTCTTAGCCTGGACGTTCTGCTGAAACTTGTTCAGCATCATAGCAACATGCACGCCTTCGCTGACAAGTAATGGCTGCACGCGAGGTACATTGGCCAGGAATTGAACCTGGTCTCTCATGTGGAAGGTGAGAAGTCTACCACTGAACCACCACTGCCCCATCTGAGAAACAGTCTTGTCAAAAAATTCAGACCTAAATCTGTTCAACCAGTTTATAGGGAATACAGAGGTAAGAAGAACACTTTAAATGTTATTACAGGGATATAATCAACAGAATTCAGATTTTAGGAAACTCATGGTTTTAGGTCTGACCCTGTTGTATAGCAGCTAACAACAACAATGGGGACAAAGAACTGATTTCTTCCAGGAAAGGAGAGAGAGGTGCAACCTATAGATTAAAAGATTTAAGAGACATTTGGATTACAGTTAGAAGAGACAAAAGTAAATAAATGAAGGAAGAAAGAAAAAAAAGGAGGGAGAGGGAAGACAGGGAACTGAGAGAGTGTTAGAAAGGAGGAAGACAGAAAATCAGTGAAACGTAAACATGTGAACACTGGCTATTTGATGATATTGAGGGATTAATGATAATTTTGTTTAGGTTTGCTAATAGTATTGTGGTTATTTTTTGAGCTCGGCTGCTAACCAAAAGGTTGACAGTTCAAAACTACCAGTCGCTCCTTTGAAACCCTATGAGGCAGTTCTAACCTGTCCTATAGCGTTGCTGTAAGTTGGATAATTGACTTGATGGCAACGGGATGGAAATCATATACTGAAATATTTATAGATGGGATTTGCTCCAAAGTAACTTGAGGTGTTAGGGGAATTAATTGGGTGAGGATATAGATGAAACTAAGATTGACCATGAGTTAAAAATTGTTGGAGCTGGATAATGTTTACAACAAGGTGTGTGTGTGTGTATGTATGTGTGTGTGTATGTATGTGTGTGGAATATGTGTGTTGTGGGTGTGTGTGTTTACATGTGTGTGAATGTCTGTGTGGGATATCTGTGTGAGCTAGGATAAAACTTCAAATGTGATGATACTTTGTACAAACAGCTGAAAAAGAAAAGCGTGAATAAGATGAATTTAATCCCCAGTATGTTGTCGCTCTTGAAACTTTGGCATAAAGCTATTATAATTTTTGGTTTAAAAATTAAGATTCTCTCCATAATAATAACACTTTTCATTGTGCATGAATGTGTATTGCTGCTAAAGTTGGAGAAGAAACCAAATTTCACAGGTATTTTTCAGAGTTTTACTCATCATAGCAAAAAAAATAGGTGTAAGTCCCTCTATTGCCAAGAAACTTGTAATAGGAAATACTATTTTTCAAAAGAAAGCACTGCAAGCTATTGACAGAATTCCTTCATCAAATGGCCATTGTACAGTGTTAATGTCATAAAATGTAAAAGAACAATTACTGACTTGTATATATTAAATATTTGCTTATACATCTTTGCCCCATAACTATAAACATAAAACAATGACTTGAGCTCGTAATTTTGAACCTCATTTATTATGGAACCTTTTATTATCGTAGAGAGAACACTTTAAAAAAAAAATTATTGTGGTAAAATGTATATAACAAAACATTTGCCATTTTAACCATTTTTAAGGTACAATTCAGTGACATTAATTAAATTCATCATGTTGTGCAACCATTCATTCCCAGATATTTTTCATCACCGCTACAGAAACTGAGTACCCCTTAAGCAATAATTCCCCCTTTCCTCCTCCCACCCACCCCTGTTGACCACTAATAAACTTTGGTCTCTATGCATTTGCCTATTCTAGGTACTTCATGTAAATGGGATCATATAATTGTCTGTGTCTGGCTTATATCACTCAGCATAATGTTTTCCAGGGTATTCCATGTCATATGATGTATCAGAGCTTTATGTCTCTTTACGGCTGAATAGTATTTCATTCTATGTATTGTACCACATTTTGTTTATCCATTCATCTGTTGATGGATACTGGTGTTTGAGACAGAAGATTTGACTTCTGAATCTGCTCATGCCCTTGCTCTTTAAACTATATAACTTCTCTGAGCTTCAGTTTTCTGATCTACATAAGATGGTTGGACCATTCTAGCTCCTGACTTCAATAGAAATGTGATTTGTGAAGATTTTTGCTGTGTAGTTTTTGCTATATATATGGATAGTGTGATACGTGGGACTAAATATTTTTTGACCCTGTCAGTAGACATGACATTTGTTTATTGGTGGTAGTGGTATGGAAGTGTATTTTCTTTTTTTCCTGCCTCTATAGTATAGTTCCATACACATGCCTTTAAGCTAGTATACTTATATTCTCTCCATAAATTGATGCAGGTCTGATCTTAAGCTCATTTACTGTCTCAGAACAGAATTGATCTTGCTTTCACATTTGATTCACCCTCTACAGATTTTGAGAGGAAGAAAAATAGCATTGCTAGCTCAGTTTAACTAGGCCAGAGTTAACATGGGAAGGCTGGAAAACCAGTTGTTATAATATTTGTTTACCTGTCTTATTTTTATGTGTTAATGTATGTAAATCATTCAGATAAACAATTGCCGCCATCCTTGAGGAGCTCTGCCTGGTAGATTTTTCACTTTTCATCCATGTTAAAAGAGTCAGCACCTACTCGATTGTCATGAACTCAATTTACAGTTTCTGGGATTATCAGGAGATAACAATAGGATGTATTTCATTTGCAATATTAAACATAAAATCCCTTTGCAGATATCATCTTAAGTGTAGAATATGCCACAGACTATTCCTTTTAAATAAATATTGTACGTGATATAATGGACAGAACAGAGGATTTCAAGTCAGATAAACCTAGCTCTGACCTTACTAACAGCCTGATCTAGAATAAATTACTTAGGGTTTCTGAGAAGCAGTTTTCCTCATCTTCAGAATTGGAACTAATATCCTGTTCCTCACAGGGCTGTTGTCAGAATTAAATGAAATACCTCAGGTAAAGCACCCAGAACAGTACCCGCCACTTGCCAGGCATTCAAGAAACAGTTTTCCTTCTCCTCCCTTTCCTTCCCTTCATTCACTTGACTGTTTTTCTTCATGTTTAATAAAGTGCTTTAAATTATATATTTTTAAAAGGACTGTAGTCCAAGTAGTTTTCCTCTTTTAAAAAGTCCATTTTTCCAGTCTTAGTATCACATACACGTAAATATGTCCGTGATTGAAGAAAATAATTAAGAAACTATTTCTGTAATTATATACAGAAAGATGGAAGGAGAAGAATATATCAAGAGCCTGCCCTGTGTTAGGCATGGTACATATTATCTAACTTAATACCACTGTCTCAGGGGCTCCATCAGTTCAGGAGGTAAGTTTTATCCTCTTCTTATTTTATCTTAGTAGATGAGAAAGCAAATATCCAGGTTAAGTTATCCATGATCAAACTGTTACCAGATAATAGGTTTAGGATTGGAATCCAGATCTGAGTCCATAGCTGTCTACTAGTATCCATGAGTTTTCCGTCATTGGAGAGAGAAGGGTAGTTGTTGCTACCTAACTGGGAAGGGGCTTGGGTAAGACATGGAGTAGGGAACACATCTAAATCACTTGGAGGACTTTTCAAATTATACTCATGGCATTACACTCCTGCCAGATTGTCCTGTCCCTATCCTGTCATATTAAGCCATGGTTATGGTAATATCTCATATTTTTCAAGTATGTTAGGACAGAAAAAAGATTGAGCACCATTATTCTATGATGATATTAAATTGTTATGTAAGTGATTATATCAAATTAAATCCAAACATGGACATGAAGTCTTAAAATATTTTGATGCCCTTATTTATTTTTCTTTATTGGTCCTAGACAATTTTAGAATTATCTGGACATTTTCATATATTCTGGGTGTAATGTAAGAAGTTAGTATTATAGTCTATTCTTTCATGTAATGCTTAGCTGTCAGTGACAGTAAAATAATAGAAACATATATTTCTTATTTTGGTTTACAGTATTCTTTCATGTCATATTGAAAATGAAAACTGTTTTGTAGTGTTTTTTAATCGAAATTTGATTCTATAAAAGAAATAGCTAATGAAAATTAAGTCATATATGACAGTTTTAAAAATTTATAAGAATTTTTATATCTGGTTAAAAAAGGAGCTATATTTGAGGAAAAAATGTAGAAAATATTAAAACCATACACTAGCCAATAAGGTATGAGGAGCTAATTGCTTCCTGTCCCTTTAGAAATTACTCAGCCTGAAAAAAGATACCACATATTGATTTACTGTATAGTAAATGTCCCATTGTCTCTCCTACTCTGATGCCCAGACACACACACACCCCACACGTACACACGTGACAGTAGTGCCAAGCAACTGCACAGCTAACCTCTTCTGTGATCAGACTTATGTAATAACAAAAGGAGGGTGGAATAGTTGTCTTTCTTTGTAAAAGGAAATGGCATAAGATTATTAAAACACACAGAATGGCAGTGTAATATTATCTTGAATGCATGACAAGTTTGCTTTTAAGCTAAAAAAAAAAAAGTTTCCAAGGAAGAAAGAATGTTTCCTGTGATATTATAAACATGTGTGATGTGATATTAGAAAAAACATCAAAACTTAGCATATATTTGATAAGTTTTTGGAAATTAATTTGAAGATTATACAAATTCAAATTGTACTCTAATATGGTCTTTTCGCTTTTATTTCAGGAATGACCCACTAATCTCAAGAATGGGAGTTTTATTCATATAATTTGTTGTATTTTTACTCCTGTATAGATTTTGTCCTGCTATTTGTAATTTTTCTAGAATCATCTGATTTATTTTTTCTCAGCATAGACTTTGAAATGCTAGCTTAGATTGCCCTAAAGCCAGAACAGTAAAATTATCAAGAGGATCCAAAAGAAGCAGCTCTTACAGAGCAAGCTCTCTGAAGAGTAATCTGTAATTACTCATGTAAACGTAGATTTCAGACATGTAATACAGCGCACATGTTTGTTTCTTGTCTTAAACGAATGTAAATTATTATCTTTGATTTTGAATTATTGTGATCTTGGTTGCTTCTGTTGCTTAGATAATCGGAGGGGGTGTTCATCTTAGTATCTTGTGCTTTACCTTGAGAGGATCAGAGCATCTTTATTTCTAGAAGAGAATATTTTGTCATTGAGTGATTTTTTTCCTTTGTTACATTGTATGTTACTTAATATGTTGCTATATCCCTTTGTAAAAAATATATATTATACACACACACGTGTGTGTGTATAATATATATATTACATTCCCAAATATTTCTTTGGAAATACATTTGTATATTTGCCTTCTCTCTTTGTTTGGCATTAACATCTATTCTCAAAAGAGCTCTGTTCACATTTTCGTGGAGATTTGTAAACACACCAGCACCCCTTTCATCCCGGGATTCTGAATGCAGACTTGGCTGCTCTAGCAAGGCTGCTGTTTACTGGCGAGTTCCCATTAACATAGCCACCGTTCTTGGGTTAGATAATGGACTCAAAGGTTAAGAGCAGAGGATCTCAACAGCTCCAATCAGCAGGGCTTTTCTAGGGCTAATTACCTCTTTACTGCACTGACTCTAATGTGACATGTTTATTGCCTTAACTAACAACTCATTAGCTTAGTTGATGTTTTTGTCAATATTAATTCGTTCATTTAAGCCAAGTCAAAGCTTAAACAAAGATGTCCAGACTGAGAAACGGGCAGCAGAGTGACTTTTGTTTGCTCATGTTTTTTTTCTCCTTACTCAACTTCAGTAAAATAAACGTGTAGGAAGGAAACATTTAGAGTGCTTGTATTGAGAATGTTGGTATTTGTCCATTTACCAGCAGGTTAAACAGTTTTGAATTTATTTGTTCAAAGTTTACCCTAGTCTCCATATCACAGCCTACTTAATATTTAGTATCTACTAAAAGCTTACTGGAGACCTGGTGGCACAGTGGTTAAGAGCTCAGGCTGCTAACCAAAAGGTCAGCAGTTCGAATCCACCAGCCGCTCCTTAGAAACCCTATTGAGCGGTTCTACTCTGTCTTATAGGGTCACTGTGAGTAGGACTCGACTTGACAGCAATGGGTTAAAGGCATACTATTTCTAATCTTAGACTATGTATCTATCTGTAAAGGGTTAACATTCAGCAGTTCCTTGTTTCGATTGAATGCTTTACTGTGGTTATTAGAAAAGAGATCAAGTTGATTTTCATATGATTTTAATATTCACTGGCCTACCTATAAAATTACTTTGAGATTTACCATATAATGATGGCAAACTAACTTAATAGCATGTCTGAATTATTTAAAAGAAGAAGAGGCAATTATGGAGTTAAAATGAAATATTTTACTTCTCTTCATTTTTTTGCCATGCTTTTGATTAACATTAGTGGTATTTCTTAAAGAATGCCATTGTTTTGGTTTTGGGTACGTTCCAATAATAATTCAATTCTAAAAGCCTTAAAGTAGTACAAATGGATGAAATAACTGAGCATGTTCCTTTCACTGAGCAGTAAGTTGATGGCTTTGGAGAGATACATAAGCATTTTCAGAACTCTGTACTCTGTTTGGCAAGTCCCCTCTCCCAGGATGCTTAATGGTGTACAGGTGATCCGAAAAGATTAAGGTGCATTCCTATGGAAATCCAACATGAGTGAAGCTGCAGTATTAGAGGAGTTTCACCCCAGGAAGGGCCAGCCAGTATCTGCTTTGAAGGTCAGAGACTCACTCTGATTGGTTGGTTCTCGGAAGTGACCAGACCCAGACAAACCTGAGAGTAGCTGTGTATAGGACGTGGAATGCCAGTTTATTTATCTGTAGTGAGAAATATGTGTCACATTAACCAGAGATACTCATATCTATTTCATCTACTCCTTCTCTACTTATGGAAGGTTTCATGGATACCAAATTATTATCAGTCAACATAAGAGCCCCTAAGCACTCAAGCAGTCGGTTAAGCACTCAACTACTACCCGAAAGGTTGGCAATTTGAACCTTCTCAGAGGTGCCTCAGAAGACAGGCCTGGTGAGCTCTTTGCAAAAATCATAACCTCGAAAGCCCAGTGGAGCAGTTCTACTCTGCCCACATGGGGTTGCCAGGAGTCGAAATCAACTTGACAACAACTAACAACAATAAGTCAAGAAGTCACTGTCACAGGAAATGGAAATAACTTAAATCTGTATAATATTATATATTCTATGCTAAATACTCTGACTGTATTGACCATACTTGTTTTCTCAGCTACCGTTTTTTCCTGAATCTGCTTCAGACTTTTTTCTCCACCTTTTCAGTGGGTTACCAGTGATTTACACATTGCCAAACCTAATAAGCAATTCTCAGCCCTCACCCCAATCTCTTGGCAACATGTGACAGTTCTAAACAAGCTGAAACTTGAAACTCTTCTTTACTTGGTTTCTGTGACATCAGCCTCTCCTGCTCTTCTCCCACCTTGATGTACTTTGATATTCTTCTTCTTTCCAACTTATAAAAGTTCTTTTGTACCTATACTCATTCCCTCGGCATCACAGTCTGTCTGTGGGTTAAATGCCATCTATACATGGATGATTTCCAAATTTTTGTTCTAGCCTTGGTTTCTCCACTGATCTCCAGACTCATATATCCAATGACTTATCTGGTATCTACCCGTAGATGTTTGGTATGTATCTCAAGTTTAAAATATCCAAAACTAAACTTTGGATTGCTGCCCCCCCCCAAAAAAAACCCCCTCCTCCTCCCCTATTATTACTCGTATTAGTAAATGTCACTACCATTCACCTAGTCGATCATATCAAAATTCTTGGAACCATCTTTAATTCCTCTCTTTCATGTACCACATCCAATCCCTAAACAAATCCTGTCTGCTCTATTTAAAAGACAAACAAACAAAAAAATTCCACAATTCAGACCCTTCTCCCAACTCCCATCACTTCCATTTTAGTCCAAGTCATCTGAACCATTGTAGTAGCCTTCTAGTTGGCCTCCTTGTCTTTACTCTTACCCTTTGCAGTCTATTCTGGACACAGCACCCACAGTGGCCCTTTCTAAGTTGAAACCCAGGTGGCCCTTTCTAAGTTGAAGGCAGATCATGTCTCTCTCCTCCATACAACCTTCCAATAGTTCCTTATAAAACTTAAAGTAAAATTAAAAGGCCCTGCATGACCCATTCCTTGGCTACCTCTCTGACTTCATGCCCTACCGCTCTCCCCTTATTCACTCCCATCTAGCCACAGTGGACTTTTTGCTATTCCTTAGATGGCCCAGCCATGTTCCTGCTTCAGGGCCTTTTGTACTGTCCCCTGGGCCTAGAATGCCTCTCCCATAGATACCCACAGTCCTCTTTCATTTCACTTTGGTCTTGTTCAGAGTCCTTCCCTCCCTGTTGCTTTCTAGCCTCTTACTCTGCTTTATTTTTCTTCATAGTACTTAGTACTACCTGAAATATCTATGTGTTCATTTGGTTTTTATGTCCCAGCTAAGAATGTTTGCTTCATGAGAGCGCAGACTTAGTTGACCTGTGCTCAAAACAGTGCCTGGGACCCAGCAGGCACTCAAGAAAGATTTAGTGAATAAAAGAATCATTCAACTCTTAGGTGCCAGAGGTCGGACTTAAACTCTGGTGCTCTGGTGTTCTCTTGCTTTCCTCCCCAACCCCTCACCACGTTTTCTCTCTTTCTCTGTCTTTCATCCGTGCCATTTGACAGTTCTACATCTTTGGCAGGAGGATATAGAAGTATTTGGATCATTCAATTAAAGGTTTGGTAGATTAAATTAATGGCTTTTTTTTTTTAACCCCTTTGACCTTCATAAACATCTGCTGCTATTATTTTATTTCTTTATCCCTGGCCCCTAGACTCTCAAACAATCAGTACTTTTTACCTTCCCTAGTCAAAATCAACTTGGCAGCACCTAACAACAGCAAAGGCAGAGAAAGGCTATCTGCATTAAGAAATATTCTTTTATTTATAGCAAGGTCAGATCTCCTATTTTAGTCTGCTCTCAAAAAAAAAACACTAAATACCCAAAGCAAAGTGAGGTTAATTTTCACTGTTAGATAAAACTGATGAATCTGAAACAAGAGAGAGAGAGAGGGATAGCTGACGTTGAATCGACTGCAACTCATGGAGACCTTATGTACAACAGAATGAAGCAATGCCTGATCCTATGTCATCCTCACGATCCCTAGCATGTTCAAGTCCATCGTTGAGGCTATTGTGCTAATGCTTCTCGCGAGGGTCTTCGCCACCCTCATTGGCCCTCTACTTCACCAAACATGATGTCTTCCTCCAGCAATTGACATGTACAAAACAAGCAAGTCAGACAGTCTTCTGCTGTAATCCATAACGTTTTCATTGTCCCTTGTGGCACAGTGGTTAAAGCTCTTGACTGCTAACCAAAAGTTCGGCAGTTTGAACCCACCAGCCACTCAGCGGGAGAAAGATGTGGCTGTCTGTTTCTGTAAAGATATACAGCCTTGGAAACCCTATGGGGCAGTTCCACTCTGTCCTATAGGGATGCTATGAGTTAGAATTGACTCAGCGGCAGTGGGTTTGGTTTTTGGTATTTAATTTTCAGAAGTACATCACCAGGCCTGTCTTCCTAGTCTGTCTTAGTCTGCTGAAACCTGTCTACCATGGGTGACCCTGCTGATATTTTGAAATACTAGTGGCATAACGTCCAGCATCACAGTAACACACAAGCCATCACAGTAGAACAAACTGACAGGTGACTGATAGCTGAAACACAATAGAATGGAAAAAAATATATTTTGAATTAAAGGAGAATTTGGATTTTATACTCTTCTAATTATAGAACAGGAGACAGCTAATTCCTTTGAATTTGAAACTGTTTTGATTAAACTGATAATAGATTGATGAGTTTTTAAGTATGTTTGTTATATTAATTTCCCAATTTAACAAGGTTACTTTCTGCTTTTTATTAAAAGAAATAATGACATTTTTTTATGTAATAAAGGATGTAAAATGTTTCAAACCAACTTTTTACAATTGCATTCATGCAAAGCATTTAGTTATAGAAATGTTTGTTAATCATTCTATATCTGTGAATAAGGCATACTACATTAGAAGTATTTTAATCATATCAAGTACCCATGTAAAGCAGAGGAGTAGAATTCCATATGGCACTCAGCCATCCTTGTTCTTTGATGGACATTAGCAAGTGGGAAAAAGCTTCATTCTCTTGGTTACACTTTGAAATAAGTGGCCAATCATTATTAATTCATTTTGCACTCATTGTAATGGCATAAATCATCATAAATTCATTTGGTTTAAAGTGCATATAATATGTTCTCCCACAGGAATTTCCTTGTAATTGAACTATTAATTAATGTTTTTTTTTGTAATATGACCATTTTTCCCTTCTCTACTATTCAGAGCCAAGAATGGTTAGTGGCCACTTCTTCATTCATGATTTTCTTTCAAGTATGAGGAACAAGTTTGTCTTAAATAGCCTATTGACTGACCCAGGAGGGACCAATGTCCAAGAAAATGGTCGTGTTCATTACCTAACAGCAGAACAACAGTAATAATCACAAATGATCTCTGAAATGCTATGAATTTGTAATAATTCCAGTAAGAAAATTTCATCCTCTCTGTTATATGTGGTTTGATTCTGGCTTATATTTTAACTTCTAATTCTTGAAATTCTTCCCTCTGGCTGCTGGTTTTCCATAAGCATTGGTTACCATAAAACCCAAGTTGCCTTGCATCCAAGCACATTCAGTACGCTCACTCCATGATCAAAATCCCCTTTTCCTCTTCTTATGCACTGTCAATCCACACATCCCTCCCTCAGCTTCTTCAGTTATCCAACACCTGTTCCCTTCTTCAGTGTGTACTGGTTGCTAGAACGCTTATGACAGTCAGAGCTGACCTTAGAAACTGCCTGAGGGGTGACCACCAGATTCGCAAGAGGCCTTGATACTTTAAGATGAGGAAGAGAAAACTTAGGCCAAAAAAAGAGAGCGGAGAGAAAAGAAATGGAAGGCTAGAAAAAAATGTCATTGATCTTACAACTTATTAAATGATACTGTCCTATTTAGTGCCATTTCTATACAAATAGAAACTGGGTTAAAAAAATACTCCATAACTCATATTCATGTCTTAGTAAGATCTATAGTTGTATAAAAATAAAAGTTTGAGACAACTCTGATGTTCTGTTAGCGTATATAACTGGCAGTTGCAAATGTGTGTGTGTTTTAAGTGGGATAATCCAGCAGTCTATTGTTCAAAGTACCATGGAGAACACAAGGTATTACAGTCAAGGACAGTTCCTATCCTTGTGTTTTAGAAATACAAGAGGGAATAACAAGTGAAATAGCAATACAAAATAGTGATTTATTGTTAAAAGAATGATGTTGAAAATGATATCTGATGTTTATATAAATGAATAATTATAGTTTATAAGGTGTTTTCATATAATAGGCATTCAGTAAATGCAACGTGCGTTAATACATTGAGTCCATGTTTTGTGATAAGGATAAATAAATGCTCCAGAAAACAAGGTAACTAGATAATAACATTAGAGAGAGAGAGTGTATGTGTGTGTGTGTGTGTGAATGTTTTATGGCTTGTATCTTAATCTTTTAAAAGGATTAGTCATTATAACCAGCCAGATACTGCAAAGTTTTTAAAAACTGACATTTTTCTTTGGTCAGTTCTTAATTGGATAAGATTTATCTTGCCAAAGTAACAAGTTAGCCATAGTATAATACTGTCAGCTTTTAACTTACATAGGCTTTATTTTGCTATCTCTGTCTCAATCCTTTTCTCATTTTTAGTATTTTGCTGTTACAGCAAAGTATAAATATTTTCTTGCAATTTTGCTCTTCTGTAGCGCTTTTAAAAAAACAGTAAGATTAAAGTTGGGACACAGATGTTTAGAGCTTGAGATAAAATAACACTAAAATATGAGCTATTGTTATTACTGTTGACTGCATGACAACAGAATTAGTTTCTCAACAGCCAGAGGGGCTAAGTTAATTGTGATTTATCCAGTGCTGGATTTTTGTGCTTTCTGTGTTTTAAGAGGTTTTCTTTTATTTTAATTTGTTCTGCAGTGTTCTGAGCCTATATATAGGCTGTCTCCATTTTGGTGGCTTATTTGTCCATTTGGCTAGAGCATATGCAGGTGTGGGGGTGCTGCACACTAAATTCTCACTATAAAGCTGCCAAATATCTGTACTAAACTGTTTTGTAGATAAGAATGACCAATCATTTGATAGAGTCGCTGTGAGTCGGAATCAACTTGACGGCAAGGGGTTTGGTCTGTTTTTGTTTTTAACTTTGAGTGAGTCCCAGATTGACTAGTATGCTGAATTCCACAGTGTAACAAGTTAAGTTTGGAGCTTCTTGGCATTCTCGGTTAAGAGCCTGTAACAGGACTTGCTTATTATTTGTAATACTTATAGTGGAAGAAGGTACCCTTCTAGTTCCTGACGACAGTGAATTTCTTACAAATGCAGTGGTTTCCAAACTTTTGGATATCATGGGTCAGTAAAATATCCAAAAATAAAATTTGAAGTTGTTTAGCATGGCATCACAAATCTTTTATTTTGCTGAGTACAGACATTAAAAAATACCGTTGTCTTCATCATCTCACAAAAGAAACTTCTATTCACCAAGAGAAGTAGTAAGAATATAACCTCAGAATAAGCAATTCTGTAAACTTAATAAATTTAGCTTTATGAAAAAGGCTTTCTACGTTATTTATATTTTTTTCCACTTCACCATAAAGCCATGGAAACTTTGCCATGGGCCAGCAGAGATCAGTAGTAGCAGGCTCTTAGAAATTTATAATCTGGGCATAATTTTGTTGACTGTGCTGGGCACATAGCTTTATAACAGTTAAAGTAATCTGCCGTATTTGCCAAAGCAGTAAGTATGTATTAAGCACTTACTGTATATACAGCATTGTGCTAAGCCAAATGCCAAACATAAAAGTTTTTCTTTTTCTTTTTATTAATTCCATATGACCCAGAGAACTTACCCATTTAGCAGATGTGAAGAGGTTTAAAAAAAAAAAAAAAAAAAAAGAAAGAAAAACATTTTAAAGTAAATAAATAAAATTAACTTAAGACAATAGAATAAATACCCAAAGGTCATATATCATTGTTTGTTAAATGTATGGACAGTAATTGCTATATTTAAAAAAGAAATCTCATTCTAAGGTAAGCAGGAAAGATGGGGCAGAAATTGCTAGCTACCTACGCAATAGCCATTCTACCCTTCCATGATAACAGGACTTCAATTCTGTTGGAAGTGGCAGGTGTCCAACTAAAAAAGTTACATTTCCCATCCTTGCCTTGAAACCAGGGAAATTATTATGTGAGTTGCAGTCGGACTTTAAGAGGGAACTTGACTTAACTACCACATGCCCTGTGCCCTTCACCTCCTTCTTTTCTGGCCTGGAAGGTGGATGCAGTGCTCAATGTGGCCTTAGCCATTTTGTGACTGTGATGGAACTAAGAGAAAAGAGCAGCGACAGTTACAAGGACCTTGGTGTGGCCATCTCTGGCTGCTGAACCCGTGACAGGACCTTCTCGTTATGTGAGAAAGAAAAAACATATATTTAATCCCCTATTAACCGCAGCTGAAATGATTCCCTAATTCAGAGGAGGAGGAGGAGATCGACTTTAGATGGTAAAGGATGTAGTTTTGAATTAGTAGTTGAATAGAGTGTTGTGAATAAAACTTGAGGGTTGGAAAGGTGTAAGTTGTGTTCAGAGATGTGCACTGTGACCCCATGATACAGTAAAAGAGGTGCTAAACAGGTCACAGAGGCTGGGACACCTTATGCAGGCCTGCAGCTACCCACTTACCTTCTGCAGTCCTCAGTTCTCTCATCCGAAGCCTAGGAATAGACTAGATATTTCTAAAATCTCTTACAATTAAAAAATTCTGTGATTCTAATTAATCCCATTTGGCTGAGGATGAGTAGATCAGAATTAAAAAGTTACTACATCTTTCCCCTTTCTAATCCCAAGACAGCCCAACGTTTGATCTTTCTACAATGAAAATCTGATCATACCCCTCCTTTGCTTAACATTCTCCAGTAGTTCCCCATTGTCACCAGAATGAACAAACGCCTTAGCATGTAATAGAAGGCCTTTCATGATCTGGCTCTAATAACTTCTCTAGCCTGATGTCTCATTGTTTCACTTCATCCACATTCCCACCTTCTCCTCTTGGCCACCGCTTCCCTGAAACACACACACACACACACAATTTCCTACCATGTTGAACTACTACTGCTTGTAATCCCTTGATCTTGTTATGTTGTCTCCCATTTCTGTCTTTGCACATGCTAATCCCTCTGCCTGGTTTTCTTGCCATTCTCTTCCCCATTCATTAGCTAACTCCTACTTATTCGTTAGATGTTGGCATAGAGGTCAGCTTCCCCTTGAAGCCTTCTCTTACCTCCTAAGATGAGATGAAGTTTCCCTGTTAAGCTCTATCTTCATAGCCTGTGCTTACAGATATTATAACACTATTGTTATTAGGTGCCATGGACTTATAGCAACCCCATGTGATAGAGTAGAACTGGCCCATAGGGTTTGTTAGGCTGTAATCTGTACGGAATTAGATCATCAGGTCTTTCTCCCACAGAGCCGCTGGGTGGGTTCTAACTGCCAACTTTTTGGTTAGCAGCTGAGTGCTTAACCATTGTGCCACCATAGTTCCTCAAATATAACACTACTCATAATATATTCAAATTACCCAGTTGTTCACCTACCCTGAACTAGCATGCATTTCCTTGAGGGATGGAATTGCGTCTTATTCCCTTTTGTTTCCATAGCACCTGGTATTGTATACTTCTTGACCTATAGCTGTACTTAATAAATAGTTATTATATGACTCTTTGGATGGACAGGTTGGGACAAAACTGTGGAAAGCCTTAAATGAAAGTCAGACTAGTTAGATGAACTTTTTTTTTTTAATTTTTTTTATTGTACTTTAGATGAAGGTTTACAGAATAAATAGTTTCTCATTAAATAGTCAATACACATATTGTTTTATGACATTGATTAACAACCCCATGACATGTCAACATTCTCTCTTCTCAACCTTGGAGGACCTTTTTTTTTTTTTTTTTGGTGAAAATATACATAGCCAAAGGTACACCATTTCAAAAGTTTCTTACATGTACAATTCAGTGACATCAGTGGTGCTGCTATTCTCACTATCCTTTTCCAAATTACTCCATCACCATTATCTTCAACTCACTGCCCCTTAGACTTCCCATCAAACCTTTAGAGTTGCTGTTGTCAATTTGATCTCACGTAGATAATTCTGTTTTTTTTTTTTTTGTACCATAAATGAAGGTTTGCAGAACAAATACTTTCTCATTAAACAGTTAGTACACATATTACCCTATGACAATGGTTAACAACCCCATGACATGTCAACACTG
>NW_004443999.1:7140550-7161615 GCF_000243295.1 Trichechus manatus latirostris
GAAAAAGAGGGAAAAGAAAACAAAACAAATTAAAAAAAAAAAGAAGAGAAAAACCCCCAAAAAACAGAAAAAAAAAAAAATCCCACAAAAAAAAATGCCCTTAGGGATCCCTCTGAGCGTCTGCACAAGCTGAGGGGTTAGGTTTCAAGCCGCGTAGCACTGCCCAGCCAGAACGGGCTCCCAACTCAAGAAAAGGAAAAGAAAACAAACAAACAATTCAAAACAAACAAAGGCCCTGGGATCCCACCAGCGTGGTAGCCCAGACCGGGTGGCAGTTGCACACTTGAACAGAGCTCTGCAGCCCCCTAGGAAGAAGCAAAGATGGCGCACGGAGCCAGGTATTTGAGCAAAAGAATGGGGAGGTGGTGAGAGGTCAGGAAGAAATCAAAAGAAGGGGAAAAAAGCAACACCAGCAGCCAACAAATGGTACACAGGGAGTTGGCCAGTGCGGGCTGGTGGAATCCAAGAGACTGTGGCTGCAGGAAGCAGAGGAGGCCGAGTGGGGGTGAAGAAAGGTGGGGGTTGGGAAAGCATATATCACAAATTACTGGTTCTGTCTCCTGCTGGAAGCTCCATGAAGCTGCTTTCTCGTACCCCCTATTTTCTGGTCTCTGATAGGAGTCCAAGATGGCAGATCCACACTGCGTTAGCTGATAGGGGACCTCTGCATGAACCTCTCCTCGCTCTCCATTCTCTGTCAGTTTTCTCACTCCATTTGGTGCTTGGCTGAGTTCTTTATCTCTTCATTTGATGTTTTAGGGTTTCAGGGTTGCTGTTGTCTCTGTTTGGCTTAGTTTTTCAGATCTTTGCTGTGGAGGGATGGCGTGGTGCTTCTGCCTAGAGCGCCATGTTGTCCTAGATGAACTTTTTAATACTGCCACTGGAATGCCTTCTGGGAAGGGATCAAATCATGATGGTAGCTAATAGCATCATTCTCTACCTTCCTTACCCAGTGAGGCACTATGCATAGTGGTGTATTTACGTAAAATAAGTAAATGTATATTTGTACAAAGTTACATTCTATCTTATAGAGATTAAAATATACAACCTTTAGTGGATACTAAAGGTTTAATGAAAATCATGGGAGATAAATTTCATCAATTTTTGTCATGAGACTTTTTCTTTGAGTAGGGAAGTTCCTATCATCTTAGTTTTAGCTTTGCCTCATCTAAGCTATATGGAATCATAAATTAGAAAAACCCTAAATTAGAGAATATAAGTTGAGGAAGGAATAAATTTGTCTCTTGTTATCATCATACAACCATATTGTAAAGGCTATTTCCTTAATATCAGCTGAAAAAATACATGACTAAGAAATTTGAAGCCTTAGGCATCCTAGAGTATTCCTTCAGAACATCAGTGTCATTATTGCTGGTAGCAGTTAAGTCATAAGCATCTTGTTAATCAACAAGGCTAGACATCAAAAGGTTTAACTTGAAAATCCTCTTTAACTTTTATTGCTTATATGTTTTTTTCACCTTTTTTTTAAATTGTGCTTTAGATGGTTTACAGAGCAAATTAGTTTCTCATTAAACAATATGCATATTGTTTTGTGACATTGATTGCCAACCCTGCGATGTGCCAGCACTTTCCCCTTCTTGATCTTCGGTTCCCCATTTCCGTTGATCCAACTTTCCTGTCCCCTCTTGCCTTCTTGTCCTTGCCCTTGGGCTGGTGTGCCCATTTAGTCTTGTGGTTGAGCTACATAATACAATGCTAATAATAATACATGATTGAGCTACATGTATTATTATTTGTTTTATGGACCTGTCTAATCTTTAGCTGAAGAATAAATCTCAGGAATGACTTCAGTACTGAGCTAAAAGGGTGTCCAGGGGCCATACTCTCAGGGTTTCTCCAGTCTCTGTCAGACCAGTAAGTCTGGTCTTTTTTTGTGAGTTAGGATTTTGTTTTACATTTTTCTCCAGCTCTATCCGGGACCTATCAGAGAAGTTGGTGATGGTAGCCGGGCACCATCTAGTTATGATGGATTCAGTTTGGTGGAAGCTGTGGTAGTTTTGGCCCATTAGTCCTTTGGACTAATCTTTTCCTTGTGTCTTTGGTTTTCTTCATTCTCCCTTGCTCCAGGCGGGGTGGGACCAGTGGAGTATCTTAGATGGCTGCTCACAAGCCTTGAAGACTCCAGACGCTACTCACCAAAGTAGGATATAGAACATTTTCTTATAAACTATATTATGCCATTTGAGCTAGATGGTCCCCCTAGACCATGGTCCCCACAGCCCTCAGCCCAGTAATTCGGTCCCTGAAGGAGATTGGATGTGTCTATGAAGCTTCCATGACTTTGCCTTGGTCAACTTGTACTGACTTCCCCTGGATTGTATACTGTCTTACCCTTCACCAAAGTTACTTATTGCTTATATGTTTTGGTTGGAATAAGTTGTCAGAGACAAATGTGGAATTTTGACATTTGTATGCTTATATATTTCCAAAACAGCTCACTGGAAAAAAAAAATCATACTCTTACTAGTAGATTTAGAATTTGTGTATGAAATAGACCATTCTTCTCTCTTCTCTTGGTGCACCACACACGGCCTGTCAACACGCCCTGCCAGAACTAGTGTAGGAGTGCAGGAATCCTTGCTTTATGTTGCCCAGAGACTGTAATGTCAGCTAGAGAAGGAGAGACACCAGAGGAGTATTTTACTCATGAGATTCCTAAGTGAAATCGAAAGTACTTTAAGGGAAAGGTGGCGGGGCTGTTCTAGGGACCCTGCATGTCCTGCTGAGTGGGACATCCTCCCTGTGACACATAGACCACACTTGGCAGAGGAGCAACAGGCCTACTGGCATCCATTGCTGGGCCAAGGGTCTTTTGGGGAACCTTTACTGATTTTCCCTTTTCTATCGTTTCTTTGGAGGGCAAGCGATCACATTGCCTATGCTATCCTTCCTACTATATTGGAAAAATGATAGAAAATATAAAAAAAAATGGCCACTTATTGTTTACTGTTGCTCTCAAGAAAAAATGGTCAGAGTGGTGAGGAAGCTGCTTCTGGTGTTCCACACAGAGGCCGTTAGGAACCAGCAAGTTCCCAAGGATTGCCAGAATGCTCCTACCTGAAATGAATACAGAAATGGTGGAGTATCGCTAAGGAAAATGATGATTGAAATGCTATAAACCATTGCACTTAGGAAAGTTGACTTCCTCTTTGTAATATTACTTACTGAGGATACACCTCCAGGGAGCCCTAGTGCTTAGACTGAAAGCCATTGCTGCTGGTTTTGAAGGATGTCTGCAGAGAACAGCAGTAGGGGTTTCTCCGCAGCTCTTACAACTTTCTGGAAGTAAAGAATAAGTGGCAAAGTGGAAGATTTCTTGACATTTTGAAATATCATTCTGACCAACTGGGGTAGCGAGCTGCACTAGAAATATACATGCAGTAAAGGCAGGTTCATTTGTTAAGCTGTTTGTAAGTAAATGATTTGCTTTTTTGCTATCTGTCCAGAAACCCTGGTAGTGTTGCTTCATATGAAAACAGAAAGTTGGGGTTGACTCCAATATAGCCACCAAACTGGCCCTTTATGAGGTACGAAAAGGAATGGATTTATGCTACATATCACATGCGAAACTCAGTGAATCCTTCTTAGGTTGCGACTTGTCTGAAAATGTTGGAAAAGGAGGCAGGATATTCCCATGGGCTCAGGAAGCCAGGCCATGCTATTTTCCATTTTGAGTCCCTAATGTGTGCCAAGCACTGTACTTGGTGGTTTGGAAGATGCGAAGTTATGTGAACCACAGTTCCTGCTCTCAGGAAGCTGACAAACTTGCTGAGGAAAGGGGGAATGGACAGAAATACTTTATCTTTAAAGCTATTATGTGAAAGGGAGGCATAAGTGCTGGCAGAAAATAGAGAACCGTGGATCTTTTTTTTTTTAGGAAGTTTATTGTTTTTCTGATCCAAAACCAAAATGTGAAGCATTACATGTTACATTTTGATGGTTAAGTATGAGAGTAAAATTTACACTTATGAATGAGGTATGAATTGTAGAAGCTTTCTCAAGGAGATGATCTTGTATATATACATTTTTAGTTTACTGCAGGAGCAGGTAACCCAAGGTCTATGGATCCTTGAAATTTTTCCACAGAATTTAGTGGCTATGGTTTTTTATGCAGTTTTCCTAAAGAAAGGAGGTGGTGGCTTTCAGCAGATTCTTAAACTGTTCTATGACTGAGAAAAGATTAAGAACCATGAATTTAGAGTGCACTCACAGACTCTTATCTTGGCTTTACAATATTCTTCACTTCTTTTCACCTCCACTTCAAACCGTTCTTTACACTGCCGCCAGTGACCTTCCTAAAATATGTATCTCATTATCTTCCTCCCTTCTTTGTCTCCCTGTTGCTCTTAAAATAAACATTAAACTCCTTAACACAGTTAACAGGAACCCTGCCTGTCTCTCCAGCCTCTTCTCTTGGCTCTTTCCCCCCAGTTTCCTACTTGAATGAATCTGAGTTCTCAGATTTCTCTTTGTTTCGTGATCTTTTTGGACTTTCTCCAGTGCTATTCTCTCACCCTGTAATAGTCTGTCACTGCCCTCTTTAAATGACTAACCCTACATATCCTTTAGGTCTCAGCTTGAATATCATTTCCCCTGGGAAGTGCAAGTCTTCTCTTCCTCCCCCTAGATGAGGTTAATTGTCATGCCTTAGGATCCCATAGCACCCACCCTGAACTTCCCCTGCCTAACATCTCTCACGCTCCGTACATACTGTGTTTGCCAAGTGTACTTGTTCAATTATCTGTTTCTCCTCCTGATAAAGGGGAGGAATCGGGTCTGTTGCTCGTGCTTTATGTACAGTTTTGAGTTCTGTATGTTTTAATCAATTATATCTTGCTCATTTTTCCATTTTGTTTTATGCAAAAAAATGTTAAGACTGCATCATGTTCCATCATATGATTGTACCATATTAACCATCCATCAACTATTGTTGGACGTTTAGGTTATTTTTTAGCTTTTTTGCTATTATAATGTTACTCTCCACATCTTTGCACATACATCTTTTTCAAAGTTCAAACTCTGTTTCCTTAAGATAGTTTCCTAGAAAGAGGATAAAAGTTTTAAAGGTTTTTTATTTTGTCATTGTTACCTGCTGTTGAGTTGGCCTGCCGACTCATGGAGACTCTGTACACAATGGAACAAAATGCTGTCTTGTCCACGATCGGTTATGGATCAGACCGTTGTGATCTATAGGGTTTCATTAACTGGTTTTTTTGGAAGTAGATTGCCAGGACTTTCTTCCAAGTCTGTCTTAATCTGGAAGCTCCACTGAAGCCTGCCCACCATGGGAGACCCTGCTGTTATTTGAAATACCAGTAGCATAGCTTCTAACATGATAGCAATACATAAGTCACCACAGTATGACAAAGTAACAGATGGGTGGTGCTATACAGACTTACTTATATATAATTATTATATAATTAAAATCCTTTAGAACATGGCAAGAAATATTGTAACCTAACTTTTCTCTTGAAAGTATGTGGCTAAACAAACTAGAACTCTTATTAGTCTTAGTGTTCAAAACCTTTTCAGTTAAAAAGAAAAGATCCAAAGTGGTTTATATTTTGAAAATATGTTTCAAAGAAAACCATCCAAAAGTAAGATTACTTTATTTCTGTGTGTTTTATTTTATAATCTTAGGCAAGGCATTGACATATCTTCTGCTGCAGCCCCCGAGTCCCAAACTTCCAGCACACAGCACTATTCGAAGAACAGCTATTGATCTAATTGGACGAGGCTTCACAGTTTGGGAGCCTTACATGGATGTGTCTGCTGTTCTGATGGGGCTTCTCGAACTTTGTGCTGATGCTGAGAAACAACTTGCCAAGTAGGTGCTCAGTTCCAGTTAATTTAATTTGTTGTTGCTTTGCAGGGGAGGGGTGGGAATTTATAACTCTTTATAAATTGTGTGTATTTAATAGACAAAAAACTTAATACGTGAAATTTTGGATATGGACAATTAAAAGGAGGCATTTTTCTGCAATTTTAACACAATTGGGATTTAGTATTGAGCCAATGAATGATTGATCTGTGACAGAATTTTCAAATTGTGTACCTTGAAATATTATTAACTAATAATAGTATGCACAATAGTCACAACAAGAGACTCAAACATACCAGTCATCATGATGGTAGAGTTCCGTTCTGTTATACACAAGGTCACCATAAGTCAGAGCTGACTGGATGCAACTAACAACAACAATAGTGTAAATACATGGTTTGTAAGGAAGCTGATAGGCATATTTGATGCTTGCTCAAAAATGTTTTACCAGTAGAGGACATGGCCAATAGTTTGGGCAACCACTCCTCCACACTCCTATTCTTTTTTAAACCAATTTTTAAAAGGTTTCATTTGAACACAATAAAATGCACCCATTTAAGGTATACAGTTTGATGGGTTTTAGCAAATGTATAACACGTGTAATCACAGCCACACTCGAGAGAGAATGTTTACATGACTCTGAAAGTTCCATCATGCCCGTCCCTGGCCCCAGGCAGCCCCTCTTCTGGTTTCTTTTTTTTTCTTTTCTTTTCTTCATTGACATATAATTCATATACCGTAAAATTCACCCTTTTAAAGTGTACAATTCAGTGAATTTTCATATATTCACAAAGTTGTCCACACTGCTATTAGCTTCAAATTTTTGAAATACAAATCTGCTTATGTCATGCATCTGATAGAATTTGTGTGTTTGGTGCATTGCCACTGCGTATAGGTTAAGCATAACACTTCTTAGCCAGGGCCTCCTTAGCTTGTCCTGGCCACTGTCACCTTCCACCTCCTCTAGGACCCACAGTGAATGCCTTTTAATTACTAGAACGCAGAGTATTTTTGTATAATTACGTTTTTTCTCTTTGTTACCATGTTCCTACCTGTTCTTCAATGCTTAAGTCTTTTAAAGCCTTCCCTAACTTCCACAAGCACAGGTAAATTCTCTTTCCTCTGTACTACTTAAGTGGATAGTGTTCAAAAATGTTTCTAGTTTAATTCATCCCAGTGTTTTCCATCTCTTAGGGAAACAAAAAATATATTGCAATCTAGTTTTGAAGATGAAATATATACATGTGAAAATTTAATATAGAATAAGAAAATGATGCAGAAGAAAGATACCAGCATACAAGAAGTGATGTTGTTAGGCGCTGTCAAGTCGATTCCAACTCATAATGACCCCATATGACAAAGGAGAACTGCTCCATTGGATTTTCTTGGCTGTAATCTTTACTGAAGCAGATAGCCAGATTTTCTCCCGAAGAGCCGATGGGTGGGTTCAAACCGCCAGTCTTTCAGTTAGCAGCCAAGTGCTTTACCATTTGTGCCACCAGTCTCCTTATACAAGAAGTAGAGTATATTAAGTGTCAAGAAACAGTAATAAACCAAAACTCAAAACTATTGCTGTCAGGTCAATTCCAACTCATAACAACCCTATAGGACAGAGTAGAACTGCCCCATACGGTTTCCAGGGAACGGCTGGTGGATTCAGCTGTTCGAATCCTATGGGGCAGTTTTACTCTATCCTGTAGGGTTGTTATGAGTTGGAATTGACTTGACAGCAATTAGTTTTGGATATGAAATATGTAGCTGGAGGGTCAAAGAGTACCAGATTGTGGGAGATCTTGAATGTCAGGCTTAAAAAGTTCAGACTTTATCTTATCATGTTACATTTTTCTACCAAATACCTGTAATGGCCAGTAAGTAGGTGTAAGTCATAGCATCCACAACAAGTAGAAATTTCTTAGAAACCTTGGGTTCTAAAAATTTCATTAAGCACTTACACTCCATTCTGTAATAATTTTACACTCATTTTAATATAAATATGTTTTAAAATGACTTACCTTCTAATAATGGTGGTACTCCAAGAAGATGTGCCATATTTATTCTGTGACTTTTAGCCATTCTGGGCATACCCTTCGTTGTGTTGATTACCCCATTTGAGAAGCCAGATTTTAAAGGTGTGGTAGTGGGTAGTATGGCTACAACATGATGAAAATCTTTAATAAATGAAGTTAATTCTCTTCAGGATAGTGTAGTAGAAATTAATCAAAGGCTACCATATCTGGCAATCAATATATTCATGAATTAGGCAATGATTTACTGGCATACCCCATCTCCGCTAGGTCCTGGAGAAAGAGAAATAAAAGACAGAAGAGCAGTGGGGCCTGAACAGGACCTTGAAGGATGATTAGGAGTTAGGTAGGCAGGGGGGATGGGGAAGATAGTGTATATACATTGAGGTTAGATTGGAAGGAAGCTGGGCCAGAGAAATGAAAAACAGACACAAGGAGGTCGCAGTGACCCAGGCAAGCAATGACGAGAGAGTAAGGGAAGAGGAAGATGAGCTGAGGGAGTTGGCTAAAATGAAATAAGTGAGAAGCACTTGTTAGTCAACTGGCTAGGAGTGATTTGGAGGATGGAGAGGTGGGTATGCAGTAGAGATCAGTGTTGTCTTGAGAACTTAACCTCCTGATTCGTGAAAGAATGGGGGGTGGGGGGGTTAAAATACACATAACATAAAATTTACCACTGTAACCATCTTAAAGTATACAGTTCAGTGGCATTAAGTACATTCACAGTGATGTACAAATATCACCACTATCTAGTTCCTGAACTTTTCATCACCTCAAATGAAAATCCTGTACCTCTTACAAAGAAGTCACTCCATATTACTCCCTCCAACAAGCCCCTGGTAACCACTAATCTACTTTCTGTCTCTATGAGTTTACCTATTCTGGATATTTCATCTAAATGGAATCATACAGTATGTGGCCTTTTGTGTCTGGCTTCTTCCACTTAGCATAATGTTTTTAGCTAAGGTTCAGCCATGTTGTAACATGTATAAATACTTTAATCCTTTATAGCTAAATAGTATCCCATTGTCTGGATATACCACATTTTGTTTATCCATTCATCAGATAATGAGCATTTAAGTTGTTTCTACCTTTTGGCTATTGTGAATGGAACTTCTATGAACATTCATATATAAGAATCTGTTTGAGTCCCCTGTTTTCTATTCCTTTGGGTAGATACTTAGGAGTGGAATTGCTGGGTCTTATAATTCTATGTTAACCTTACTGAGGAACCGCCAAACTGCTTTCCACAGAGGCCACACCATTTTACATTCCCACCAGCAATGTGTAAAATTTGTATAAACCATTCTAATGAGTAGGAATTCTTGAACTGTCCCATGATGCTTCTCTTGACGAAAATGTTAGCACCTCTTAGATTTTCTCAGTGAATGGCATTTCACTCTTACCACTGGTAACCATTTAAAAAGCTAGAGTTCGCCAATCTTTCTTTATGGTTACCTTTCTCATATTCCATACATTCTAGAATGCTTTGGGACTGTAGCATACTGGCTATAGTATGCTGACTGCTCTGTGCTGAGGAAGTAGAGACCAGAGAGACAGCTGAAGGCTAGAATGAAATGTTGTAGTTTTTTCTACAGATTGAGCATTACCAGCCCAGGGTCCCAGATTGATAGATGGGAGAGGGTCCCAGATTGATAGATGGGAGGGGGGTAGTCATTTCAGACCTACATAGCTGTCCTCCCCCTGCCTTTTCCTGTCATCCCACCATGCTTCCTAAACTTCACCTTTGTGTTTTCCTAGCTGTATGACCTTCAGCAAATTACTTCACCTTTCTGCCTCAGTTCTGTCAACAAGTTAGGGCTAATGAAGACACCTACCTCATAAAGTTGATGTTAAATGAAGTTTTATTTGCAAAGTGTTTAGAAGAGTATTTAGGACGTATTAAGAAATTAGTGGATGTTACCCATATGGTGCAGCCCTGGTAGCACAGTGGTTAAAAGGTCAGCAGTTCAAATCCACCAGCTGCTCCTTGGAAACCCTATGGAGCAATTCTACTCTGTCCTGTAGGGTTGCTATGAGTCAGAATTGACTCGACGGTAAGGGATTTGGTTTTTTTGGTTTTACCCATATGGTGATAGTATGGATGGTAATGCCATTATCATTGTCCTGGTATCGAACAGATCAAGAACTACCCAATTCTAGAATGAACATTTGGCATAGTGGTAGCCAGCATAGCTTTTGGGTATAGGAGACCAGGAGGTTTCCAATTGACTTTAAGGATTAGGAGGGAATGTGGGCCATTGAGTTTGTGCTAATAGTAAGAGGCAGCTGGACTTTGTGCAAGGACCTTGAACATAGTTCCAGCACTTTGCCCTTCCCTGTGCTGCAGCTGTCAGGCACAAGCTCCAAGGAGTCCTCACGCCTCACTGGTTTATCTGGAGAAGACATAACATTTTTTGATTGTCCAAAACTTTGCATTGACCTAGTTTTATAGCATATTTTGAAAACTGACCTAAACAAAATTTCCATAGTATACATTCAGTTTTGTTTCCCAGGAGAAGTGATGAGTTTTCATTTTAGGTTTAGTTTTTAATATTTTATTTTTAAATAAGTTTATATGAAGCTTATATTGGGCAAACATAAAGATACGCTTATATCTTATTTGTATGTAATATGTCCACAGACACAAATACTGTAGTTTTTCAGTAGGTAATTTAAATCTTGCTATTACATCCTTTTCTGTCACGAAGATTAGTATGACTCAGTACACAGCTCTGAATAAATGAATGTATCAGCATGTAGCCTTGAGGAGCCCAATGTGATTTTCATCATGATAAATTGCATAATAAGCAAGAAAATGTTTGCTTATTAATCTATAACAAGATTTAGATTGAAAATGGCCTGTTACATCCATAGCACACTCGGTGCAGGCTGCAGGACGACCAAGACACTGAGGCATGGAGGAGCCATGCGTGCAGGAGGTTAAGCGTGCATCTTACCCTGCTGGTGCCCTGCTGCTCTGCCCCTTCTTGTGCCCGATTTACTGTGTACACAATAACAGCACTCAGCTGCCTTGCTTCTCTGTACGATGTTAAGCTTGCTTCACAAAGAAGCTATTATGTTGTGTTTGTGCTTTTAAAAACGTTAGTTCTCGTTTACTGAAAAAGAGAAAAAGCATAGACCATGTTTCCTTCTTGATTCCCATTCTTTTAAGTTGATGGTGGGAGTGTGGGAGGATGGTGTGAGGAGGGGCAGCTAGCTCAGGCCTGCTGTCGACATCTGGAAGACACATATTATAGCAGAGTGCCTTGCTTCCTCTCTCTCACGTGCAGACATCCCCATGCTAACACTGCTGAGAGGGCTCCTAAACAACTATATAGGCCTCAAGACTAACAGGGTACTTTTCCAGAATTAATTACGCCTTGATGTTAGAAATATCACTTACAGTTTTACATCTTTGAAATTGAAATGTCACTAGTTGTTTTCAAATATTTTGCCAAATTTTAAGCCGTGTGTACTAATTAAACATTTATTGAGTTTAACATGTGAAAGGGGCAGTGTTAGACAAATACAGAGTGCCAGAGTTGAATGAAACAGAGGTCTTGCCTCAAAATGAGTCCCTGGGTGGTGCAGAAGGTTAATGTGCTTGGCTGCTAACCAGAAGGTTGGAGGTTTAAGTCCACCCAGAGGCACTCGGAAGAAAGACTTGGTGATCTACTTCCAAAAAATCAGCCATTGAAAACCCTATGGAGCACAGTTCTACTCTGACATACATGGGGTCACAGCTGAACTGAATGGCAACGGGTCCTGCCTCTAAGGCACTTGCAGTCTTACAGGAAGGATAAGATCTGCCCAGAGGTAACCATGATACAAAGTGCAGGGGAGAGTAAAAGGCATGCACATTCCGGGCATGGTAAGATGAATCATAGCTGGTAATCAGAAAGTATGCAAGCAAGAGTTCCATGTGAATCTTTCATTTGAGTAAAAGAACAGAAGGAGTAAAGGACAGTCCTGCCCATGAGATGCTGGTAGTGTCTTAAAACGATGGTGAGTGAAAGTGAATATTGGCTTTAACTCATTTTACTCATTTATTCCTTGTAGAACTTCAACAGTGGGATGCTCACTTCCAAATCTCTAGCACAAATTCCTTCCCAGTTACCTCTGGGGAATGGAATTAGGGTAAAAGAGAGAATAGTTTTTACCTTTTACTTCTTAAGACAATTGTGACAGTGAGGTTTTTCTTTCTTTCAGCATTTACCACAAACCTAGGACTATGCAGGGGATACAGAGATACGGGAGGCAGCCCTCTCACTGAGTGCTTCTTACCTGTGTGCTACGCACATCAGAAATGCCCTCATCTAATTATAGAGAAGCTCAAGGAAGAGCTATTATTATCCACATTTTGCAGATGAGAAAAATGCATCTGAGACAGGTGCTGCCACTTGTCCACAGCAACGCTGTAGTCACTGAACAAGGCGGGATTCAAACCCAGGCCTAACTGCCTCCAAAAACCATGCAGCTAACACTGTGCTAGCTAGCATTTAAAATCTTATATCCACAGAATTAAACTCCAACGGAGTACTAAATTTAAAACAACCTGTTATAAGATGTAAAAGTAGCCAACTTTTCAGAATTTTCAGTGTAGTTTCAAAATTTTTGAAATATATTTAATAAAATCATTTTCAATAAGTATTTTTTGCATCCTAGAAATTAAAAGCCTTATTTAAATATCAGTAAGTTCTGTGAGCATGTGGATCATGTATTATGTGTTTATTCATATTTATTCATAATACCTGGCAAGAATGTTGCATGCAGTAAATGTTTAATGAAATAGTCACAGAATTTTACAGATGAAAGTCTCCCTCAAGAGTATCTCATCCAAAACCCTCAACGTCAGATTAAGTAAAATAAGGTTTAGAGTGATCAGACAACTTCTCTAAGCTCATACTAGTACTATGATTGCAAAGACTGTCACTCAGGTCTCCTGACCCCCATTTTACTGTCCCCATACCATGTGGCTAGGTGACAGGTGATTCACAGGTAGAATCTTATATGAGAAAAATTTTAAATTTATTATTATGGGCTGCTGATTCATAATGAACTGTTTAATAGACAATTCAGGCTATACTTCATTGAAGTCATAGATTGGGCCATGCTTAACTTATTGTGAGAAAAATAGATACCTGTAGTATTATATTTTTTTATAAATCCATAATTTTATTAGATCAGCATGGTTGTGTACATATTGATAAAATGTGAGAACGGTAGAAAATCATACTATATAACGAACAGAAAAATCCTCGTGCTTTTGGAAGGCCAGACTTACGTCTGTCTGTCTTTGGACTGTGATTTTGATTCAGTTTGCCTGATTCATGTTGCAGGGCCTTTGCTCTGAAAGAGAATTCAACAGTCTGACCCAGCTGCAGAAGCTGGCTCATCTCTCAGCACATGCTGCACGGCTGAGGGATGGTAGTGATTATAGAAAACCTGTTGCTTCTCTGGAGTACCCACTGCTTACCAACAAAGAAAAGAGAAGCACATAGCCACTGGAAACCTACACCTGTCCTGAAAATGCACAAATAAGCACCATTCGCTAGAAAGGTTCTTTTGGAACTATATAGAGTTGGAGAAAGAGTTGACATTTTAACTCAGATCTCAACCATATTTTTTTTTAATTTAGGGGGCAGGGAGTAGAAAAAGGCATACATCATATAAACACTAAGATGCTTTAGGATTCTATATTTAAATGCTTTTTTCCTGTTCACATAAAATGTATTTTTAGAGGAAATTTATAATCTGAGGAGGTCATATAACTGAATCATGTCAGCACAATTTTATTCACTATAAATGTATACAACATGTAGGAAATAGATCTAAAAGGTACACAGTTGGAGGAGGAATTGTCACCTTGGAGTCTATGAAATTAAGGGCTAACGTGACAGAGAGGAATTGAAGGGCCCTCATTAAATTAAAGACAATTGTTAACACACCTTTTTTACCAGGAAGCGGTAAGGTGGAATTCTCAGATGTTATGTAATTAGCTGTGCATTTTCAAAATAATTTTGGTTGTCTTTGTCTTTGATGGGGAGTGTTTTCAATATCCTTTTACTGTTGACTTTGACTAAAATCTGGGGGCTCTTCAATGAAAGTTTAAGTGCTCCTCCCCGAAATATCCCTTTAGAGCTTTCCTTAGTTTGACAGATGGTGAAGTTTGATAATTTCGACAGGGACATTTAACTGAAGTGTTGTGACATGTTAGTTTTAAAATGCCTTTACTTCCATGGAGTAAGGGTTGAAACAGGGTTCATGAACAGTCATGTAAAGACTGAGCTCAGCTGGAGTGGATGATTTTCTATTCATGTTTTTTTTTTATTTATAATGTCTATCATCTCTTGTATTTCATATTGGATATGTATACAGAAATGCTGAGTAAAATAGACAAGTCTGTCATGTCATATTTTTTAAAGACAGAAACCAAAGACCCATCATATAAGCCTTTATAACAAATGACCTGCATAACAGCCAGATAAGCAGGATCAAATGAAAAGAGTGAGTTCCACATTGACATCCAGGTTCCAAATTAAGGCAGAGACCCTTCAATTTCAAACCTCTGATTGTATGATCTTTCCTCATTCAGTTAGAATCCCACATTCAGATACATCACACTCACAGTGCACTCTTGCCTTTAGAGGGAACTACATGCAGAATTAGACTGTGTCTGTTGAGACTATCAGATCAATTACTTTGACTTCATTGCCTGGTCAATTCAGTCAAATAACTGGCATAGTGATTTTTTTTTCCCCCCGCTGAATTTACCAGGAAACTTCATTTAATGCCTAGCCACTGAACTACCACTATGCTGAAGGCCAGTACTAGGCACATTGGAGGGGGATACACAGGAGTAGAAGGCACACTCCCTGTCTGCACAGAGTTCACAATACGAAATGAATCCATAATGCCTGGCAGAATGGGATTCATTGTGGAGGGTCTGGTTAAGCAAGTTTGGTGGCGGTTTGTGTTTTGTTTCAGTAGGTGATTAAGAGCTATGTTGTTGCTGTTAGTGCTATAGCAAACACAGCATGCCATGTGGATAAGACAAGAAATGAGCAGAGGGGAGGGAGGAGAGTGTTCCAGGGGGAAGAGGAATGGGGAGAAGCATTAGCAAAATACTAGAATTAAAAAAAAAGAAACAGGATATTTAGGGACCAACTTAGAAACTTGCCTGGTCTCAGGAGCATTGGTGTTGAAAAGACTGAGTTAAAAATGAAACTAGGGTGCATAGTGGAGCACAGGACGTTTTTAGGTCAGTAAATCTATTCTTTATGATCCTGTTAACGGTGGATAATTTTCATGATGTTATACATTTGTTAAAATCCATAGAACTGTACAACACAAAGAAAAAACCAAACTCATTGCCACTGAGTTGATTCTGACTCATGGCGACCCTGTGTGTTACAGGGTAGAGCTGCATAGGGTTTTCTTAGCTGTAATCTTTACACGAAGAGATTGCTAGACCTTTCTTCCACTGTGCCACTTGATTGTGTTCGAACCACCAACCTTCCATTAGCTGCCAAGTGCAAACCATTTACACCACCCAGGGACCACAACACACAAAGAGTAAACTATGGACTTTAGTTAATAATACTGGTTTATTCATCGTAACAAATGAACCATAGGAATGCAAGATATTCATAATAGGAGGAACTGTGTGCAAGAGGACAGGGGATATTTGTGAACTCTGTACTTTCTGCACAATTTTTCTGTAAACCTAAAACTGTCCTAAAAAGTAAAATCTATTTTTAAAAAAACAATGAAATTAGATTACATCAGGCCTAAAATCTCAAGCCAAGGAGTTTAAGATTTTTCTTACAAGGAGTAGAGAGCTACTGGAGACTTTTAAACAGGATAAGCATGAAATAAAGTTGGTACTGTTGGAAGATTACTCTGGTGGTGGTGCACTGAGCAGACTGGAGGGGAGAAGAAAACAGTGTCTCTTGTTCCCCTGTGCCTTAGCAGACTTTTTCAATGTTGTCACACTCACAACCCTCCCGCTTTTGCACTGTGGGTGCTTTAAAGGGCACTGCAGACCCCTGACCTCAGAGCAACAGATCTGGCCGCAATCTGCAGTCCTGCACACGGGCTGCCTGACACTGATGAAGGAATCACTCACATGCACACGCTGATGTGTCTGCAAAGTGTTGAGGTTTCCAGCTTCCACTGAATTTGATGGGCAATACTTCTGCACATCTTTGGTTAGCTTCCTCTCCCACTACCCTACAGCTTCTCTTCCAGACACCTGCCACACAGCACCCAGCTTTACCACTTTTCATGGTATAGGAAGTTTGCCACTCATTGCTGTCAAGTGGATTCCAACTCATAGCAACCCTGTGGGACAGAGTAGAACTGTCCCATAGGGTTTCCAAGGCTGTAATCTTTACAGAAGCAGACTGCCACATCTTTTTCCTGTACAGGAGCTGAGTGGGTTCCAACCATCAACCTTTTGATTAGCAGCAAGCGCTTTAACCACTGTGCCACCAAGACTCCTCCCGAAGTTTGCCAAGTCCCCCAAATTTACTAGATTGTTTGTTGAGGTGAGGAAAGGGTACTGTGTGGCTAACCCTGTACCTTGAAGCCAATGACCTGCCATTAATTGATCTAATTTTCCTTTCACTTTGTTTCTGTTAGGGAGAGGCATGATAGGTCAGAACATGTGTACAGTAATACAGGTCAGGTGCAGGCCTAGGTGGGTTTGCATCTGTCATCTCATTTAATCTTCCTATCAGCCCTGTGAAGTGGGCATTTTAATAATCAAATTTTATAGATAATATGCCTACTGTGTCTTGGGTGGCCACAGGACACAGCATAAGGGTGTGGGGGTTGGGGGGAAGTATCCACTTGTCACTGTGGCATGAGCCTTGGAAGTTTGCCATCTGACCACCCCCGCCCTCCACACATTCGTATTCAAACATTCAATTCATTTTCATTGTTATTATCATTCATATTATCTCTCTGTCTTTCTCTGTCTCTCTCTCTCTGCCAGCTTTCCACCAAAAATTTCTTCTCCATACAGATAACAGAGAAGGGATGGAAGAGCGGGCTTAGAGGTGGGTGGAGAGGATAGGACAGCAGGTTTGCT
This sequence comes from Trichechus manatus latirostris, assembly GCF_000243295.1. Lineage (NCBI taxonomy): Eukaryota > Metazoa > Chordata > Mammalia > Sirenia > Trichechidae > Trichechus > Trichechus manatus. The sequence continues at coordinate 7,157,514 of NW_004443999.1, forward strand.
GGGATCCTGTTTATGCGGTTAGAACTCTGGTTGGTAACTGCAAGGGTCCCAGCAGCACACAGCTGGGGATGGACAGGACTGCTCCGGACTCCAGGAGATTCTAACCCTTGACTGCAAAAGCCAGACCCTATCTTTCAGCACCTAGGGAGCACATCCATGGGGCAGGGGAGTGGGGGGTAGGAGGAGTGGGAGCGGGGGTGTGTGGATAGGCACCCAAAGCCGTGAAGCACAGCAGGGATAACAACTTCTCTATCACTATACTTCTCTTAATATAACCTAGCTCTTTGGGCAGGCACGTCAGTAACATCTGTATTTATGTTTCAGATAAACTCTAAAGGTCTGTTTCACAAGCTCAGTTTAGCAATGTATCACCTCTCGCAGATCTGTAAAGTGGATCATTTGTACCCACACATAAAACCTGTTGCCATCGAGTCAATTCCAACTCATAGCAACCCTACAGGACAGAGTAGAACTGCCCACAGTGTTTCAACTGTCAAGAAATCAGATGATGTATTGCACTGGGCAAATCTGCTGCAAAAGACCTCTTTAAAATTTTAAAAAGCAAAGAGATCACCTTAAGAACTAAGGTGCGCCTAACCCAGGCCATGATGTTTTCAGTTGCCTCCTATGCATGTGAAAGCTGGACAATGAATAAGGAAGACCGAAGAAGAATTGATGCCTTTGAATTATGGTGTTGGCGAAGAATAGTGAATGTACCCTGGACTGCCACAAGAATGAACAAATATGTCTTAGAAGAAGTACAGCCAGAATGCTCCTTAGAAGCAAGGATGGCAAGACTTCATCTCACGTACTCTGGACACGTTATTAGGAGGGACCAGTCCCTGGAAAAGGACATCATGCTTGGTAAAGTAGAAGGTCAACAAAAAAGAGGAAGACCCTCAACAAGATGGATTGACGTAGTGGCTTCAACAGTGGGCTCAAACATAGCAACCATTGTGAGGATGGTGCAGGACCAGGCAGTGTTTTGTTCTTTAGTACATTGGGTCGCTATTAGTCAGAACCAACTTGACGGCACCTGACAACCAGAACAACAGGGTTTCCAAGGTTGTAATCTTTATGGAAGCAGTCTCCCACATCTTTCTCCCGTGGAGTGGCTGGTGGGTTCAAACTGCTGACCTTTCAGTTAACAGCGGAGCACTTAACCACGGTGCCAACCGGGGCTCCTTACTCACACATAAGACTTCTGATTTAGCTGAATTTGATCCTTTTGAGGACTTTTTGGATCCCAGCTGTCACCTAATACAGCTGCCTTCCCTTACAACTTTTTATCCACACCAGTTGATAAAACATGCTTTCCATATCTTCATAAAAGCCACTAATATTGGATAAAAGGAGCTGAAGTCCAAGTATTGCAGCTGCTGTTGTTATGTGCTGTTGAGTCCATTCGGACTCATAGTGACCCTATAGGACAGAGCAGAATTGCCACATATGATTTCCTTGGCTGTAATCTTTAAGGGAGCAGATCGCGAGGTCTTTTCTCCTGCGGAGCCACTGGTGGGTTTGAACCAATGACCTTTCGGTTAACAGCCTAGTGCTTAACCATTGTGCCACCATAGTATTGCAGCATATCTCTAGAAATCTCTTTCAGGGATACAATCTAACCCTTCATCTACATCTTCTGAGTTTAGTCGTGTTACCAGTTCATTAATCCAGTTAACCGTAGTATCGTGAAACCCCGTCCTGTCTTCTTTTGGCCAAAGAATGGCTATCCTAAAACACATTGCACCACTCCTTGGCTCCCCACATACCTTCTCTAGACCTGATTTCTCATTTGTAAGATGCCGACATCACCTTACCTCATAGGGAAGTCCTGGGGCAGAAGCAAAAGGACATAAAATAGCTAAGGAAATTTGACTTCAAACCTTGGGTCCTCTGTCCACTTCCTCTGTATGGTGCCTTCCAGAGATGGGATGGGCTGCCCCCGGGGGGCATTCCTTTTCCCTGGATGACTGCTTGGCAGGAATGTTGCCTGGGCAATGTTTGCCAACTCCAACATTCTGTGATTTTATTGATCCTATGAAATTTGATTTCATTTTTTTTCCTAATTATTCAATTAAAATACCAGTCTTGTTTGTTTCAGGCTTCCAGTATTATCAATACCTGTTTGCCCACATTGATGAAAGAAAGGAAACATCACAGTATATCTAAAAAATTTAATTGGCTTGTGAACTTTTTAAAACTTGATTTAAAATACAGGTATATAATCTAAATTTTATAATAATCGTTAAGTAATCCAGCCCTAGCACTACTCACATAGTAACATCTCTTCTGCTGAATTCTCAGTAGTAAAGCTTAGTCGAGAAAAGATGCTGTTGAAATGCCCATCCTGCTTTCCTGCTGAACACCTTTTCCAGTGCCTACTGGAAAACAACAGCATCAGGATCTCCCCCCGGGGTGGGGGTGGGGGGTGGCACGCCCACCAACGCATTCCTTCCATTCAGTGTTCAGTATGTGGATGTGTTCTCTCAGATCACATCTTTCTTTTCAGTGGTAAGCATCAAAAGAAGACTCTGCATACTCCTCTTCTCTGAGTTCCTATTTTATATCTACCCTTGGTTTGGAAGAGAACAAAGACATATTATCAACCAAAGATTTAAGAAGCAATTATAGTCAAAAAGAAATTATAAGCAGAATTTTCTATAATAAGTTTACCATTCTTAAGCATCTTTATTTTCATCTAAAAGTTAAAACAGTGATCCTTTGATCAATTATAGAGATACCTGTAAACTTTTTTTTCAAGATTTTTTCTGTAAACATAATCGAGTTTACACATGAAGCACACTGACTACAGGAAACCTTAATTTAATTTCATATGCATATTTAAATATCAAAATTATTTAACTAAAGGGAGAAACTGTAATCAGATCTCTTACTGAGTAACAAAATACTTCTTATATACAATTGATGTGTGGCTCACGTGGCACACTTTACTTAAAAGTCTTAATACTTTTTACAGTGCTGTCTATATAATATAAAGAAAGCTTGGAAACAGAAGAAAATGTATCCTTTTTATGTATTAGCAGTGATAGAGGGGTATAGCATCACCACCCTGTCAGGACCTTTGCATTCCCACAGTTCGGAAAGATTTATTTCATCATGTACATAATCGTACACATACCTGACTGATGTCATACATATGTTCTTTGTATAGAGAGAATTAGTATCAGTTAATATAACTTTTTAATCAGTTCTTTTATTGGCAGGGCATGATAATTAGTAGAGTGGTACCAAAAGTTTTAAGTGGAGAGTAAACTAGCAGTGCTTGGAAGGGATATTTCAAACTACAAGTAATATATGAACTGAAAATAATTATATCATTCTTAGTTTTTCTGATGATTCTGTGGACAGAAAGGTTTTTTGTTTGTTTGTTTTGATGCTTCCTTTCAGATACAGGGCCTGAAATGCAGCCTTTTAAATATGCCCTTGTAGACAAATTATTACCTTTAATTTTTTTAGGAAAAAATTTGAAAATATCCAGCACGACATGTGTCCTTGCTTATTCTGAGCTTTGTGATATGTATTCAGTAGTAGTTCTTGATAATTTGTTAACAAGACCTTTTTAACACTTTGGACAGATGCACATACTGTTTTCAATCTTCACGGTTAATTATTCGATTTTGTATTTGATGCCAGAACACCCTGACTCCTAATCACTGCTCATTGTTGCAAGTCCATTATATTCTAACTGTTTGAATGCTCCCATTGACCTTGAACTGACATTATAAGCTGTGTCTAATCTTTTCAGTCTATATTTCTAATGCTTCTTTTCTTTTTTCTTATCCCTGTTTAGCATCACAATGGGGCTGCCTCTGAGCCCAGCAGCTGACTCGGCCCGCTCTGCAAGGCATGCCCTCTCCCTCATCGCCACTGCCAGACCACCCGCCTTCATCACCACCATAGCCAAAGAGGTGAGCGTAACTTTCCAATATGCTCCAGCTTCTCATTCAGAGGAAGCTGAAGGTTCAGATCCATAAACAGTCCTTCCAGTGGGTTCTAGAACAATACAAGTTATAATTTATATATATATGTATGTATGTATATATGTATATCTATATGTATGTATGTATATATATATGTGTGT